>NC_070605.1:66786341-67104418 GCF_027172205.1 Podarcis raffonei
AACATGCAGTTTTTTTAATACTTGCAAGTATAATCATACTTGCAAGTTAAAGGCAACATTAGGGAAAGAATGTCTGCAGAGGAGAAAAAGTGCCCAGTGAGGGTGGTGTTTAAACCTTTTAAACCTTCTCCTATTCACTGATTCTCCCCCTTTCCATTGTCTCCTAGCCATATTTCTTTCTGTTGTTCTAGGCAGCTGGGGGGGGGGGGAGGAGAAAACCACTTGAGAAGGAATTGTGGATGAGAACTGGCAGGGAAATGATTAAGCACTTTTCTTCTTGGCTGCTTCCAACCTACTGTTCTACTCTATCTAAATATTGGGAGAAAACATAAAACTGGAAACCCTGTCTGAGTCTTATTATGTAGTTCTGGCCTAAGGAACTGCCAAGGGTTGAAAATCTAACCCCTTCTCTTAAACCAGTGTGACATCAGATGGCGGTGAGCGTCCTGGGGGGCGCCGCTCACGGCGATGCACCCCCCTCAGGGGTGACACCCAGGGCAGACTGCCCCCACCTTGCCCCGCTACTGCGTGACATACCTCTGATTGCAGCGACCTTGTTTGGGTCTAGTGTCCTGCGTCCTCGAGCTCTTGTACCCATAACACTGCATAGCAATGTTTCTTTTGGGAACAAAACCCGGACCAAGTAGCGCGCAGCATACTTTGGCACGGTCTTTTGCCACGCTTTCATCAAATAGTTGCCAAGGACCTTCACATTCCGCTTTGGATCACCAATGAACTCTAGATAAAGGAAAATATTAGAAGAGTATTAAAACAAAATTGCACTGCACCCACTGCAAGTCCTCCAAAGTGCCATTCTGGGCTTCTAACATTTCACAGACATGGTCCACGTGTTTGGAAGCACACCCCCCCAGGTTCATTAAAGACACAATTTTTCTAATTTCTTAACCATGATTAAGAGACTGGGAATGGGCCACAGACTCCTTACCCCTTCTCCTGCAGCTCAAGAACTTCCCCATCCCTGCTCTTTTCACAAATTACAGTAGTGCAGTAATATTTCTACCCAGATAGTAATGCTAAGCATCCTTGCAAAGTCTGGTTGCAAACTTCAGTGAGCTGTGGGGAAAGTCTCCTAAATATTCAGTCAAAAGAATAACACTCAATAAAAAAAGAAAAAGGATGCAACACAGAAGCACCTTTTAAAACAGTGCCAGGCTGAGTGATGGACAGGGAAATGGTTGGAGGATAGTGGCTGCTATGAAAATACAACCTGCCATTATGCCCTTGTGACACCTCCACCAAAGGGCAGGTACAATAGAGATGGCTTTTGCCTTTATGGAGCAGGAAGTGAGAAAGCAGAACGTTGGTGCTATGAGAAACAGTGGGTGGCTACCTTTTCAGTTTAATGGAAGAATCCCTGTGCATGCAAAAGAGTGGAATTAAAGAAGGAATTAAGAGCTAAACACATTATTCTTATGAAAACTGTAACTCACCAAAATTATGACTCATAGAAGAAGAAGAAGAGGGTACCTCATTACTAATATCTGTACCACCGGTTGAAGTTCTGTAAGTTACCAATTTTTTCCCCCTCTCCAAACTGGTTTCAGGTAATATCACTGGTGAGGGTACAGCTGAAGATTCTACCTGAGCGGGACCATCAGTAGTTGAAAGACTAGCTTGTGAAGGAAGGTCACACATCTTATTAGCTGTAACTGGTGCATTCAATAAACGACTAGAGGCAACTGCTGAACTGGCAGAAACAGAAGATGACGAAGGTGGCTCATTACGAATACTTCTACTTCCAGGTGAAGTTCTGTTAGTCACTGTCCTATTGTTTCTCTCCAAATTAGCTGCTGGTGGTGTAGATGCTACTGATGACACCACTGGTGAGGCTATTGCCAAAGCTGCCACAGTAACAGAGCTTTCGTTGGCTAAGTTTGCTAGATTGGTTTGTGAAGGAATATTAGGCATGTCACTAGCCATGTTGAATGGGGGACACAGTGAACGGGTGGAAACAATTGTAGGAAGTGGTGGACTCTGCCTGTGCACAGGGGGCTGTGATTCAGGTTGAAGGGTGTGTGGAACTGGCTTAACCGCAGATCTGGTCAAAATAGGAGCTCTTTGTAGCTTAACCTTCATGGGTTGGCTCTGACATCCATGCCCAGGGGGTAAGATCTGACTTGGCTTTCTTTCTGTTGCCTTCTGGATTCTGATTTTTCCAGGTGAGAGATTTCTAGGACTTCTGTACATAAACCTAAGTGGCCTCTGAAAAGGAGAGAAAAACATTGAGCAAACACTCCAATCTGCCACACTGCTTGGCATTAGCCCCATTTGAAAAAGTGGAGATTATCAGGTAAGCACATACTGGAGGCAGGAGTACTCAAATGCTGTGCTTTGAATGGAACTGAATTTATATGTTCAGATTTGTTTTGCATCATGTTTTGTTAGCCATCTTAATCATAGTCTACAGTGGTACCTCGGGTTAAGTACTTAATTAGTTCCGGATGTCAGAGGCTTAGTGCTGTCCAGCTGGCCATAGATAAGACTCTGGGCTCCCAGCCAGTTCCAAACAATTGATTTATTTGACAAAGTTCAAACGTACATCTCCAGCGTTTCCATTAGCCTCCTTCCCCTTGTGTGCAGTTGCTCCCTCTAATCTTACTTCCTCCTTTTCCGCACCCAGCATGCAAGTCTGCGAAAACTCCTCCCCTTACTTCCTCTGTGTACAGCATGGCTTGTCCCAGGCTCATCCTCCTCCCCCTCTACGTCAGACTGACTGTCAGATGACAAGCTGCTGATAATCTCTTTAGGCTCTCTATAACTGCTGGTTTCTGTCCTTTCATCTTTTCCCGTTTGCCTCTCCCTGACACCGGAGGTCCGTACTTAACCTGAAACTGTTCTTAACCTGAAGCACCACTTTAGCTAATGGGGCCTCCTGCTGCTGCCGTGCCGCCGGAGCATGATTTCTGTTCTCATTCTGAAGCAAAGTTCTTAACCTGAAGCACTATTTCTGGGTTAGCGGAGTCTGTAACCTGAAGCGTTTGTAACCTGAAGCGTATGTAACCCGAGGTACCACTGTATTTGTAGCTCAAGCTATATAAAGTTATTTCAGCAACTTTGAAAAAAGTTATACAATATAGGCTAGCCTTTTGTATACAAACATTAGGTTTATGTTTTTGTGCAATGTTTTCTTACTACTATATACACAATCTTGCATTGTAATAGAAACCAAACTTGGGCCCTGTTAGATGTACTGTGCTATCCCAAGCTGTACACAGTTATGTGCCTCTGCTACAGGGTTAGGGACGCACAGGGATGGGGGACCTGTGCCCTAGAGATACTGTTAGACTACAGCTCCAATCACCCCTGACCGTTGGCTATGCTGGCCCATCCCTGCTCTAGTGCATGGCCAGATTAGAAGCTTAATGCCATTTTTAAATCACCATGAAACACAATAAGAAATACACCATTAAAGACAATTAGAAAATTAACAAAACATCAACAAAAACTAATTGCAACTACAGCAATTTAATACTCACTGGTTTTAAAAGTAAAGGCTTTAACCGGGTGTGTTGCATTTCTGAGACCTTGCGATGAAGGCTCTCAAACTTCTCATCCAGTTTCAGAATGGCATCATACATGGCCTGCAAACATACATTTATTTATGTCAGATTGTAAGAGAGATTCGAAGCCAGCTGGAACTCAAGGGAGAAGACCAGGAAACCGGTACCTAAACAGACTTCTTGTTTTGGAAGAACTTATAAAAGCAAGGATGGAAAACCAGAAGTTGCTGGACTTAAACTCCTGTCTATCCCAGCCAATGGTGAGGGTGTAATGACATTTGGAGGGCCACACATTCCCTATCCATGACAAATGGCTTCTCAAACAAACAATGAAGGACGGCACAGTACCTGACAATAATTAAGGACTTCCATAAGTGTTTTCTGCTGATCTCCTGCACATGAAGCTTCAGATACAACACTCCCCTAGTGTAAAGACAATGAAAATGTAATCCTAGTCACAGGAATAATTGGAAACAAAAATGATAAAATAAAGCTCTCAAATTTAAAAGAAAGCAATATTTTAATTTGTGCAGTTCCTCCTACAGAGAGGCTATAAATTATTTTTGGAAGTATACATACACATTCATCATCAGGGTCGTATTCATAAATAACATCTCCATCTTCATATTCAGGCTCTTTGGCTCTCATCTAATAAAAATATTGAAATAAAGAATATAAATAACATAAATTATAACTGATATAGCACTTATAATCATTTGTTACTATTTTCCGTGGGCTGACTAAGAAAAATTATTTTAATCCATACTAAGTTTTGTTAAGAAAAACAGAACGCTGGTGCCACGCTGTGGATAAGAAATTCATTACATGGAAACGATCAATGTGCTCCACAGATACTGCTAATAGTTCATAGAAAGACAGTAAGCAGGGCTTATAGAAACAGTTTGAATTGTTATATTTTTGTGTCAGTTATTTGATAAAAGTTTATACAGTCATACCTCGGGTTACAGACGCTTCAGGTTGCGTTTTTTTGGGTTACAGACCGCTGAAACCCCGAAGTACCGGAACGGGTTACTTCCGGGGTTTGGAGGTTGTGCATGTGCAGAAGCGCCAAATCACAATCCACGCACGCGCAGTCGTGCCACTGCGGGTTGCGAATGTGCATCCTGCACGGATCATGTTCTCAACCTGAGCGTCCACTGTATTTTAATGCTGGGATAAGCTGATTTCAGTCTTTTGCAGTCTACTTAAAAAACAAACAACCCCTAAAACCCTAGAATCTCTGTGACCCGAATTAAGTTCTTAATCTGAGGTACCACTGTACAAGTAATTTATTGGAATATACTTACCCCCGTTAGAGAGGATGCAAGTCGGCGCCTTTTACGTAAATAAACTAATTCCATTTGTTCTGGATTGCGACTGAGCCTTGGCGCACTTGTTGAAAGATTTTCCTGTGATCCAGCTTGCTCCTCTATATCCAATAAATCTTCATTACCTTCTAAAAATGTAAGTTAGGCAGTGTCTTAATAATGCCTTAGATACCACTCAAGAAAGATTTAATTTAGTTTTATACCTCACTATCCCAATTAATTAGTCTTCTCATAGAATGCTACATTAAAAAAGTATTTCCAGAAAATTTGATTCACTGTGGGTAAGATTTCAAATCTGGCACTGGAAGGGTAGAAATCTGGAGGTCACAAGTTTTGGCTTGGCTACAGTACCAAGGCCAGACAAAAATTATGCTTCCCTAGATAACATCGCTGAACCCCCTATATGAAAACTCATAATCATCTTTCAAAATGAAATTAAACATAATTACCATATGTAAGATGAGTTACATAGCGACCATCACACTTCCCTTGAGTTTCAGGTCCATTTTCTGTATCTTCCATTTCTGAATCATCAATTATTACAGTGTTGTCATCATCTTCAGTGTGCACTGCAATATAGCCTAAAACATGTACACAGCAGGGGAGATGAAATAGATGCTATTAAGTACAGTAGTTTACAGTTCTCTGTATAAACCCAACAGCCCAATGTATCTATAATAAAAGCCTTTTATTGAACCATATAGTAGATTTTATGTCTACTTTACTTTATAATTTAACATAACGTAAATAAAGCAGCCTTCTCTTCCCCCCCCCCCCCGCCCATTCAAGTTAATGGAGGAATTCGGTTGACTTGTACTACAATCACAAACCTCCACTTTCCACATGGAAAGTGAAGGTCTAGAGAAAATGGCTTTCAAATTAAGCACAGCTGCACATTGATAAGTACTGCTCCTCCCAAGCAGTTATGACCATCCAGTCACCAAGAATAAAACTTCATTCCCACAGATTAATTCTTATTCACCCGAGGTTAAAGAATAAAGATGAGGTGGGGCAGGGGGGAAGTGTAGTGAACCTGTTTAGCAGGTTTGAAGAGACTCGCAGTTATAATAGCAATAATAGTGTGCAGCTCATTCATATGGAAACGCACAGTAAAAGAACAATGCAATAAGTTCATCTTAAAAGTAGCCTGAAATATCACAAAATAAAGGGGCAGAAGTTGGGAGCATGCAATGTGTGCATCACACAAAACCAAGAATCAGCACTGTACTGTACTTGGTGGAGGGAATGCTGGATTGTGGATTGGACCCAGGTCTTGCATCACTCATTTACTTCCTTATTAATTGTTTGGGGTACATTTCACTTTGTACCTATTAGAGCTGCGCTTGCTTCACTTTTCCCTTGTCTCCCTTTTTATTTTAGGAGGGAGGCTTCGGGCAAAAAAACAAAAACAAGACTTTTCAGTGGTCATATTGGAAAGGATGATGTGTTCATTTGACTTTTAGATTATGCAAAGCACATGCATGTGCTTGCCCAATTATGCTCCTAATTGTCTCCTGAGTAGATTCCCCCCACTCTCACCAATCTATTGAGCAAAGCACAGAATCCTAGTTTGACCTGGATACATAAAATAGGAGTTAATGAAATGTCTTATTGGATGCTAAGACTTACAGTACCCTATCATTAGGTATGAAGCACTCAAATTTTACCACTAGAATAAGTGTACCTCTTTTAAGGACACAAAACCCAAGGATCAATGGCAGCCAAAGAAAAAGACATCAGAACAAAGATGACAGCTGTACCATTCAATATGGCTCCATTCAATGCTTTTGTGGGGGAAACCCCCTCTTTTTTAAAGAGAAAAATGTTTGTACTAAACACACACTCACACCCCAACACTTTATTTTTTATGCTGCAAAGCAGGTCTATGCAGCTACCTTGTTTCTGGTGTTAGAATCACAATACATGGCCTAATACTTCCTCATTTTTTAAAAAGTGATCACAGTAACCACTATGTTTTAACTTTTGTGTTCAACATGGGTGTGAGACAATTTCTTGGTATGAACTCCCACCACTGGCTCTTTGGGATACTGTCTGGATGTCCTCATTTTATCTTATTTGTTTAAATAATTGTTTGAAATAACAGTTTGGAAATGAAAGGGAAAAAATTAAGCACCGTCCTTTGGATGGAATAATTTCACCTTTCCATTCTTGTTTTCAAAGACACCTTACAAAGTTATAGGAAAATTAAGCACACCACAAAGGTATAATTTCTACAACTCTCAGGAAGCTGCTGTTCTGAGCACAGGGCTGGTTTTAGGTTTGATGAGGCCCTAAGCTACTGAAGGTAACGGGCCCTTTATATGTCCAGCTGTCCTTTGTCAACAACAAATTGTCACTGTTTTTTGTGTGTTGAATATATGGTAATTTATGGACCTAATAGGTATCTAAAGCCATTTGCACATAACAGATAGGAGCCTACACAACACAAAACACTGTTGCTGTGTGTAGGTTTTATTTTGTTTTTTATCTTATATTTTGGATATGTACATCCAGATTTTTCCCCCTTTAATTTTTTTTGGGGCCCCCAAGAGAGTGGGGCTCTAAGCTATAGCTCATTTAGCTTATATGTAAATCCGGCACTGTCTGCGCAGTCAGAACGGCCCTTTCACTCTCAGCTTTAAAGTTTAGATGGACGACTGCGCTGCCTTTGTACACACAACTGAGCGATGCTCATTTCTGAGGAAACACGCGTAAGACTGCTCAGTGTGGCTGCAGTCTTGTGCCCCATCTAGCACAGGGGGAAACGGACCTGCGTCTCCCCGCCCCCTCCGCACGAGAACGGCTTCCTCGAGCCACCTGTCGTGCAAACGGCTTCCCAGCGTTCTTCAACGGTAACGCACGCGCAGTGGAGAGGCAAGCATTTTCGTACATGCTCAGTTCCTTCGCGTAGCACAGCTACAGAAGGTGAGCGCCCGCGTCCTCCCCACACTCCGCGCTCACCAAGATAGCGAGCTTTCATTATCCCCTCAGTACAATAAGGTTTTATTCGCCCGCCAAAGAAATCTCCTCAAACCTGGCCTCGTTTCCCCGGCCCGTTAATCTCAAGCAGCCTTGGTTATTCCCCCCCCCCCCGCACAAGCGCCGAAGTAACGCTGACAGACAAGCGCGCTGCGCAATAGCAGCGCCGCTGAGCACGAAGCGGGCCAATAAGAGATCAACACGGAGGTGGCACCTCGCGAACGGCTCGGCTGCTTGAGCAACGGCCGTTTGCGCGTCCAGCCGTTGGAAACGTTCCTTGTTTACGCATGCGGCCAGGCGGCGGGTGGGCTCCCGGCTCCCTGTCCGTTTCTAGCTTCTTACCTTTGGCAGACATGGTGCCGAAAGAGAGGAGGAGGGAGGGGAGCCGCGAACGGTCACGACGCGGCGAGGGCCAGCGACGGAACAGACCCGGAGTCGGGACGCAGAAGCGGCTGCAGCGACGTGAGGCACAAAACAGTTTCGGTTACCCTTGCGGCTGCGCAGTAGGGACTTGGGCGCGTCTGGCAAACGGGCGGCCGAGGGAGGGCGCGCTGAGGTGGTGGCTTCGCCTGTCCCTTACAGCGTTTGCGGGAAACGGCCTTGAGAGAGCGCCCTTCCCTCCGTCGCCTCTCCCACCCCACGAGATTTCAGGATGTGACGGCAAGCACACGCTCAACAGGCTCTGTTTTCTGCGGCACATGCAGCCGTCGCTGGCAGCGCCACTGTTCCCTCGCTGCTCACTTGGTTCGGTTGTGAGGGGATGGCAGAGGGATTCAAAGAATGAAAGAAACCAGTACCTTGATTATATAAGTTGCAGGTGAATGCGCTCGCAAAGTTGCTTGCCTATAAGCAAATACTTACAGAGCATGAAGTGTGCTCTCACTGTTTTCAGATGTTGTAGTAGACATTATCTTAGAAGAGGCTTCCCTGAGTTAGGAAATGTGCTTCTTTTAAGCTAGTGCTTGCCACCTGCAATTTTTAAAAGTACAGTGGTACCTCAGGTTACGTACCGTTCAGGTTACAGACTCCGCTAATCCAGACATAGTGTTTCAGGTTAAGAACTTTGCTTCAGGATGAGAACAGAAATCGTGCTCCGGTGGTGCGGCAGCAGCAGGAGGCCCCATTAGCTAAAGTGGTGCTTCAGGCTAAGAACAGTTTCAGGTTAAGTACGGACCTCCGGAACAATTTAAGTATTTAACTTGAGGTACCACTGTACGTATAAGACACATAGATAATTTCTACTATTTAGCAACAACAGAAGATTGAAATGTGCTGTTTTTGCACAAAATTATTTTTGATCACAATTTGATTTAGTTTTTGATTCCTGACAAGACAGACATAAAAGGGAAACTATGGGAACCGATGTGTGATTAGTGGGGCTTTCTTTCAGAGATTATTTGTAGCAGTGAAAGCCCTAAAATCTAGATTTCAAACTTTTTGACCGTAGCTAGCCTTAACAGCACACAAGCCACTGCATGTTTAGTAAGCAATAACTTGAACAAAGGCTTGAATCCTGAAGTCATTCGCTAGAGAGCAAGGCCTGTTGAAGACAGTGAGGCTTCTGAGTGACTAAACATGCATATGATTGCATATACCCTGGAAGTGGACCATTTATACTTGGAATGGTACAAAAGGACAAAATAAAATCTGAGTAAAATAGCTTTTAAGAAACTGGTTTTGGTGTTTTAGTTTGATTTTTTTGTTTTGTTTGATATCACAAGTGCTCAGGGTTGGGTATAGCAATAGTAAATTCAGAATAATAAAGGTGATGGTGTGTGCAAGTGGTATGAAGCTGGGGCTCTGCTATTGGTTGATGAACACTTGTGTAACTTTACCCTCTGCTTAATTTTCTTGTTTCTAGCATGTATCTGTTAGAAATGCTTTGTGGCCGAGTTGGGATTTTAACTTGCATCTAATGGTCCTAATCCAAAACTCCTACATTATAATACTGAGCAAAGATGAAATCTGAACAATGCATAATAAATTTGTGGAATCTGGTGCCACAATAGATTATGATGACCTATAGCAAGAGTAGCCAATGTGGTTCCCCCCAGAAGTTTTTGGACTACAATACCCACCAGCCCCAGCCAGCATAACCAATGGGGAGGGATGATGGGAGTTGTAGTCTAACATCTGGAAGACACCACATTGGCTATCCCTGGCCTATAGTTTAGGTGGCTTTAAAAGGGGATTAGACAAATCCTTGGAGGAGTCTGCTGCAATCATGTTCTCATGTACTTGGCGGTAAGTCCCACTGAACTCAATGGACGGAGCTTCCTTCTGAGCAGACATACAGAGGATTGCACTATATGACTTATCGTTGGCGATAGATCAGGAGAGCTGTTGTCTACTTCCGGGTTTAGAAGAGGCATACATTTGAAGCACAATCTGGTAAGGAGCAACTGTAAGGAACGACTGTTGCTTTCATGCCCCTGTTTGTGAGCTTCCCAGAGACATTTGGTTGGCTGTGGTAGGAAAGGGGATGTTGGATCAGGCAGATGTTTGGGCTGATCCAGCAGTGCGGCTCTTGCATTGATTGCAGTGAAGCGAAGAGAATGGAGCAGTTTAATTGCAGTCACGTTTATTTGCCATTTCTATACACACTTCCTAGATAATCAAACTTTTCTGACACATTTTAGAGAGGGGGTTCACAATGAAACTGTCACTGTTTTTACTAAAAATAAATACAAGACTTAAAGTGTTGCACAGCTCTAAAATATACAAAGGCTTGGATTTAATGTAAACTTTGAAAACATTTTACAAAAGAAACCATCTTTGCAACAATTTAAAAAGTTCATATTTACAAATATTACAAAAATACAAAATGGATGCAAGTCCATAAACCATTGTCTCTTCTGCCAGCATGAACTGGTGATAGTACCAAAATAGTTACACTGTAACCTTCTTAATTGGTTTTTTTTTTAAACTTTTAAGTCATAACCTACAGTATTTCTCTAAATCTGCCACAATTGCAGCAAATGCACTCTATCAGTGACCTTTGGCAAATGCAAACATATGCTTTATTTGCTTCAGCTAATCCATATTCTCTATGCTGCCACAATATTAAAATAGGAAAAAAAATGTTATTGAAAGAAAAGATCAAACAAACAGCTGCATAACTTCAAAAACCATTCTTGTAACATCAGTGCAAACAACATAATTGCAAGTTGGAATGATGGCTCACAAATTACTTATGTGTTTATACCCTGTTTCAAGATGGGATGTGTTTTGAGGGCTCTGAAGACACTATTTGTGAGCACAATCCTATGCATGTTTACTTGGAAGTAAGTCCCACTGCATTCAATGGGGCATGCTCTCAGGAAAGCGTGCATAAGATTGTCGATTTAGGTTGTTTTTATCTCCAAATTTTGTCACCCTGGTCCAGAGATCTATGCACTCATACACAGGCAAGGAGCTATTGCTGGTTATTCCCATTAACGTCAATGAAAGGGCATCATTGTGTGCATAAAGTTATGCCCCATCCTCAGTTCTAACGGGAGCAACCCTTGTGGGCAGCAGAGCTCCATTTGCCAACCATCTATTGCTGAATCAGGGGTTGTTTGCCAATATATATATTTTAAAGTGGATTTACAATCCATATTCATTTGGGCTTTTAATCTGATAAATAGAAAATAGAAACACTTTGTCATAGATTTTTGAGTAAACAAAATAAGTTTTTTATATGATAGTTTTGTGAGCATTACATAAGAAGGTGTTTCACTGCCTTCTAATTCAAGTTGCATGTACTTTTTTTAAATATATCTCTCTATATTTATATAGCTCTCTGTGGTATCAATACGAAATCATTAAATGCCTTGGAGTGTTATCCACAATGGAGGCGTTTGCCAGCCTCAATGCACTGTGGATGGCACCTACAAGACTGACATCTTGGAGAAACCAATTCAGCTGTTTTATATAACAGTTTTGCTATAAAACACATTAGCATTTTTTAAACAAATGAATTTGGCACTTGGATCCTCAACATGTGGTGGTGATATTTCTGCCTGTGACACTGAAGCAATGCCATTGGTGATGCTCCATTGTTAGCACCAAGAGTTAAGACTCAGTTGTCTTAGCGTCAGGAGTTTGTAAGGGTACTCTGGCAGTAATTGAAAAGTGGCCTCAAATGGCACTTGTGCCTCCCATATCAAATTTATTATATTGTTCTTTTCTTTTTTAAAAAACTACATGAATCATGTCAACCCACTAATGCTTTCTACTTCACTTGCTTTTTGACCACTTTTTAGAGCTTGCTTAGTAGCTCTATTAGGCTGCAATCCTGGATACATTTCCTGGGAGTAAGTCCCATTTTAACTTTATGGGACTTACTTCTGAGACAACATGCATAGGATTGCACCATTAGACTTGCTTGTAATACTAACTAACACCTCTCTATTACACATCCCTACCAAACATTTAGGTTAGGTTTTGCTTATAGCAGTCCAGATCCTAAATGTCTGCCCCAGCGTATCTACCTACTCCACCTCCATAACATCTCTGCAGTGTGCCAGAATGTTGTCATAGTTAGTGACAACATACCGGCTCAGAAGTGCAGATGGCCCATCCTAAATCTTTATTTGCCAGCATGGCAAATTTTAGAATTGGGCCAGTGATTTCCTGTTCTCACTAGTCTTTTTACTCACATGCTTACCATTCATCTTTTGCCACACTGGAGGACTATAAGAAAACCTAAAAAAAGAAAACCTTGTATATTTTTCACGAGCCCCTGATGAAGATGAACTTCAACAATTTGTGACTAATTCTGAATGCTGTTATTTGCTCAATCATTTCAACTACAAACAATATATTTAAGCTTACCCTTATGAGCAAACTAAAAAGTAATCCTCCCTCTGCTTTCCACTCCTTCTAAATTCCTAGTAAAACTTATTTCTGCTTGAAGCCAACTTACTTGTAGACTTACTAGTGACTATCAACTTAATTCTGCCATTTGATTCAATCTGTACTGCACAACACATTCCTCCTTAAAACTGCCCTCAGCACTAAACCTTCCTGCATTTGTATTCCAGAGTTAATATCAATGGACTGCATTTTAGAAAACTGGGCCTGAATGTCTATTTGATTTTGGAGTCTATTGCAATGGGGAAACTGATGCATCTATGGAAAATATTCTATTCTAAAAATAGTGACATTGTTTTGTGCATATGAGTGTTTTTTAAAACCCCTGTTGTACTTGATCTCATATCAATTTGTTTTTGCTCCTAGTTTTCCGACAAGGAAATTCAAGTAACTTCAAGTAATCCAGCTTTTGTTTCCCTGCCTTCATTTATTCAAAGTATTTGCTTGGATTCCTTTTCCACCCCACCCACTATATATTCCCACCCTGTTAAGCATTTCTGGTAAAGCCAGGACCAAAAGAAACTGAGCTGTATGTGGCTGGCATAATAGACCAAAGAGTTTCCCCATTCCAAGTTTAGTAAGCTATATAAAGTATGCATACATACACCTATTTCTCAGCTATTTTTTTCACAGTGTCATTTTCTAAATATTTAGGTAGCATGAATGTTGTCCGCACAAAGCTTCACTGAAAAGTTGTTACACAATTTTATTGATGAATCAAGAGCATTTGTTGCATGCTTAATAGTTATTTACTTTATGAACATGAAACTAATCTTGTTTCAAGATTTACGTTACCAGGTTATGACTAGGTCACCCAACAGCCTAGTAGTAGTAGTAATATGAAAACATTTCCTTATACTTGCCCCCTCTTTACAGTCATTGTTCAAATTAAGTGTCAAACATCAGAGTAAAGTCTGACAGCTCATATTTTGCATTTAGAAGAGGGGGAGGTGTTTATTTTCCTATTTAAAGTGTGCTTTTTACCCGAACAATTGTTGTTGTTCTTGTTGTTATGGTTATGGAGGCACTAGAAACTTAAATCCGTTTAACTGATGTGGCTTCCCCCAAGAAATCCTGGAGTTGTAGTGTAATGGGGCTATGAGTCTCTGTGGCATGTGTGGGCAACCTTTGGACTGCTAAGTCCCTGCCCCCCCCATGCTTCTGAATTTTGCTGTTTACATGCAAAGGAAGACACACCGAGGGAATCATCTTTGTGAGCCTTCCTTGCTATATAAATTGCACTCCCCACAGGTTGCCAAATACGATAGGGAGGAAGATGTCTGGGAAGAGACAATAGGATTAACTTGATTTAAGAGACTGATATTATTCTCATTTTACCAACTGCAGTCTGACTAACTACACTTCTCTAGATTCTTGGCAGGGGGTTGGGAGAAGCCTCAACTGCAAATCTGGTTTATAAACAGTTTGTATTTGTAGTGCCTGCCAATAAGCCTCTTGCCACAAGCTGCTCTTTGAAATTAGCTTGTTTGGAACAGCACTTTTGGAAAGAAAATTGATCAGATAATATCAAATTAATCTTATAATAATATTTTATTCAGATTTTCCCAAATTAAAGGGTTAAATTTGTATTAGAGGCTTTCATTATTCAATTACAAGTGGTAGATATGTAAATTATGTTTGATATTAAAATTGTATTCACAGAATACAGTCAGTACCTTTTTTAATCCTTTTTTTGTCTTTCAACAAGGTTATCGTTTGCCACCAACCAATTTTCTCTCTGATAATTCTATTTACACATGTTTATCAAAAATATGGATATGTACATCTGTTTTGTTCATTTCTTCTAAATTTTGTTTCTGTTCATTTTAATGTAAAAAAATACCAATTCCTCAAGCAATTTAATGTTTTTTCCCTAGGGAAGCACAACAGTGAAGGTAATGTTTTTGATCCTAAATGACATCTTTGGAGGGGCAGAGGGAATTCTGAAAATTGGATAATGTAAATCTACATTGACAATGAGAAACATGAAGACAAATGAAATGAAAGTTAACCATTTAGTAAATTTCTACTTATAGAAAAATGTGAAGTAATAAATAGCTACAGATCATCTTCTCATCTCCCAGTCTCTTAAGCAACCCTTAGCATTTTCAAGCATCAATATTGCCCTGCATGGTATTTGACTGCTACAGAATTGGCCTTTTATAGTCAGGTGAGCCAAGTGATTGCAGAGTCCTCCCATTTAACAGTCAGAAGTGTGCTCTGGTCCAGGTGTAGCCTATGTGGAACTCTGAGAAGATCGATCATCATGAGGACTCCCGTCGGAATTCTCAGTCTCTCCTTCGGAAATGGCTTGCATCGGGGTGTTGTACAGTCTGCAGCGGACACTGTAGCGGCTACTGCTGGCTGCCGGGGGTGCCCGTGACCGCCCCACTCTTGAAGATGCTGATGTTGGAAAGCTTTTTGAGGAAATCCCTTCTGCATTCATTCTCGGAGTGGAAGGAGAGAGAGGAGCTAATGCCTCGGCACTTGATGAGGCTTGGGGAGACTCATCAGCATTTTGAAGAGCATCCCCAATTAGTTCTCCAGGAGATTTGGGTGAAATAGGGCTCTTTAGTATCTCTGTGGCTGACATCCTGTAGCTAGAATCAGAACGGCTGCCCTTTTTCAGGAGCAACAGTTTGAATTCTTCATTAGATGTGTTGGACTTTTTGGCGTTCCTGTAAATAAGCCCAGGAGATCGCTGGCTGCTTGCTGGGCTTGCTGCACCAGTTGTAGGGGGAACATTAGTTGAAGCCGCAGGTGATGTGTTGCTGGCACTAGAAGACACGCTGCTAGTACTAGATGAAGCTCTCAATCTGTTCCTTGCAGAAACCTCTCCAGAGTCCTTTCTTCCAAGTACTTTCCTTTTTGAGCTGTAATGGGGAGGGAAGAAGCCATCATATTCACAGCTTTGATACCTATCTCATACTGTTTTTGCTGAGCGAGATCACAAGATATTTGCAATTATATAGACAGTAAACAGCGTCATCTATAAAACTGAACTATATTAATATATTTACCAGTACAGTATAATGACTTCTGCATCTGTGCATTTACAGGAGAAACAAATATAAGTGAGCAATGCCTAACAGGCTCAGAAATCACAAGGGTGATGACTATGATTCCAAGGGTCAGGCTTCACACAGCTCCCTGTCCTCCTTTCAGTAGAGAGGGGGGTGAGCTTCTGACCAACACAGGAATCTGAAAATAATTTCTGTCCCGCCTCAAAAACAAGTAGGGGGCGGGGAGACCTAGCAGTGCTATTACAGATCTCATACATATATGCAGGGCTGTTTTCCTTAAAAAATGTTTAGGTATACTCTCATTTTCCTACTCCTATTGAAATACTGCCCCCTCAATGAAGCCAAACTTAGATCCACAAATTGTTTAGGGGTATGCGTACCCCTGCGTCCCCCCAGAAAAAAGCACTGCATGTGTCCATGCATTTACACAACCCTCATGTAGTCTTCAGAGCAGGTTCTTAACAACAGCTGGAAGAGGTTTTATTGCAAATCTGCTATGTCTGCACCAGGTTTGGAAAGTCAGCCTCTCCCATTCCTGTTTCCTCTCTTGACTGCTACTTGGACCTGTTGATCCAATTTTTCCTTCACCCTGTCCTCAGTTTAACTCCCAGTAACAAGGTTGTTGCTCATGAATGACAAGTAGAAAAACATAAATGAGGTATATCATGAAGACCATTACAAACATTCCTGTGCAGTGGATTGAAGAATCCACATTTCAAAGCTAGTAGTTTATCACCGCTGCTCTGAATAGTTGATTGATTTACTTTAGGTCTATTCCTATTGCCATGAAAATAGCACATTTGCTGTTTTTAATAACCCTAAAATGAGCTTACCGGTGAATAACTGCAAATAGATCCTCTGTTGTTCGAGGCTTATTTGGAGACACGAAAGCTTCTTCTGCTTCAGCTTGAGAATCTTCACTTAAGGGTGAGAATATGGAATCATCACTTGGGGAAGATTCTTCAAAACAAAAAGAGAAGACCTACTGAGACTTAATCAAACACTTTCCCACATGTTACAATAGAGCTGGTTAATGTAATCTACTTGCTCAATAATTAATGGACCTGCTAGTATAATGACAGGCACTAGACAATCTATTCTAAATATTGGATGATCTGTCAAAATAATGCTTAGTTATAAAGGGTTACTGCTCTTTTCACAGCTGAACTGCAATAAAAAGAAATGCAAATTCATTCCTACACATATATATATTTCTGCAAAGCATGGTAGGTTTTCTCTCTCTGCTGAAAAGTATTGGCAAAGCTCCATTAAAATAAATGGAGCTGTCAGCTGGCTGATCTCTGTGAACTGCCACCACAGAAAGCCATCTCACTCAAACAGAACAAAAATAGTTACGAACGTACCTTTTAAGACATCATCATCTGGGGTCCTTTGTGACTCAGCTGCTCTGCTGTCACTCTCATCAGAGGCACTTTTGGTTGGAATACCTGACACAATTTCGTTTTCCTGCTCAGATGATTTTTCACTGAGTGAATCTACAGTTGAGATCTCTGATTCATAGTTGATATTCCCAGGCACTTTGTCATCATGTTGACTTGGATCAAGCCGATGCTTTAGCTGATGACCAATGTCTGTTCCCCCACCTGCGGGGCCAGACTGGGACATAGTTTCATGTATAGGTTCGTATTCCAACTTTTGTTCACGGTATGCAGGTAATTCTTGCTGAAGCTGCACAAGGTCAAGACTCCTCTCCTGCTCTGATCCATATGTGGTTCTTTTCCCAATAGAATTGCTTGAAAGGTCATCTGAGCCTTGTGGAAATGGTTCAGCAGAACTGCCACAGGCTTTATTTAGCGTACTCTCTAGTAAAAAATCATGAACCCGATGCATTTGATCTGTTACATATTTAGCTGTTGGAGCACCCACATTTCCTGAGGTCACCATCTGTTTGCAGGTATTCTTTTCACTGAAAGACAAACTGTTAGCCATGTGAAGTTGTTCTGGGGTTATCTGTACTGGAGAGACATCAACATAGGACACAATGGCCTCTTCCATGGAGTATTGTCGTGATATTTGCTTCTTGCTTACATGTGGTTTCATTTTACCAGAAATGGCAGTAACCAATAAAGTGTTTCCTTGAACATGGAGCTCTGTATGATCTTTTTGTTTCACTTCTTCGGGCTTATTAATGGATCGAAGATGTACAGACTTCAGAACTGAAGGTGTGATTGCAAGGGCTTGTGGAGGATTGGAGTTCAGTGCTTCTTCTACCATACTCGGTTTATTGTAATTAAAAGCATGTAGTTGGTGTCTGTGAGCATATGGTTTATTCAAGACATTATGAAGAGCACTTAGGTCAAGATGAGTAGGAGGTATAACTGGAAGTTCTAGATCTTTGTTTAGAGATACGTTGCCATCTTTAGAAGAAGGCTGTTGTAATGAGGACTTCCTTTCTGGTACTTTTGGCTTTCTTTTACTCCCCCCTGGGGATAAGGGCCCAGAAAAGAAAGCTGTAGGAAAAGATGATGTTGGTGTTTCAGACTGACTTGAGTAACCACTTGAAGGAGAAGCTAAGCCAGCCAACTTTTCTGGGGAAGCCAATTTGAACTCGTTCTCAACAGAAGGGAGGGAGGGAGTGGTGGCTCTTGATCCAGACTGTGACGTTTGTGATTCAGAACTTTCTGGCGACTTTATGCATTCTATGACTGTAGTACCCGTAGCAGTGCTAGAATTGGATAAAGACCTATAAGGGTCATTCGATTTCAAGTCATTTAAAAGCCAGAGATCTGCATAGTGAGATTGTTCAGCACCTTCGTCTTTAAAGGATGGGATGTCCATGGTGTCAAATGGAGGGTCTTTTAATCCGCTCTCCTCCTGATTTTCCCAGGCGAGTTCCTGCTTGCTTGGCAGACTAGTGTTTTCTGCTCTCGAAGGTGTGTTTGAAAACTCGAGTGGCAGCTTCATTTCCCTGGAAGTGTGAGGCATGTGCTGCTGCCCACTGCTTATCTTTGGTTCTTTCTTCTCAGGAAGATCTATGCTGCTGTCAGATTTCCTTAAAGATGAACTGCGTTTTGGTGGGGCTGGCTTTGCCTTTGGTTTCTTTAGAGAGATGCTCTGCTTTCCTTGCCTCCTATGGTTTACGTAATCCTGCCAGGCGCAGTTAGTGAGACTGGAAGCAACGCTTGCATTCTGGCCACTCTCGGAGCCCACAGCTGCATAGTTACAAATATAACTTTTAGTTCCCTTGAGACCACAGTCAAAGTGCATGGAGGTATAATAGCCTTCAGTGTCAACTGAAAAGTGTGAGCTACTGTCTGCTTTGTCAGATGGTGTCTTCTCTATAAAACTATCGTATGTGGCCATGCTTGTAAAACTTGGACATCCCAGACTGTCTGTCTTGGGGCGTTCAGGGCTGAAATCCTGGCGGCAGGATGCATCGTGGTGGTGATGCAAGAAATTCCATTCACTGTCACTCGTGTTGCTGTTATTAGGGTCATCGAGTAGATCCGCTACAGTGGAAGTGAACGAACTTGTCCTGTGTCCTCTAACTTTATCTAGCTGATCACTGTAGTGTTCGGTTATGAAGACACTAGAATCTTCATTGGCATTAGGGGCAATGTTCAGGGATAATTCTGAATCACAGTGTGAAGAACCAGTCAGTGGGGGAGAGGCAGCAGGAGGAATTGTTTCGGATGTTTGGGAAGGACATGTTGAGCTGCTTCCACTCCAGTTCCCACTGGATGACTGGTGATCATCTTTCTGGTCCATGTGACTGCTAAGAAGAACTCCAGCTGTGGAGATGGAGTGAATGGGACTTCCAAAGGTATCAGAGTTTGATGAAATATCACAGCTTCCAGAATCTGCCATCCTTGACAACCTTGACCTCCCCCTCTCATTTGAATTACAGTCTGGACTATGAAGATGCTGAGAACAAGTTAAACCTATGGGATGGTGTTCTTGTGAACACTGGGTATTGATGACATCTTTACTTTTTGTGGAGATCCTTTCTTGGCTTGCTAGAAAGTGTTCTGCATCGTATGCTGACATTTTGGCACCAGAGTTGTGGTCCCCTTCATTGGCTCTAGCACCTTCACGAGGAAGACTCCTAGATCTGATGCGGTTGCTTACTGATGTTGTAAACATGGGGTCACCATTGTCTGTCAGCACCAGTATGTTGCCAGCTGAGTGAGACAGGGAGGCTACTACGCTCTGACCCCTCTGAGCTCGAATTCTTCTCCGGGATGGGGCAGCAATAAGGATCTCTTCTGTCTGGCACTCAGAGTCTCTGGTACCTGACCTCCTGTTGACGTTATTAGAGAAGTCTGGATTTGCATGCACAATCACATTCCGCTCTCTTGCTACGGGTGATTCGTCAGAATCTAGGACACACACAAAACTCTGTGAGGCACCATTTCAGTTGGCTGACAAGCTATGTCCCTTACATTGGCCTTAAAAATGCATCACATAGGGTTTTTCTCCTCCCTGTCCAAGCCTTTCAACAACAGTAACTAACATGAAGAAAAAGGATTTGCTATGGGCCAAATGAGATGGTTCAAGCAGATGTGCTTAAACATTATATCCCTTGTTCAACAGGGAAAGCTGCTTTGGGGGGGGGTCTATTAGAACAAGCAATTTGCATCAGAAGTGAGTGCCAAACTCATCATGCCAAGTCATCCCCCTCCTTGGTGGCTTTTCCTTTGAGAAGTACAAAATGCAAGGCAATAAGCAAACCACCCTTATCTAAATTCTGAGTATTATATTATGATAGCTTGAATCTTCAGTTCATTGTCTGTCATTGTACAACAGATGTGAGCTGTGTACACACCATACATTTAAAGGACATTTAAAACTCACAGATCCCTCCAAAGAAAGGAACTACAATGCCTAACAAACTACAGTTCCTGGGATTCTTTGGGGAAATTCATGTGCTTTAAATGTATGGTGTGTATGCAGCCAGTAGAAAAAGTCTGTGATTCTTAGGTCCAGTGGACTTGACCCTGATTACCACTGACTTAACATTTGTATAGAAAAGAGCCAAGTCAGCACATCTCATGTATGTTATCATTACAATTTTTTTAAAAAAGGTTGAGACAAATGTGAAAAGAGGAAAAATATTTGGGAAAGTTTTCAAACATTGAGAGCTATCTGGCATAAATATTCAACTGGTCTTCTGTATAAAATCAGTGACACTTCATCATCACGTTGCATCATATCATTTGTCACTGCTTTACCTTATGGGTCCCTTGGCTACAAGAATAAACTTTCACTGAATCTAGTTACTTTTTATGTACACACTATGGGTATCGAAACAAACAAAAATAAAAGAATACAACAAAAATTAAGTAACTCATTACACTTAAACAATAAGGGCTGGACACGTATATCTATATTACTCAGTAAGGCCTACTGTGCATCAAGACTGAAGGCTGTAATAAGTAATATAGTTTGGCTGGCAGTATTTAATAATAATAAAAAAGACAAAACAAAAAATAGCAATACCCAAACGCATTAGATTTGAAACTCCACCATCATTGAAGTTGAAGTGTTCCTTGGAAAGCAGTTTGGAAGGCAGGCTATTGCTGCAATTAAGGCAGTTAAGAATGCTATCTAGTGAAGAGTTTTATTGATACTACACCTATTTCTTGTTGGACTCTTCTGGGGATGCCAGAGATGGTTTTCCTCCTTCTCAATTTCCGTCTCCGCTGTAGTACGGATTGTGAGTGAACAAGAGAGCAGCGTATACTAGCCTCTCTGTCAAAACCAACTCCTGCAACCCATAAATAGGTCTCATTAGCTTTTGGAAATAGTAAACAAATTGTTATGACTGGAAGACAGTGGAGGTCATGTGAGCACTTTGGATTGTGCCTGCAAATAAATATAAGGCAGACCTTGTACAACTCTCATGGAAAAAAATCACCGTGTACCACAGCGTTGCTTCTATGATCCCTGTTCCCTCTGAGCAGCCTGCGTTGCCAAAAGTTACAAAAGGTAGGAGAGGGGAATGAAAGGGATGCAGGGAAAGTTAGGCACTCTCATTAGCAAGGAACATTTACTGTAATGGTTTGTCCATTTATGATGGATATACAGGCATTGACATCTATGAAATGAACAGTAGCATTCAAGATGATGATCAGAAATTGGGCAGCTGTACTTTTTTTATTTTAATGCTTACATTGCAATGAAATTGTGGGGAAGCCAAGGGGCAGTTGCAAAAACGTGAGTCCAGCCTATCTTATTATACCGCATGTTTCAGAATAATGATGGCTCAAGAGGAGGATGCAACTAAGTTTTCCCTATATCAGTCCTTAGAGAACATTGTTGATGCTGAGACATATCTAAATGTTCACACTGATTTCATGGTTCAGTAATTCTAAATTAGATTGGTAATGAGTAATTACCACCAGTGTTTAATTGAGCTGAATTCCTAAACTAATGCTGATACTGTCATTACAGAGCAGCCACATCACTTACGTGTCATTACATCACATATCTGTTTTTACCTTGTAAGGTTGTCCTGTCTGACTTCCTGTTCGCTGTATAGATTCCTACATGTCCCTTTCTCCCAACACCCTTACGTTGTCAACACATGAAGAACAGGGTGAATGTTTCCAGATGCAAGACATTGTCGTTGCAAAGGGCATTTGCAAAGTGTGAACTAAAAGTAAGATTCTAAAAAGGAGCAGTCTTCTTCTTATTACAAGCTTTCTTCATCATCACTTCTAATGCAAATGATATCTAGTATATCCATGGTACATAGTATTTCCCTAATTAATCTGGGAAGAGATTATCAACAAATAAGAACAGTGTCCTCCACCTAGAAGCTAGGTAAGTCAGACTATTTGTCCCTCCAACTCAATACTATCTGCTCTGACTGGCAGGGAGCTTTCCTGTTACCTGCTATTTAACAGGACACAGATAACATGCAAAAAACCGAAAAAAAAAACATTGCTGGAGGAGATTCAAATTATTTTTACAAAAATGTGTTATGCATCTAAATAATTTGTTTTTCACTTGTTATTGGAGACTAAATTTTAGAAACAAATTTGAAAACCCTGCCAGCTATTCATCTGGCTAAAAATGCATTTACAAATTAAACACTGTGTTTCCATTTAGTAATAATAAACCATCCGATGTTACAGTAGATTTCCTTTCATCAAAGAGTTATAACTTGGCAAGGATCCCTTCAGAACAAATGTGTCGGGGCAGTAGCTAAACATGAAGCTTCTCATGGTATAATTTGAAAGGCAACAATATGAACTAAAAGTAGAGAGGAAGGGAATAAAAACCAAAAATCTTGATTCGAAAATCTGTACTTTCAATGCTGTATAATTATATCAACCATAATTATACCCAGACATACACATACAGAGTACATTACATACAAATGTAAAACACCAAAAAGTAACTTTCTTGTAAAAGTTCTTCTTGAAATCTACTACAGGAGACCCCAGACAAAAATCCTATATTCCAACCATCACCAACACCACTGCAATAAGTGAACAGAAATCTTTAATATTGAACAAAAGCACTACGACACCCTACTGCCTTTCATTATTTTAGAACAAGTGTCAATGCATTGGGAGGGGGGGAGAAGAAAAATAATGGTTCTGAACTTTTCAAGATATTCCGGCAATTCTGTTATTTGGAAACTTTTAGTGATATCTACAACAACTGAACAGAATAATCTCTAATAGCTTGGACACTAGAAACAGATTTTATTACAAGTTTTTAAAGTGGTGTCATTGTGAACCTATTTTTATCACAGAAAAAAGCCACAGCATTTCTTGAAGCTTTCAAAAGTGAAATTTGTGCCCTAATCCTAAACACATTGACCAGCAGCAAAACTATCTTTGTGAACTCAAGGTGGTTTTAGACTTATTAATCTCAAATAATAACCTACTCACTATGCCATGTGACAAGCTGATTTGAAATGATGTAGGGGCAGGGGGCAATGTTAGCTAAATTTCAAGAGCAGTTTGTTATATGACGCTGGGATCAGCTATTCAGATAAAAGCTATTCAACTAGGCAAGACCAAAATCCAAAAGTGAGATGGCATGGTAGTGGTTTGTGTGTAATTCCTTTTTGCAAGCCATTTCTCCATTCAGAATCAGCCCCTCAAAACTACTTCCCCATCTAGTAAGAAATAAAATACAGAGTACAGTCGTACCTTGGATCCAGAACACCTTGCAAGTCGAACGTTTTGGTTCCCGAACCCCGCAAACCCGGAAGTGACTGTTCCGGTTTGCGAACTATTTTTGGAATCGTCCAACGGGGCTTCCTGCAGCCAATCAGAAGCTGTGCTTTGGTTTCCGAATGTTTTGGAAGTGGAATGGACTTCTGGAACGGATTCCATTCAACTTCCAAGGTACGACTGTACCCTTCTGTTCCGCTCCCTTTTGTAATGTCTGGTTTGGTCCTGAGCTGCTTTATACTTATACCTTCCTTTATTTTTGTCCATTCCACATGGCAGAAAAAAATGAGTGTCTTAAATGAGCCTAGTATCCAAATAATTTGTGGCGGGGGGGGGGGCCTTGGCTGGAAGCAAAATTTGCCCATCCTTGAAGCAGTGTATAAATTTGCAGCATGAGTTTAACCACATTTCTGCTTGATGATATGTGTAATTAAAAAAAGAATCCACAAAGAATGCTCCAAGAGAATGGCAGCTAAGAATATTCACATCCACCACCTGTTGTCACCATGACATCAGATGAAGTGTTTTCCCTTGCCTGCGTGGTTTGATTTCAAACACAATCAAAACACAAATTCAGATAAATGGATACCCTGCCCCCTGATAATTCCACAAGCCCAGTGTAATAAATTTTATCACAATAGAGCACAAGTATATTTTGTTCTGGTTATTCAACTTGCCTTATTAGCAAGGATAAATGTGCATATATTACTTGGAAGGGTAATATAATTAACTCTCCTAAGCACTTCTGCTTTTGATAGACAAACTTTTTAGGTGAAGACTGCATGGATATTTCTATTTAGTGTAATGCTCTCACCATGGAATGAGATAATGAACCAACAAGAGAACTGGCGAGTTCAGACATAGTGCTTAGTAAACCATGGTTTTGCCATTTTGAGAAAAAACCAGTATGAGTCTCAGACTTCTTAGCTGCTCCTCCCTCCTCTTCCTTATTTGGAAAGAAATCAGAAACTTCTGCTTTAGAACTAACCACAGTTCCCTGATATAGCAAAACTTAGAGGACAATGGTTTATTTTAACTACGGTTAGTTAAAACCAACTATGGTTAGCCAAAACCATCCTTCCTGGTTTGCAAACTAACTGCCATTCTTGGAGGTTGGATATAATGGAGAACCAAGGTTGCTTCTCAAATGAAAGCAGAAGTTTTCAATTTTCTTGCATGTTAGCCCAAGGCTCTTCTCATAACAGGAATGTTAGACAGAAAAAATATCTCAGGGCTTTCAGAGACAGTTCTTCTGTAGGCAACCATGGCATCTTACTTCAGATATAACAGCACCAGTGTTGATGGATACTCATGAGATTACCAATATAGCTTGTTTGGGCTGCAATCCTATGCACATGTACCTGGAAGAAAGCCCCATTAAACAAAGTAGAACTGACTTTTGAGTAGACATGCATAGGATTTGACAGTTGAAGCGATAAAGCTTTGTTACGTTCTTGCCTTGGAAACCTTACATTTGCTGATCATAAACTCCTGTGTTTAGAGATATGCTCACCGTAATAAAATTAATGACTTGAACCACCTTTTTGTCAACAAAAAAAGAAGTACAAGAGATCTGTACCAGTGACATTGATGGGGATAATGCAAGAGGAAATCACTTGGGCATCTTGTTTCATTTTCTCCTCTGGAGTTGGGAGAGGTAGTGCTTTGCTCCAATTGGTTTGCTTATCCAGTGTAGAAGGGATATTATGTATTGGATTTTTCGGCCTCTGCCCTAACATGACATCTGTATCTTCTTCCTCCGGAGGGTGGGACTGTAAATGAATACAATCAAAATCAGTATCTACTCTTTTTACGAGATAAAGTTACTTTTAAAAAATATCAGAAAAAATAGATTTGGAAGTAGGTTTCAGGAAAGCAGTAATGAAGAGCGCGTTGCATTTTCAACACAGGAAGTCAAACTACCTCACATACTGGAAACATTTAGGAGCTGTAGTTTAAAATGAATTTTCAGAAGATGGAAACAGCTTCCAGTCAATGCTTAGCTTCTGCAAAGATGTATCCTGCTACATATGATCCATATGTACATGCCAATTTAGCAACTTTTTAGTAAGTTTTAAGTCCCATTATTGTATTTAGTTTGATAAACATATACTTGAATAAACATATCAAATCAGTTCCATGTAGACTTTCTGTCTATCAGTGTATAACTGATACAACAACCCTGGCTAATCTTGAATAAAATTACTTGAAGGCAAGTTACACTGGTTTTAATGGAATTCAGCATTATCCAAAGTATTGTTTGTACAGAAATTCAGTGGAACTTATTCCCAATCAGATGGGTTTAGAATTGCAGTTTAAGAGCCTGATCCTATCCTTAACTTCAAAGTAAGTTTCACGAATATTAATGAAACTGACTTCTAAGGAAACATGGGTAGGATCAGGACATATGTTTTATATCACACAATAGCAACTGTATACTAAAAGAAAAATTAAAAAGCAAAAGTTGAGCCACCACCTTCAAGTCTTAAGAATAACATTCAGAAGATCATGCAAAGTAATTCAGAATGTGCTACCCAAGCTACAAGGCACAAAAGATAAATAGGCACAAAGAGAGATTAGTTAACCAACTCCAAGAATAACTTTTTGAAAAGAAAGCAGGACTGTCATGCTTTGTAGTTTTACCAAGTGAGAGTAAAAGATCAGAAGCAGTTTGTTGAAATCTATGCTTATTGAGAAAACAGCAATTACTTCAGCAACAGGGCAGAAATACTACCTTCAGAGCTTTATAAAGTTCTCACTCTTCCATTTAACTGGTTACTGTTATTTGTACACAGCCCTGGAGGAATTTACTTCGAAGCATTTTCTGTTCTGTTCTAAACATTTTCACCTCTTGTTTCCATCTGTTTCCATTTCCTACTTTGCTAACATGGATTTTCTGTCCTTGGCTCTCATTTACTCTGAAAAACTTTTAATTCTTTTAGCTGTGAGTTAAAGGGCCAAAATTTGCTTTTATCTAGAGTGCTTAATATTATACTATTTTCTAACGGATAATCACCTTCAAATAACTATAGTTTTCTTCATAAATAAATATCTTAACAAGGCTGAAGGCCCCGAATAGGCTCGCAGGCATTCCTAACTTCCTACATGTACACTGAAGACCACACTTCACATCTATTTATATAAAATACAAGCAAGTCACTTGCTTACCTTGTTGAATCATCTGCAAAATAACCCACAAAAAATAATAATAACAAAAGGAACCAGTCTTCCCCCAAAATATTTTTGTCCATCCCTGGGTTAGGAAAACATTGCAGCTTTCTTTATCTGTTCTGCTTTTGTGCTGTTCCCAGCAGACATGAATAGCTCATATAAACTACTAGCACAAAAGACTTTGTTTCCTAGGTAACCTCTGAAAAAAGTTGATGCGTGCAAAAAAAAAAAAAAAAAAGGCGGTTGGGTGGGGGGAGAGACCCACATAGCCTGTACTTTGTTGCTGATTCCTTCCCCTGCATAACAATAGCTTTCTGGACAAAGAAAGTGAAGTGACCTGACCACAGACTCCCTGACTGTCTGCCAATGCTACTCTTTAGCAAACAATAGCAATGATAACAGTCTATAGAACAAATTCATGCTTTGCTCTGCTATGGTTTGGATGTCTTCTTGTGGTTATCCAAAATCTCTGTCTAATTCTTTTCAGCACCCTACAAAAAACCCATCAGAGACAAGTTTGGTTGGGGCCTTTAAAACTAATTAGTGAAGGGAAACCCTCTTGTGAGCTGGTAAAACCTATTAAACTTACACCAAGGGGTGGGGGAGAAAAGTTGGTGTTCCTTGTTGATAAGAGCATAACATAAAGACAACAAAGTTAGTCAGCCAAAAAAAGCAAGCGAGAGAAAGGATTAGGGATGGAAAGGGACAGAATGAGTGAGAGGCTGTTATGTTAGTCTTTTTTCTGATACCTTTCGACTCCATGGGGTCATGTGGCAACACTCGGTGGGGGAGGGCGAGCGGGTGCTGTAAAACTATAAACATGAAATGTGGGGGAAAGTGGTTAAAAAAATTAAAAACACATAGCTGAGAATGTTTCTGTGGTGTGGGCCAAACTCTTATCAAGGCCAGACAGTATTGAATTTAAAATGTATCATCACTGCAAGCTGTTGTCATTCAGCAAAATTTTACTCATAATGTGTTGTCAATCGGAATTTGCTCCCTGGTTTTCCATCTGCTTAACTTCTACACATGGTGGTTGGTTAGGGAGGGAAGTTAAGTGGCAGTAATCACGTGTGCAGATTATTATTATTTTTGCCACACCAGCCTTTTGATAGCTAATAATGCAGCCCTTGAAGCAACATATGAGGCTCTACCCATTGGCCACAAGGCCCTTTGGTGTTTTCTTGAATAAACAACATAGAATTTTAAAGATTTCCCCCCTCTCAAAAGTACTTCTCAAACCTTTGAAATATGTGTGGGGAGTCTTAAGATTTTTTGTTTCCCCCCATCATCTGTGTTGTTTATTTATGGATTTTATTCAGGTTGGATTTTATTCTGTTGAAACAGAAACATTTCAAAAACGGCAAAAGAAATTAGTACACTTTTGGTAGTAGAAATGTAAAAAGCTTTAAATGCATAACCTCAGGGCTAGCTGGGGAGTCTCAGAAAACTAGTGATGCCACAAATGCTGCTACTCACCTGACTTAGAATACAAAGTTTAATGCCACGTCATAAAATGCACCCAGATTAATACAAAGTGAAGTGCTTCTCTAGCTCAGATCTTAAGCTGAGGTGCTGTACCCTTCCTGATACCATGAACGGCAGCATTGCCAGCACCTAGGAGTGTGGCACTCCCAGGATACTTTCCTTAGTATGGATGTCAGACACCTTAGACATGAATTATTCCAGAACACTTGCACCTGAGATACTGTAATCATGATTAGCAGGTATCCTAGGTGCCTAGCAGTGAGACCTCATAGTCGCTACCAGTCAGGCAACTGGGATGGGAAGGGGCAGCTGCATGCGAGAAAGGAGTTCGTGGAGGATTGTGAAGGCTCATAGGCAACTGAGGAGGGAGTTTGACTCCTAACGATGCCAAGACTATGTATGGCAGGGTCCAACCTTCACAACTGAATGTGGAATTAAACATTTCTGAGCACAATTCAAAATGTTGGTGTTGACCTTTAAGCCCTAAACAGTCTTGGCCCAGTATACCTGAAGGAGTGACTTCACCCCATTGTTCAGCCCGGACACTGAGGTCCTCCTCCGAGGGTCTTCTGGTGATTCCCTCACTGCAGGAAGTGACGTTACAGAGAACCAGGCAGAAGGCCTTCTTGGTAGTGGCACCCTCCCTGTGGAATGCCCTCCCTTCAGATATCAAGGAGATAAAGAACTACATAACTTTTAGAAGACATCTGAAGGCACCTGGGAAGTTTTTAATGTTTGATGTTTTACTATGTTTTATATATGCTGTAAGCCGCCCAGAGTGGCTAGGGAAACCCAGCCAGATGGGGAGGGGAAAATTATTATTATTATTATTATTATTATTATTATTATTAATCAAATTAAGTTTCTAATTTGGGGAAGCTGGGGGAAATATCTCAGCTCTATCTAAATCTGAGGGGAGTTCACTTACCGCTATGGAAAACAGGTTTCTGAATATGAATTGCTTTCAGCTCAAGAGGCTGTCAGAAAGGTTTATGACAACAAAGTCTACGTAGATCCAGATCTACAGGATGGGATACATTATGTTTTGCCTAACAAAACACTTCTCCAGTAGGCTTCTCCTGTTTACAAGATGTAGGCTAGCTTTCAATTTTTTAACTACCTGCCTATTCAGATGATAACAGTATGATAACATAAGAAAGGGGGGAAATCTAAATAATCTGCTGGGGAAATTGGTTTCCACTTCCATCAATTCTGAGACTCACATTTAGCATTTGATGGACTGATGGGATTTTGAGTCTGGTTGATAGTGTCCCTACAAATAATGAGTATTTGAACTTCCAGAGCCATTTTTCCAGAGTATTTACTGATGTACTGACATTGCCAGTCACACCAAATGTATCTACAGCCTGGTCAAGGAGCCTCTGGATAATCTGATGTATATTAAAGTAATTTATGTGACAATCTGGACTTGTTCAGGAACCTGTTGTTGCCAAAAAAAATCCTAAAAATAATATGCCTCCTTATCAGTGTTTATGGGAATATTTTCATTTATTATTAGTTTCTATCAAGAAACATTTTTTAAGTCCATGTTGCCATTGGATGCCCTATTGAACAGAACATTTCTACTCAGTTAAGCTTCAGTTTAATAAACCATCTGATGTGGCAAACTGCAGCTTGTGGAAGCCCTGCAGACCATGGCTAGAAACCATTGTTTCCAATTTTGGTCCCCAAATTTGGTTTGCAAAGCTTGTGGAAACCATGGGTTGCTAGTTTCCTGTGTATACAGAGCTCCTTTGCAGCCATTTCCCCTTTCCCTTTGTGTGACCAGAAGAACAATCCAGCATTCAGCATGTAACCATGGACTACCAATTAAGCCAGGGCATAAGGGCAACTTTAAAACATGACTTCATATCCTGACTTGTTTTGAAGCCATCAACCCTGTAATAGGAAACTGTGGCTATGTGCTGAATTGCGGCTTGTTCAACAACTACAAATGCGTTGAATGCTGCTCGTGTACATCCTAAACCAAGATTTTTGGCTTACAGTTGCATGCAAGCCTAATAATAATAATAATAATAATAAATAATAATGTAATTTATTACCTGTACCCTGCCCACCTGACTAGGTTGCCCTAGCCGCTCTGGGTGACTTCCAGAAGAAAAGAACACAAATATATCAACATGGCCTATGTGTGAAAAAGGAGTACAGTCGTACCTTGGATCCCCAACACCTTGTGACTCAAATGTTTTGGCTCCCGAACTCCGCAAACCCAGAAGTGAGTGTTCCGGTTTGCAAATGTTCTTGGGAAGCCGAACATCCGCCACGGCTTCCAATTGACTGCAGGAAACTCCTGCAGTCAATCGGAAGCCACGCCTTGGTTGTCGAACGTTTTTGGAAGTCGAATGGACTTCGAGAACAGATTCCGTTCGACAACCAAGGTACGACTGTATATTGAGTTTTCAATTAAAGTAACAGAACAGCACATTTTCCACATTTAGCCCAGAAGATCATCTGTGTACTTTGGCATAGTTTGTTAGTGTCTGTCTGTGTGTTTGTGCGCACATGTGCATGTATAGATGCAATGCTATGTACATTTACTGGGATCTGCTCATGCAGAATTAGTGTAAATGAAACGGCACACTTTGAAAATGTGCAATAAAGTAAGAGGCAGGATATGACTTGCCCCCATAGGTGGATTTAGGGGAGTGTGACTGGTTCGCCCACAATGGGCACCAAGTCAAGAGGGTGCCACAATGATGAACAACGGAAGATGAGAGGTGGGGGGGGGGAGAGCTCAGCACCATGCCCTCCATTTTAATGGGCTAATATGGCTCCTCACTTCTGAACTCTTAGAGGTGTACCTTTCCACATGAGTAATATGAATGCTAAGCATTGCTCTCCCAGTGGAGTGACTGCATATCGGCTGGACATAGGCCTGTTTTTAATTTTACAGCTTACACTAAGACCAAGGCAAAGAAGACTGTAAACATTTTAAAAATGCCTGGGATGGTGAAAGAAACATAATGAGGGGACTGGGAAAATTAGATGATAATAAACATGATTAGTTATTGTAACCACCTGATAATTAGTCTTGACTTTTAAGGGATATCTCTGTGCCTTCAGTAGCAGTATGATAAGAGGTTTAGCAGATGCTGTTTCTCCTGCCACTGTCTGGCAAATCTCTCTCAGTCACATGATGATTAAAGGCAAAGATGTTCTGTGTGGATTAGAAGCTGGCAGGCCTTGCCACAATAACCGATAGTATTGGGGAAGAGGAATAACTTACTTTTAGCAAGGGATGGTTCTTTGTCTCTTTGTTCTTCTGGGTGTAGGTCACAGGGAGGGAGGGAAATGGGGGAGCCACCACAGAGATTTGGCCCAGGACTTTTTGTTCCCTGTTATCACTCCAGTTTCGTTGCTCTGTTTAGCAAAAACAGGAAATAAGAAAATTGTTAAGACTGATGTGTATTTTAAAATAATCTGCCATGAAAAGCCTAAACTTTGGTCAAGATGCAGTTCATGGGAAGTGTGCACATTGCTATGATCTTGAGGATATTCATAGGAGGAAGCAAGCTTTGTTACTGGACCAATTCTCACGTGATGAGGATCCCCATCCTTAAAAGCACTAATAAGAGAAGTCCTTATTTGGCAAAAATGGGCACTGCAACATGCATATCTTTGTACACATCCTCACACACCCTTCTCTGTCCTACATTTAGGCAAGGAAGAGGCAGTCTCAAAGTTCTGTCTCTTTAGCAAACAATAGCAATGATGACTGGTGACACCCCCATTTATACTCCTTCGACTTACGTCTGACAGTGTATATGTGTGGTGCTGGGAAATAAATAAATAATTTATTTCATACCTGGAAATGGCGGGAGAGAGCAGCAGAGTCCTCATGGCTCATGCAGAGATCCTCTTCAGAGCCCAAAGAGGATATCAGTGTGGGTGGAGGAAGCCTCAAAGAGACCGGAGGCACAGCAGGGCTTTGTTTATGCTGCTGAGCCTCCCCACCTAACAGCTGATGTGCGGGTAGCGCAGCAGTAGTAGCTGCTTTCCTGCACCACCTCTAGCCTCCTACCAGCCCCTAGTTGTGGAGATTTTTGAATACAGCATTTTTGGTATGGATTGAAGAGACAGCAGCAGAGAGGGCCTTTAAAAGATTATAAGAAGGTGCTCCCCACTTAATGCAATTTCACTTATGCATGTGGGACCCTGGAATGTAACCCCACGTAAGTGGGGAATCACCTGTATTCTAGGAGAAATCACTCAAGGAAAGGTGAAAAGCAGGGCTAGTGAGAGGTATGGCTGGGGAGCTGATACGACTTTCAAAGTCCAGGGCCAGACAGAGAGGTCTGAAGGGCGGCTGTATTTGACCTCCAGGCCTGGGGTTCCCTATCCTTGTCATGTGGTAGAGTGAACACCCAGCAGGAACTGAGAAGCCTGATTTCAAGCTCAGCCTCTAAGCTGCTACACTAATCAGCTCTCAACATACAATGAAAAAAAGTATTAGCAGTTTTTTGAAAGATGGCAAAATGAAGTGATATTACACTTCTCCTGCACATCTCCTCCAAGAAAGAACTAATTTGCACCCCTGGCAGAACATTTAAAACACATACACAGACAGATGAAGACTAATTTTCTTAGTTTTTGAATATAAATTCTGCAACCACCAAGTCACTTGCTAAGAACAAAGTGCAAGTGAATTTAGGCGAATGGCTGCAAATGATGGATGTGGTAGTTTAGTGGATATCAAATAATTTAAGCAGGAAGTTGTCAAGAACAAATTAACTACTTGGTCTCTCTTGAGTGTTACTCAACTAAGAGTAGACTGAATGAAATAAATCAAGTTACTTACTATATTGGTTCAAATATTAGCTACCCCTGAATATAGGCCACACCCCTAAAATGAGATATCTTAAATCACGGCTTAAATCACAATGATAGGCTACATACAAGTTTTATACAAGTCAGATTTGGGTGTGGAAAGTGCAACCTATATTCAGACCTATATAGTAAGTCCTTTGATTTTAATAGGCCTATTCACCCATTGTGATCATTCTGCTGTTTCACTCTTTCCTCAACTTGTTGTCTCTTGGCCACAAGGTGGCAGAAGAAGATTAAATTTAGCCAAAGCAGTTGTGATGTAGACACACAAATGTGTGTATTCTAATTTTAACATTACTATGATAGTAGTTTCCCTTTATTTTATTTTTTATATTTCTGTGCTGCTTTTTATTCAAATAAATCCCAAAGCGCCTTACAAACAAAGATAAAAATAACATAATGGAACATCACAAATGCAGCATAAATTGTATAGAATACTTAACAAATCACCAGTAAAACAATCACAAATTAAACAATTACCATCTATGCAACACTATTTAACAAAACAACTAAAAAAATACGCTAAATATCACAGTTACACCAAAAATTATATTATAGGATTCACAAAGTACCACAGCAGCCATATCTATAAAATAATACTAACAGCAACAAAACAAACAAACAAACAAACAAACAAACAAACAAACCCCTGTTGAATTGTATACCTGCTCTCCCTACCACCATGACTCATAAACTTTCATTCTATTCAACGCATCAAAATACATCTGCAGATAATGCTCCTGGCAGCAATTCCCTTCTGAAGGATTCTTGCAAAGGTGGTGGTCCGCACAAAGACTCCCCTCACATCCTTTCTGCCACTATGACATTTCCATTTTCATAACAGAAAAATGGAATACCAGAATAAGACTAGGCTGCAATTTGGAGGTTAGGTGATTCTCTGACGTATGTTCAACTATGATTAAAAATATCATTAGTTAACATAGCTACATGATCTGTGTGGGAACGATAAAATAGTGAAATCAGACTAGACCCTTACAACCTTTTTTCCAGTTTTCTTAGGGAAAACGCCTTAAAAGTATTACACAGATCAAAGCTGATGGAAGACTAATAGGTGCTTGATTTATCTAACAAACTTCAAGACACTTTGGTGTGTGTGTGTGTTTAAATTTGTCCATGCCTTTATAGTAAACATTGATCTACACAATTGCTTCTTCAGGTACTTCACTGCTAGCAAGATCATGCTCAGCATTTTCTGGTGCAAGAGAGGGCTTGTCCCTTGTGAGGCAAAAAGTACCTGGAGGGTGAATTTTTGTGGGAAAACAGCAGGAGACAAAAGGGTTACACCCTCCCCCAACATACATGGAATAATAGAATTGTAGAGGTGGAAGGGACCCCAAGCAATGCAGGAATCTCAACATGCGGTTCCCCCATCCAATTTAAAACCAGACCAGACCTTGCTTATTTTTGCAAATGTGCTAGCTGGTGTCTCACTTCAATTTACAGCTTTCACAGCATTTTGTAAAAAATAAAATAAAGAATTCCAGAGATAAACGCAGTCATGTGTACTTTTGACTTCTGTCAGAATTATGACTCAGCAAGCAAAAGAGAGTTAATCAAAGGGAAGAAGAGTCAGTTAAGGTAAGAGCCTAAAGTACATGCTGTTCCTGGAGATAGGATGGAGTCTAGTGAAGTAATTGAGTGGAATTGCTTATACTTGCCTAACAGAGCTGTCATTCCAAAACCTGCTCTGGGGCTTCCTCCACCCCTCCCAGATTTTTTTTTTTGGGGGGGGGTATGTGGGAAGTCCTTAATTCTTAAGGAAATTAGCCCTGAGTGCTCACTGGAAGGACTGATCGTGAAGCTGAGGCTCCAATACTTTGGCCACCTCATGTGAAGAAAAGACTACCTGGAAAAAGACCCTGATGTTGGGAAAGATTGAGGGCACAAGGAGAAGGGGACGACAGAGGACGAGATGGTTGGACAGTGTTCTCGAAGCTACAAACATGAGTCTGGCCAAACTACGGGAGGCAGTGGAAGACAGAAGTGCCTAGCGTGCTCTGGTCCATGGGGTCACGAAGAGTCCGACTAAACGACTAAACAACAACAATGTGGGAAGTGCACGGGCGCAGGGAGAAGGGGGGAGGGAAAGTTGTATTGCATAAATAGAAGTGATTCTGCTTGGACAATGACTTTGTTGGACACCACCTTACATCTGTGAGCTACTGGAACGCAAAGCTGTTTCATTGACTACACAAAAATGATTTACCTTTCCTCAAGGCTCGCAGGTTCTGCTTTGCATGGCGATGCAGCTCTGCTACACAAGCTGGTCGGGTGGAAGGAAGGAAAATGTTTCTTTGCTGATGCCAAGGGGCGCGATAGTAGACACTCAGTTTACTCTCTGCATCCAGGTTTGAGACAGCTGCAGAACCAAAGAGAAAAGGACACTTAACTCACACTCATAATGGAGCAGTCAAGTCTTTTCAAATGCATCAAATCTGCTCAGAAATCAATGCAACCCACGAAAAACTATTTAAAAATGCATTATAATTTGAAGCAGGGAAGGTGATTTCTGGTCGTAATTCAAATCCATAAGTTTAAGAAATGCCAGGATTCATGAATCCACCAGATTTTAGAAACATTTTGAAGAGTACCCACTGCCTGTATGTATGAATGAAAAAACAAATGAATGAGGAGATGGATGTGAATAAACTCACTGAAACATTTTGAGAACAGCATGAATAAAATGGATATAAAATTAGACACAGAATAGCTTTACCCTCAGATATACTGGCTTATTTTTATTTATCTAGGTCAGTCAGAAGCATAATGAATTCTGACATTTACCACTAATCTTTAAAATTTTAGAAAGCCACCAGAAAATATAAGACCATTATTATATTAGCTGATCAATGATCAGATTTCATTCTCATTCCCATGATACACTAATAAAAGATGGCAGTAATCATCACTGGTTTGCAAACCAAGCAAGTTTCCTAACACACATTTCTGACATTTACCAGTAAATCTCTGAGTAAATTTACATACATTATTGGTATAGGACATTTATGAAGACACACGGGTGTAAATGACAAAAATAAGTTTTGTGACATGGGAAGTCTCTGACATTCACTGCTATAACTTGAGTCCACTAAGCACCTTCAGCAAATGACCCTATTTCACTTAAAAAATAATAATATATATTTTAAATACAGAAAAGGCTGTAGCACTATAACAATAGCTTATGTTGCCTTGAAATATATAATGCACCAACTCTGAAGTAGCTTTTCTCTCTCTTTTCTTGTACCCTCAAATCCCCCATCTTTGACCACAGTTAAAACCATCACTCTGTATTTCATAATCAAACACTTTCAGGTTCCTGATTACAAGATGCAGGTACTGGCAGAATCTGGCAAAGGAAGGGAAGGAGCATAGTATGGCACAAAGAGGCAATGAAGTTGGTGGGAGGAAGAAGTTTCCAGGAGAAACTAGTTGTAAAGAGATCCTGCATGCTGGAGTCTGCAAACGGGAGCTGCAGGATTGGGTGTTGAAAGTAGCCAACGTGCCCTTGCTGTCAACAGTGGCTAATGTAGGTGACCCTGCCATTCTATTAACTGTATAACTGAAGCAATGTAAGAAACAATACCTTAGTGTAGCAGCACCTCTGGAACTCAATGCCTATTGACATCAGACTGCTGCCTTCTAAAAACACTTGTTTAAACAAGCCTATCCAGGCATGTAGAATGTTGATGTATGCATTAATCTGCTTTTGCTTTATTGCTGATTCTATCTTTTGAGTGTAATTATTGATAATTTAAATTATTCTCTTTGTAAATTGCTTTGAGGTCCCCCCCCAATCAAGTGGTACAGAAATTTTATTAAATAAATAAAGAGATTTTAAGAATCTGCATCTTTTGTATTTTAACCTTGAATTCCTTGGATGAAATGTGGCATATAAATATTTTATACTGTACTATCATCCTTCTTTCCTACACTTAAAATGCATCAGCTTCTGTCACTGATTGATGGTTATCTACGTACAAGTAGTGCTTTTTTCAGCTGGAGCCCATCGAAGCTCAGTTCTGGCACCTCTTAAATGGGTGCCATTGCCATTGTAAGAGAACAAGGAAGAAGTTCGTGGTGAGCTCCGGCACCTCTTTTTCTAGAAAAATAGCACTGGGTACAGGGCACATAGCTAATGTATGCGAACAGCTTTGTCACATGAAGACAGGCACCACATGGACTGGTTTACAGCTGCCCACATACAGTGGCTATGCCATGTACTCTGGCCCACATTCTCTGATTACATGGCAATTGATGATTACATGCAATTCCCAAGCATGAAGAAAAGCAGATTTTCTAGTTTTTCACTCTTGATCATAAACATCCATCAGTCATAGCCTCTGCTCTCAAGCTTTCTTCTTCTCCTTTTTTAATACTGTAGCTAAGCTGTGTATGGATGCTTGAAGGTAGTATGGCTTAGTTCACTCAGGCGTGTTTGTTCTAATAATAACAACACAAAGGCCAGCAAGAAAGATTTCTGCTCTATTTATTTTGATAGATCCAAGGGGTTACCCCCACGGCTCTGTCTGCTTTCCTAGACTCTCACATTTCCCTTTTCCTTCTTTTACAATTTCTCAACCCTTAATTACCAAATGGAGAATATGGTTTAAAAGAATTCTAGCCAGCGTCCCAAGTGAGCAGATTTTAATGTATATAAATAATAAAATTGTGTGTGTGTGTGATTTAAAAGTCAGGGACATATTTTTTTTCCAGCAGATGGAGTGCGGTAAAGGATGGATATGTAAAATGTCAAGTTGCCACATTGTAATTGGGAAGTCTTAAATGCATCATTAAAAGGGTTAAGTCCCAGTGCAGTGTAGACATAGGCCCAGTGCAGATGGAATTGAAACCATGGTTTTCTGATTCGTGAACAAGTTGTGGCTCCATCCTCATATCTCCTTTTTCTCATGCCATAGGATACTGGAAGCTTTTATTTCCTTATTTTAAACCTATCATACTTTCCCATTACAGTGGAACCTTGGTTCTCAAATGGTTTAGTTGATGAACAAATCAGCTCCTGAACGCCAAAAACCCAGAAGTAAGTGTTCCGGTTTTTGAACATTTTTTGGAAGCCGAATGTCTGATGCTGTTGGCTGTTGTTTCCAGGGCGCCTGCGCCAGTCAGAAGCCGTGCCTTGGTTTTCGAATGTTTCGGGAGTTGAACAGACTTCCAGAACGGATTAAGTTCGAGAACCAAGGTATCACTGTACATCCTAACTCAGGGGACGGTGGCTGGATTACACTCTAGTTTAGGGTAACAAATCTGTGGCTTGTATTGTTGGACTATGACTTCCATCACTTCCAGCCAGCAAGATCAATAATCAGGGATGATAGGGGTTATTGTCCCAACAGCATGTGGAGGGCCAAAGGTTAGCCATCTATGCATTAGAACAGGGTGAAAGAAAATCACAGGAGGGGTTTTATCTAGAAAAAAGGGAAAAAACAGGAAAGCATGTAAATCACGGCAATGCTTCTAAACTCCTAGCCATGGTTAAGAAATCGGGAAGACAATATCTGTTCTGATTCTTAGATTATAAAAGAAAGAATCTAAGAATAGTTATGCAAGTACACAAGTTTTTCGTAGACAAGAGTACTCCACAAAATTTGACTCAGATCAATCACTCCCCCATACAAAAAAATGTGTGAGAAAACTGGGGATAATTCGAAGCAAAACACTCCCCACCTGTTCACAACAGGATAATACAGTACCAAGGTATCGAAAAGCCTACAGACGTAATCTGTGGGTCAGGCAGGCTTTTTTCTTCAGTGCCACTTTCCTGCTCTTATGAAGAGTCAACCAGTTGCAATATTCTTCCTAATTAACATATTAATTCATTAAAAGCAGCAAATTCCCTGGGCTGCTCCATTCAGATCTACTAAGCCACTGAACTAGGAATTGTACAGATTATAATTCATAAACAACCAATGTCCTAACTTTCTCCATACTGCAGTGTTGGTGCAACTCCCAATCCTGCGCCAATACTTTAAGAAATGCAGGGAAAAGGGTCTCATTTTTAAAAGCGTGCCCTCCAATTCTGGAAAGGGGCATGTGCATTCTTTAAAAAATATATATGGAATCAATAGAACATTATGGGAAGGAAACAGGTATTCTTTTACCTCACTGATACAATTTGAAACCCCTTTTAAAACAGTCCCCAAACTGCATCCTGTTGCAAGAGAAAGGCAAAGGGGAAGGGCGAAGCACTTGTTTTGCACACAAAAGGTATCAGCTTCAGTCCCCCTTGGCAGCTCCAGGTAAGGCTGGGAAAGATCCTTCTCTGAAACTGCAGAAAGCTCCTGTCAAGTCTGTAGACAATTCTCAGAAGGGGCTCTGCTCTGACTCTCTCTATGGCAGCTTCCTATGTTTCCCAAGTCAACAGTATTTCCATGTCTGTACAAGCCCTCAGCTGAACCTGAGGGAGGACCAATTCTTCCATATCTAGCTGCATGATGAGTCAAAAGCAGCACTGTTTGTTTCTAGCATTGACTGCCACAGAATATTGTAAGAAAAACAGAAAATTAATTTCAAGACAGAACCAGTTCATCTCAGATACAAGATAAGCTGGGAACACATCCAACTACATCAAGCATATTAGTGCATAAATGTTTCATGGAGGCAAGTGCCAAGACTGATGTACATTTTATTTATAGCCCAGAATGCCTTCAATGATATTCCCCCCTCGCAAGAGCTTGTGTCTTTTGCTGCCATATTTTGGAAGTTAAAGTCTATAATGCTGGCAAAGCATACACATTGTTGCTTGTCATGCATGACCATGCTAAACAAAGCAGTCACTTCTCATTCTGCAGAAGCCACTCTTAAACCTCTTGAGCCAAGGCAGCATGGAATATCCACTGCGATCCATTAGCTAGAAAATTAGACTTGGATCTCTGGATTCAGATTCTGCCAATAACTTATTTTTGTGGTCCTGGGCAAGTAAAGGAACTTATCTCTCAGCCTCAGTAAAATGGGAACAATAGTGACTAATCTCACATGCAGATGTAGGAAAGTGTGGTAAAAATGGTAAAGCACTTTGCAGATAAAAAGTGCTGTAGAACTAGTTTGGTGCAATGGTAGAAATCAATGAGCTAGAAGTAAACCTCCCAATTTGTTGGGTGGCTTTAGGCAAACAGCCATGGCCCAGTGTAGAGGCAATGGGCTTCATCTGAAGCTCAGCACGTGTAGTTCTGTTGGTGCAACGGGTCTTCCATTTGCTCTTCCCCCTGCACACACCTCAAATATGCTCTGGAGGGTCCCCCAACCCTTTGGAGCTGATTCTGAGGATGCATAGCCAGATAGAGGAAACTGCTGTGCTCATTTAAGTCTGTTGTGACAGCAGAGCTGTAGCACTGAATATGGCCCAAGGTCTCTTGATCTCTTAAGCATAATTGAGAGATCAGAAGATCCCCCTATATTTGCAGGGAGGGTGGGTCCCAGCTCAGTGGCAGTACTTTGCATGAAGAACATTTGCAAGTAGGGCTGGGAATGTTTCCTGTCTGAAACCTTCCAGAGCCACTACCAGTCAGTGCTGACAATAATGTGCTAGAGAGACCAACTGTATGATTTAGGATGAAGCAGCTTCCTCCCCTTCTTACTTTTATCCTGCACAATTCCCCCTCCATTCTCTTTTTTTATCATCATATCTAAATCCGTATCTGTGGCCTGATGTAGTTTACATAGTAGCCTGATATGTAAGCCAAATCACAATTTGCAATCCTGCTTCCGACTCGATTTTAAAACTATGGCTCGGCACTATAGTTAGCAAAAATAACCAGCTCTAATTGTCGGTATTTAAAAAACTGAACTGGATGGAGAAAGGAACAGGGAGGATGGGAAGGTTACGGGAGGAGTGTGCAAACTCACAGGGTGCTTGCATTCCCTAAACCATGGTTTGGTGTTCATCAGTTACATCTGCACTGGGCAGGCATAGCTAGCATTAATCAGGAGTTATAAGACAGCTTCAAATTCTGGTTTCACATTTAATTGTAAAGCCAGTCATGATCAGCATGTGTCAAGACTGCAGTGGATTATGGTAAACCACTTTTGAGGGTGGTTATTATTATTATAACCAACCAAGCGGTATATAATTTTTTTGAAATAATTAAAAATAAATGACATTGAAAGGGGAAGTGGGGTAGGAAATCATGCGCAAGGGAAGAGGGAGGGTACAGAGTAAGTTGCAATTCCAGATCTTGTGGGGGGTTTCTAAAAAAAGAGAAGTTTTTATTAAAGATTTTCTTGGGTTAAATTCTAATATCTTGTTAAGAGACCAGGAAATGTCTCACTGGGACACTGGAAACAGCACTGGGCCTGTTTCTGTTCCCCCATCTGTAATATAAGACTGGCCTCCCAGGACTGAAAGAGGATAATGTATATATATTAAGCATTTAGAATATTTAGAACTGTACAAACAAACATATACTTGTATATTATTAGTAATTATCATTTTTAGCAGTATTATATAGAATTTGTCATAGGGAACTATTAGTAATAAGCTGTGGTGGCTGATATCCCTTGTAAGGTGCAAGGCAAGAGGTCCCACAGGAACCATAGCCAATGAAAGGCAGCGCCAATGACTTCTGTTTTTCAACCCATCTTTCTTCCTGCTGAGTTCTGTAAGGTCAACCCTGAGGCTAAAATGGAGGAAGCAGGCAGCCAAGGCCTGGACTGGTTGTAAGTAAGAAGGCAAGCAGATGAGGGTTTGCTGAGGGCAGGCTGTGGTTGGTGGCACAGTGCCCCAGTTGCCCTTGTGGACCAGCCTCCCCTGGTAATAAATGCACACACATAGCAGCTGCTAGACATGCCAAAATAACTTTGCAGAAGCTTCCGAAGGTCTTCTGGAACTCGTTCATGTCTCACCTCGACGTGCCCATTCCAAGGGCGCTCCAAGCCAGAGCTCACTGAGTCCTGCAGCAGAGGAAGCACGTTGGAATGGAAAGCAGCTGTTCACATCAGTTGAGCTTATGGGCCATTTTATGTGGCATCTGGAAACGCTTGCTGAAAGGGTGTTTTATTTATGTTAATGGCTCTGGGAATGGCCATCTTTGATAACTAAAGGTCAACAAAACCACATGCTTCAATTATCCTGTCAAGAAGTAGGATGCTCTAGCGGACCTGTTTTTCAACAGGCCTCAACACCCTTGTGGGGATCCAAAATGAGTTACGATTCCATTCACCTAGGCTGCTCAGCTCTTCTGAAAAGTTGGCCACCGCTGATATATTGGAAGCTGCCATATGTGCAGCCACTTCTTTCTCTTTCCTAGGTGACTAATTAGGGTCTGGGTTTTTTCAAAAACCTGACCAAACACGCAGATACTGCACAAATACCTGCCTACTCAACCTCTTCAATCTGCAGAACGTGCAGTTTTGCAAGTGCCATATAATGGTGTTCCACATCTGTGAGGAGTCAAAAAAATTATTTAGCATGGCAGCTCTTATGCTTTGGAGCTCCCTGCTTATTAACATTAAGCAGGCACCCTCACTATACTGTAATATGGATATTCCAGTATGCCTACCCAGACATATAGCTTCATTATGTATAATTGGGTTTTGCCATTTTGTTGCTTTTATCTGTATATTGCTGATCGTTATTTTATGTAAATCACTGAAATGGGTTGTGTTGTGTTTTTTTTATTAAGCCATTCAGATTTTTTTCTGAATAAAAATAAATAAATTTTAAAGCCACCCAAGTGCGAACATTTGCAAATAGGCCTTTTTTAAATTAAAAAAACCTCCATAGTATGAAGGCTACCAGGGATTAAAACCAGGTTGAGTTTATACACCACGTTATTCACATATCCTTTGTCATCGTTTGGTAAACTGAACTGTGAGAAATTGCTATATTTTTGTTTTAAAAACATGTTAAACATTATTGCTGAATTTTGTTTTTAAAATGTTTCATTTATACCCTATCTTTCCTTGAGGGAGCTCAAGACAGTGTGCTTGGTTCCTCTCCCATTCTGACAACAGCCCTGTGAAGTAGGCTAGGCCAAGAGTGTCTGCCTCTGGGATTTGAACCTAGATCTTCTCAGTTTTAGTCTGACACTCTAACAAACCATACTAGCATTATTAAAGATACATGTAAAAAAAAAGAAAAGCAAAACAAATAATCAACAAAAAACAAGACACAAAGGGTTGTACTCATCACTGAGTAGGACTAGTGTAGGAGTGGGAGCAGGCCCATTGAAAGGAATGGACATGACTAACTTAGGTTACTTTCAGTGGGTTTATGCAGAATATAACAGTTGGATACCACCCAAACATCTCAGGTGGGTAGTCTCAGGCATGCAGCTTCATGAAAACAGAGGCAGATGTCAGTAGAGAAATCTCACCAACTTGCAACTGATTGATAAACATTCATCTTGGTCATTACCCACGGCCCTCCTTGTTACTCAAACTTGACCTATTACAATAAATACATATGCATCTGTATTGCTTCAGTATATTTTCTTTTTCTTTGGGGCAGGGACGGGGGCAGGGGAGGAAACAAGTATAATAAAAGAACTTCCAAGTCGTGATCTGCTTAACCTGACATGAGCTTATGAAAAACAGCTCCAATGCTGCTGCTATCCTACCTCGCAACTGAGAGAAGATGGAGGCCTCCACTTAACTTGTGCAAAATCACTATCAACAGAAATATGGAGATCATGCATCCTACCCCCCATGGGCCATATTTCAGTAATATTACCTGAACTGGAGAGAGTAGAGACCATCCGTTCACAGCAAACAAAGAAGCCCATACACAAAGAAGCCAGAAAAATGTGACTGAGGCCTGTGATAGTCCAGAGGATGTGGAGATGGTAGCAGGGAGGAAGAATCATAGGGAAGGATTTCAGACCTCACTTGGGCAATTCGGAGAAAGCTGAGAGGTCAGGTTTACTGATGTGCAGGGACCATTGTAATTTCATCAAGGGTTCAACATACAGTTGCAAAACAGAAGAGGTATTCTCGCAGGAACATTGGCAGTGAGTAGATCTTACATAGAAGGAGGAAGGTGAAAAAGACACAGACAGAATGGGAAAGTAAGGAAAATACTTCCACATAGGCTCTCCAAATGAACAGATTTCAGATATCTCAATAGCATCCTTGGGAGTGTGGCTTTTTGGGCCAAATTCTACAACAGAGCCTTCTGTTTCAAAATATGTGAATAAAGGTTTGGGGAATAGTCCAGTATTGTCAACTCTACCTGACGATGGCTTCCCAAGGTCTCAAGTGGCAGTCTTCCACATCACCTGCTACCTGCAGAATCTGCTACCTTTGTCACTAAAGATGGCTGGGATTGAGCCTTAGACCTTCTGAATGCAAAGGAGGTGCTCTCTAGCCCTATGATCCCTATGATGAGGGATCCTGATGTGGAGTGCACCCTGCTCCAAAGTGTCATTCCTACCACTTCAATCAGGCATACCTGAGTGTAATATCCATGCATTGCAAATAGCTTGCCATGAGCCTGAGCTGTTCCAAAGGCTTTATGCACAAAAGAACACCTGTCCCCGAGATGTACGTAGGCTTCATTCCTAGAAAGTTCCATCATAACCCAATTCCTTTTCTCTGTTTTCTCCATGTCCCCCGCCTCCTCCTTTACTTAGTGACCTAGATTGCTTCGAAGAGGAAAGGGTTCAAGCTGGGGGAGTGGAGCACAGAAGCACTTTGCCAGTGCTGAGTAGCAAAGAAAGGCAGTGAGAGGCTGAAGAGAGATGGGAGGGTGTTTCCCTAAATGGATTTGCCCTTCTAATCCCTCCCTCCAAGTGAGGAGTAGGGATAAAAATGGATTGTCTACTTGTATGTGCATTGCGTCCATGTGCAATAGACACACACACACACATGTGCCTTCCTGTGCCGGTGGGAATCTCCCATCTGAAAAACACACTGTATTCCACAAAGAACAAATCCCTCTGCAACTCATCCGCTCTAATGCGCTGTGACAGAATACACTGAGAAGTACCGCAACATGCTTATCTATTAATATATGTTTGAAACAATCAATAATGCATGTGCTGCGATACTCGCTCTCTGCGCTTGGTCCTGATACATGCAGAAGCAAATCTGTCTGGAGAAGCAACTTAGTAAGCAAAATGGAGAAGGGGAAAAAAAACACACACCACACCAGTATAGGAAGGCTCCGGCATAATTCCCAAGACGGTTGAAAGGTTCCTGGTTTGTATGCATAAAACTGCAGCATTTCATTTTCCCTTGCAAAGGCCAGCGCAAAGGAACCCCATAGCACGTGTGTGTGTGTGTGTGTAAACTCCCACCCTCTTTATATTCTTCAAGCGATTGGAGTGATCCCTTCCCATCATCCCTTCCTTCCTTGAGAAATTTGAAGCTGTCATTTTAAGTGGCAGGTTTTTGCTTTGTTATGTAACAGAGAGGCAAGAAACCCACATTAACTCCATGAAGAGACTTTGATCATGCAGAGGAATTGAAAGCAACTTCTTTCAGGTCCTGGCTTACTAGTGACAACCAGCAAGAGATCAAATACAAATGTTGGCACAAACAAGGAACAAGGGAACAAAACAGGCCTTTCCCAAAGCAAAGGCTGTAAAAGAATTTCAGCAAGGTCACCACGGTGTCAGAGCTCTCTTCAGTTTTATTGGACTACCAGTGGATAACAAGGTAACTGCCTACAGAGAAAGCCTTCTATTGTTGCTCTACTTCTGTGGCTAAGCAGACTAGCTGGGAATTAGTTGACTTACAAAATATGATGCTTGCCTCCTACACCAATGAACCTTTCTTCTAAAGCAGCAGAGAAATGGAAGCACACACACCAACGAAATAAGGAAAGAAACATGCAATTCACACACTCCAACTGTTTCTTCTGCAGAATGCTTTCCCTCACAGCCAAAGCTAGGTAAGGGGAAGGAATTCATTCTGCTTGCATTGTAAACTTGCACTGATTTGCAAATTCCCAACTCAACTTGCGAACTGAGACACAGCTATCCTTTGAAATTCAAACTCCTCCAAAATTTGACGATCCAATTCTCCAACCAAAATAGTGCACATAAATGCATGTTGTAGTGAAAAGAACTTACAAAGCTACCCTGTATTGAGGAAAATAGCTTGTGAATGTTCATTTATTAGGTAAAATTACATAACAAAAAACATATCAGGAGAAATGCATGTGAAAAGGAGGACGCTGAAATTAAGGGTGGAAAAATGAGAAACTGGCAGAAACCAAAACTTATAGATTTGTCCATCCATCCCTAGCCACAGCCAGTCCAAAATACAAGAATGCTCTAGCATACATTCAGTGCTGTGAGCATTCACTGAAGATATAGCAAGATGATAAAAGTTTTGGATGGCTGTGGATGACTGTGCCATATATTTGCAGACTTACTGCCTGTATCTAAACCTGAACTCTGATGCGTTATAAGTTGTACATGTTTAATACATAACTAAGAGTATAATGCCTTCTGTTAGACTCTACAGTAGTCAGTTGGTCTTCTACCATGTGTTTCTAGGGTTCAGTCATATTACATTTTCAGAAGTGTCCCATATCATCTTTGTTCAGGAAACTTCATGTGAAGAGACAGTCACAAGATTTGGCAACAATACAGTGTGGCAAAAAATGTTTTGTTTCGTTTTTCCCTTTGAGAAATCCTTGCAATATATAAATTACAAAGTTACTTAACTACCTAAAGGGAACCAGGCAGAGGAATAGGCAGAAGGCCTTCTCGGTAGTGGCGCCCTCCCTGTGGAACACCCTCCCTTCAGATGTCAAGGAGATAAAGAACTACATAACTTTTAGAAGACATCCGAAGATAGCCCTGTATCAGGAAGTTTTTAATGTTTGATAATTTACTATGCTTTATATATGCAGTAAGCTGCCCTGAGTGGCTGGGAAAAGCCAGCCAGTTGGGCAGGATAATAATAATAATAATAATAATAATAATAATAATAATAATAATAATATTTGAAATTCAGCTACTCCAGAGCTTCATCAAACAATCACTTTTCCTGAACTTTGTATTGAAGGCACTGCCGCCACATGACAATCTTATCACACTTCTTCACATCTCTGTTAAGTCTGCCAACAAGGAGGGCAATTATGGTTGGCTGAGATTCATAATGAGGATGTTTTTCATTAAGTATTAGAGGGAGACCACCCAGTCATTTTTAACAACTATGCAGCCATTAAGTGGTATATATTTATTAGAGCAGTAGAGCTCAAAGCACAGCACATTACAAAAGTTGCCATACTCTATTGCAAAAAGACAATGAAATGATTAGTGAACTTGTATCACAGACTTGTAGCCAAAAAAGGATTTGGCTAGCACTGACCCAGTCTGTGGACCACCCATTAGCCACTCCAGGTCTCAATTATGGTACTTGGGTGAAGTTCCTTATTACTGGGAACCCTGATAAGGAAGGGCTCCCAGTTGCAGGAAGGTTTCTCACTGTGCTCCTCCAAATGCACTTAGAAATCCACTTTATACATTCCTAGTCGACTCAGGAAGCTTGGGAGCAGAGGGAATTGTGGACATTTGCTTCCCCTCCCCAAAACTCTATTTTGAATGTCTCTTTCCGGAATGAGGAACTGATATTTTAAAATTAAGTTTTAATTGGTGGGAATGAGAATCAGAAATAGAAGTAAGAACCAGATTGATCCATCTGAAAGGCATCCTTTCCCCTTCACCCTGAATTGGGTGAGGGGATGGGTCCCTTGTCACCCTTTCCTCTGTCTTCCCATCTCTCTTTATTTCAACATTCATCGCCTGCTTTTTTGGATGTTGACTTAGCAGTGCATTCCACTGTCTTCAACAGGACTTGCTCCCAACTGGAGAAGTACATAGGACCAAAACCTTAATTATGCAACCCAAAATTGGATAGTTTCTAAAATGTTCTCACACTTCGGGCATTTCTTTGTGATGGATTTTCAATTTTCATTAACAGACTTGATAACCACCGACCACAAATTAATTTGTTTGCGCTTGCTCCACTTAGCAAAGATTTGCATTCCATACATCCTGTGTTGGGGATGGGGAACCCCTTTCTGCCCAATAGTCACTTTCCCTTCTGGACAACCTTGTGAGGTGGGACATGCCAGTGGTGGGTGGGATCAGAGGCAAAAATGGACAGAGCAATTCATGCCAATTTTACCTCTGTGCACTGAGCTAATTTTTACAGACACACCCCTCTTTAGTCTCCTTGCAGGCAAGCACAAAGCATTATGGGAGTTCAAGGGCACATTGCAATCAGGCAGAAACACTCAGGGAGGGTGCAAAGCAGGACAGGTGATGGGCGTGGCCTGAGGAGAAGGGGTGTGGCCTAAGGAAAGTCCCAAGGGCCACATCAGGGCCTGAGATCTCCCTTCCCTGCTTTATGGCATATGCATGTGATAGTGAAGAATGGGTAACAAATATAATCATGATAAGATGTGCTGTGGTCAGGGCCAATGATCCCATTTTTCTGTTTGAGGCAAATCAGGAAGTGCCGGCTGCTGCTGCCTGTGGTGATGGCAGAGAAGCGATGCCGGCACTGGCACTGATTTCGGGGGAGATCTCGCAAGATCTTGCCAGAAATCAGCGCAGAGGTGGCCAGGCACAGGCGCAGGCACAGGCGCAGCCTTACCCCACCCAACGGCTGTGGTGGCTGTGGTAGCCTATGGTATCTGGCCACAAGCAGGAAAATACAAGGAAGGAATAAATTCATTTGTCCTTTGCTCATCCTTATTCTTCCATGTGTTTCCAGAATTTAAGCATTGTGCCACACCCTGGAAACCAGAAGCATGAAATCACACACACACACACACACACACACACACACACACACACACACGTTTATTTCTGCAGCCTCAATAATACAGGCACAATTTATAATGCCAAACCCTTGAATGCTCACAATATATCAAATGGCAGGACGTATCTTTGCTTTCCATGTTGCGCATGTCACCTTTTCATTCATAAAAGACAAGTCGTATCTCTAATCACTCTGCCAGAATAATAGCACTCGATTGCTTGCGTTATCAAACACTATTGGAAAAGTCTAGATAAGGAAGGCTGGGCAACCCCAGCCTATTAGTATTCCACACACAGCCACCTCCTCGTAAGCGAGAGTCATTGGTATCCCAGCAACCTTTAACTTTTCATTCTCCCTGGATTGCCGGATCTTTATCAAAATATAATTACATCCCTCATTTGGAAGATAAATTTTGATAGCCTGTGCCATGCCCAAATAAATAAAATCTGCGAGTGCTAAGATTCCACGGTTACAAACACCTGCATGCATCAGGGCACTTAGGGGGCCTCCTACCTGGTGGAAAGATTTGTTTGGTCTGCAGCATCTCCCACCTTTGCATCGATGGCTGAGGTTAAATGTTCAAATGTGGCAACAAGCTGAAAGTCGGCCCGGTCTAGCATCCAGTTCCCAACTGCAGCGAGCCAGAGGACTCTGGGATGCCTGCAGCAGGGCAGGAAGGAAGCAGGCCTTCTCCTACTTTCCACCCCACTACCATCCCAAGGTATGCTGCTTCTGAACCTGGAGGATCCATTTACCTATCAGGGTAAAATCCCATGACAGAGCCGACATCCATTCATTTGATAAAACTCAGGAAATGCCTCCGTTTGGAAACAAGTCACAGAGTTGGAAGGGACTGGGAAGGACATCAAATCCAGCCCCCAGCAATGTGGGGTTCAAACTCATGACCCACAGATTAAGAGTCTTACGTTCTACCGGTTGAGCTATCCCCCAATAATTCAAAATAAATACAGTGGTACCTCGGGTTAAGAACTTAATTCATTCTGGAGGTCCGTTCTTGACCTGAAATTGTTCTTAACCTGAGGTACCACTTTCGCTAATGGGGCCTCCCACTGCTGCCTTGCCACTGCCGCCCAATTTCTGTTCTCATCCTGAAGCAAAGTTCTTAACCCGAGGTACTATTTCTGGGTTAGTGGAGTCTGTTAGCATCTGAAGCATCTGTAACCTGAAGCGTCTGTAACCCGAGGTACCACTGTAGTAGTAGTATGCAGTTTTACATTTACTGGAGGCAAGCAGTGCTATTTTTCTAGAAAAAGAGGTGCCAGAACTCACCTCCCTCGTTCTCTTAGAATGGCAACGCTGCCCACCTGAGAGGTGCCGGAACTGAGTTCTGGCAAGTTCCAATTAAAGCCCTGGAAGCAAGTGATTCTGCACTTGACAGGCATGTGAGGGACACTGCAAAGTGTAACAGAACTTTAAAATTTTATTTTGTGACCTGTTGCGTGACTCAGAATAAAAGAGGCTAGTTCTTGAGTACACCAGAAAGTACTGCAGGACAGGCAGCAACTGTTTGAGGCGTGTCCGATAAGTGCATGATGGTGCACGCATTGTGCCGAACCCGGAAGTGACCCAAAAACGTCACAGAAAGGGGTGGGGACAGAATGGGGCTTTTGCAGGCTTTTTCAATGGTGTTTCAAATATACACAATTTCACTTAAACGTGCCGTGCCTTGGAATGTAACCTCCGGGTAAATTGGGAGTTGCCTGTACTTTATGGAGAAGAAACATAGGAAAGATGCTGGAGTCACAGCATCGGTCAATCTAGCTCAGAAATTCCTACACTGACCAGCAGTGGCACTGCAGGGTTTCAGACAGGGGACATTTCCAGCCACGTTTGGAGATTCCGAGGGTTAGACTTGGGACCTTCTGCATGCAAGGCAAATGCTCCATCGCTGTCCTAATGCCTTTTCCCACCTACTCATACCAGCAGTGGCAGGCAAGGTGGGTAGCGCTGCTCACCTGGCTTCCCAACACTGCACATCACTGCTGGTTACCTAAAGGGAAAGGGGTAAGGCCCTCAGTTACTGGCAATCACCTCCACGCTGGGAAGCAGATAAGCAAGGTGCCCCATCTCGATCTAACAAACTGCTACCGTTTGCCTCTAACAAAAAAACCCCCTACCAGTTAGGTGACAATGATACTTCAGTATCTCCATAACTAATTAGGTTCCTAAAATACATGCAAGACATTCCACCTTCCTAGGCAGCTCGCCTGCAATGGTGCTTACGCTGGGATTCAGTTTTAGCTACCACAGACATTTACAATGCAAAAGCGGAGGTAGAGAAGGAGAGACAAATGCATCCTGACATCTGGGACATTTGGAGGTTGGCGTTTTCCCTGGGGCCGGCACTCTGAAAAACATGGCAGTCCTGGCTGAAATAGGACCATTGGAGGGCAAGTTGTGGAACCGTAAATGTGAAGATAGAAGTCAATCCTGCCCTTCTTATGCCATTAGTAAAGTGACGCTAATTTAATATTAGGAATGTTTAAGGGGCATTGCCTGTGGACAGGTAAAATAATAACTAGCACACTATATTGTGTGAAGCGCACTAGGATGATTCAGAGAATAGATTAAGTTTAATCTCTGGTTAGTTTAAGCATGCCTTTCCCTGCTAGCTGTGACTGGCAGCGTTTGGCTTACATTCCAAAATGGACTAACAACAGGATCAGGCCAAAGGTTCACCTTGCCCAGCATCCTGTTGTCCCCGTGGCCAACCAGATGCCCATGGGAAGCTCATAGGCAGGACCTGGATCACTTGTGATTCCCAGCAACTGACATTCAGGAGCATGCACCTTCTGATATTGTAGGTAAAAGATACGGACATCACTATGAAAAAAACATCCATTGCTCATCAATGCTGTGCTACCTTGCTGTGTGTTGTTGAACCATAGGGCCATCACTCAGGGTTAGAGCTTTGGTCCCAGGTTCAATCCTTGGCATATCCAGGTAGGATTACAAACACCCCCTGGCTGAAATCCTTGAGAGCTGCTGCCAGTCCATGTAGACCAGTGTTTCTCAAACTTAGATCCCCAGCTGTGGTTGCACTACAATGCTCCTCATCCCTAGCTAGCAGGACCAGTGGTCAGAGATGATGGGAGTTGTAGTCCAACAACAGCTGGAGAGACATTGAGCTAAATGGACCATTGGTCTGACTCAATGTAAGGCAGCTTATGTTTCTATAAAATCACACATACACCATGGATAGCTGTATGTGTGATGGGGGGGCAACAAGTGTAAACACAAAATACAAACTTTGACATGGTAACGGGCATGCAAATCTATCCTAAGTTCCATTGTTCTGTCCCAATACCAGATCTCATAGAGAAGGCAGCTCAGAGGTTGCAGGACCATGGATAGCTCCAAGTAAGCAACTTGACCCAACCAAGGTTGAGAGCAAGACTGAGCCTTTTTAAGCATGTGCCCCCAGATTACCCCGCCTGGCTCTGCCCCTCCTAGCTTCCCAAAATATGCTCCTATGCTATGTTCCACACGCTGGGACAAGGTTTGCAGCCACTGAATTCAAGTAATGTTGCATTATTCCCAATTCACATTAGAACCATTCATCTGACTAGGTTTCAGCCAATTCCATCTGTGGGAATTGTGTCATCATTGCTAACAGACAGATATTTTTGTAAGCAGCCGTTCAGCATATTTCATTGTAGCCCAATAAGGCTAAGCATTGACACCAGGGGCAAAAATGGCGGCCAGTATCACGGAGCAGGAGTAAATATTTCAGGTGCTACTAAAGTACGAGATCATATTCTCCGCTATACAGGGTTGGATTCAATGAATCAGTCCATCAACTTGCTTAATGGGCCTTTCCCACATCCCAGCACTGCTGGACTGCAAGGTGCAGTGGGAAACATTGGGTTCCTCAGCCTCCATTGTCTCCTGGTCTCCCATAGCAGACTCGGAGCCCGGCACCTAGTTTGGCTCCTTAGCTAGAGACTCTGCAGCCTTCGACTCCAAGTCTTGATTGCTGCTGGACTCTGGGTCACGACACTAAGGTTTCAATACCAAGCCATCTTTCCCTGGGTTAGCAGTTCTCGTGACATGAAGTAACATTCAGGCAACTTTTTGTTGGGTCTAAATGTGCAGAATCAGGTTCACCCCTGGCAAAAACAATGATAATTAATTTGTTTGATGGAACTCAGTGGGATTCATGACCATTAGACATTGCACTGAATGTGTTGGACCGAAGTGACAGAATTCAGACTATACTACCACCGAAACGTGGTTTATTTTTTTAGCATATTTTTTGGCCATATTAAAAAACATCAACAAATGTCCCTACATGCAATGAGCTGGCACCTAAGTTAAACCTTTCTCCCTGACAAGCTATTTCCCATCTCACAAGTATGGGGGTTTCTTTCTTACAGTGGGGAGCGGTGCAAAACATATCCCCCCTGAAGTGGTTCAGTCCTCAGGCGACTTCAACTGATCATGTGTAATGTATAGCTCAACCAAGCAAACTTGTTCAAGAGCTAGTGGTAAGCCTTCTGTTGGTGTCCTCAGAAACCTTCCTGAATATCACTACAATAACAACCCATGTTTCTTCTGCAAGGCTGTTAATCACACAGGCAACTATGGTTTTTCTAGGTATAGAAAATATGCAGTGCATTTTAACCAATTTCTAAATATGGATTGCTCCTGCACTGCCGATTCGCAAAGACCTGAACCTGGAATGACTTCTTCCTTTGCAGATACTCAGCTGAGGTTACTTTGAGCAGCCAATGAACACATCCTAGTACTTGGTTTCCTATTTGTTTTCCAGCCTTAAGCTTTTATACTTTTCTGAGTTTCTCCTCAATATGTTCCACTGAGCATCCTCAGTTGCTGCTGCAACACCAATCACAGGAGATTAGATAGACAGATAGATAGATGATAGATGATAGATATAGAAATAGATATAGATATTACTCAATATAAACCCCACTCTGCATACAATCCTTTTCATCAACAGGATCATGAAGGAGCAGATCTACAATATCGGTATCATGAATGTCAAGTAGCAAGAACTCTGTATCATCAATGCTAAAAATAACTGAAATAGCAAGAAGAGGGAGGGTTGGGAAACACTGCTACCTGAAACCCAGTCAGTGTTAACAATACTGAGCTGGAAGGACCAGTGGGCTCATCTGGTATAAGAAACACCCAATGCCCAAGGGATATTTTCCCCCTACAGGCGACTGTGCAGTGTCATATTTGTGAGAGAACATTGCCTAGTGTTTCCTGTACGCTTCCATCACAGCCAGATTAATTATTCCATATGCCACGTCCACAATGCTTGTCAACCTAATTTATGAATGTAATAATACAGATCATTTATAAACTAGAGGTATGAAGATCACAAGGAAGTCAAAGTCTATTTAACTATAGATAGCATTCGGTGGGGGGTGGGGAATTGCATTATAGAGGTAGAACCCACTGAGGTTACCCCTTCATTCATTCCCACATGCGATTCTGCCCTCTGCCATTCAGTCGCCATGCAACCACACTTGCCCCTTCTTATTGCTTTCATTATAATCAGCAAATGGCAACACAGGTGCCTCTGTAGAAGAGGAACCTGAAAGCTAAGCTGTGAACCGACCATTTAAAATAAAAATAAAAATACTGTTCTATCTTCCAAGGGCAACTGAGGATATGAGAAGGGAACGATTAGGGGGCATCCACTCCCTCTTGTACAATGCACCACACTGCAGAAAGAAGAGTTTGCTGTGATACAAGCCTCTAACATTATCATAATCACTGCAAAGCCAGCCTTTTTACTGAGCATGTTTACTGGTGGCAATGAATTTCACAACCCTCTCCAATATTTTGCATCCTGGATAAGTGGTGAGGATTTGTCAATCATGATCACCATTTCTTATTGTGCTCATAATTTTTCTCTGTGCCTTTTGCATTCCTGTGAAGGAAAACACACACACACACACACACCTCAAAAGCCTTTCCTAACTTCTTAGTAGCTGGTGCCATCATAAAGGACTGGCATTTTCTGTATCACATATATCAGCAACACAACACAAATCCAAATGGGTTCTATGAGTCAGCTCTGTGCCTTTGCAGAGTAAGAAGCAAACAGATCTAGCCCTCAGCAGGAGGAGTAGAGAGGATTCAAGCACTAGTTTTGCAAATCATAATTGGGCTTACAGGGCAGGCATTATTAGCAGCTCTTGTGTCAGACCAAATAATGTAAAATAAAAATAAACCACGAAAAAGGGAAAATCGGCCAAAGTAGCAGAAGTATTGCAAAGACCAGCACCACTGAGCAACTGCCCACCATCTTGGCTCAATCATTCCACCATGTATGACATCCCCCCCCCCTTACAATGACCTTAGCAGAAACTACTGCATGAACATTGCATTTTATTTTTAGGTGCAAGCACTCAGAAAATCCCAGGTGTGTGGCTGAATGGCCAAAGGGCAGCCTCACCTTCAATACCCTTTTATGGAAGGGCTGGGGAGAGAAGCAGGCTCTGGGGAAAGGGGCCAGCATGGATAGTAGTACTCATTTAGGTTATTAGAATAGTTCTATTAAGGACACACACACACACACACACACACACACACACACACACACACACACAATACATTTTCCTTTCTTATTTGTGAATCCTTTTTTTTTTAAAGTCAGATTTAGTGCCCTTCCTTTGAGCTTTTAATACCCATATAATTTCCCTTCCCCCTGCAATTTGAAAAGTACAGCCTTGTTCCCATGCCAGAGATTTCTCGGTGCCTGACAGCTTCTGCATTTCCATACCTTGCTGGTAAGCATAAATGCTGCATACTAAACTCTTACAGCCAGTGGCAGTGATTCTTACAGAAAGGAGCAACACATTACTACGACTGCTAAGATAAAACTTACAAGACAATGCAAGACAATTTTTTTTTAAAGAAGCCATAAGCAAACAAAGTCACATTGCAATTATAAAATAAAATAAAATATTTGATTTAACCAGAATAAAAGGATTAGAAGGAGTGGATTAACATAGGAAATAAAATGTATTACCATTGGGGAAACTCCTGCTCATTTAGATTCTCCAGCCAATGCCTAGAGTCACCCAGAGATTGCAGCTTTTCCTTTTAACTTCATTCCCCAACTGTGTAAGGAATTGGTTAAAAATGACGTCACTGCTGATCTACTCACTCCCTTTCCTAGTCCTCACCCCCATTCACTTGCCAAAAGAGCTGAAGCTGCTACACTTATCATCCCGAGTTGGCCAATGAAACACGACTATCCAAGTTCCTGGTTCTGCATCGGGCCATGTCAGTGCAGTACTGCAAGTGCATTTCTCTTAAGTCTCCTGCAGCATCATTTTGCTTAAATGCACCGTCAAGAGGCCCCAGAAACATCCAGAGATCTCTTAAGAAATCCTATTTGTCCCAATCTCAGGATGCATAAAACACAGATTATGCCACACCAAATTCATCATTAAACGGCAGTGAGAGAAAATCGCCTTGCCTGGATTCTGCCCGTGTGTGTTTATTTAACACACTTTTATTTCCTCTCTCTCTCTGTGTGTTGTAGCTTTCTTGTATCAGAACTGCAACATATCTTCTTTTTTATCCTCCTCCCCTCTGGATATTACATCACCAATACATGATTCCAACTCTTACTATGGAACTGGGAAAAATAATAATTCTGAATGGGAGCTACCCGTGGTGAGCTCATCTATTGAATTCAAGTGATGCCAAAGTCTGAATCCCGGCAGTTTTACACAAAGACTCTGGCCTGACATAGCACTGCTTGGATTTTTATAACCTTGCATTTGCTGAAAAGCGAAATGTCTCATTGTTATGCTATTGAAACCAGATTAGTTTGCTTGCCACCACAAGCTGTGCAAAGAAGCACTGGCTGCAAGCAATGCATGGCTCCATCCAGAACATTCCTCTGGAGAATGCATAGGGTACTCAGCATTCTGGGGCTGCATTTAGCATTCCCTGTCTATCTTATCTGCCGAGAAGATGTTGCAGTAAAATCCTCTGACCGGCAAAGCTACAGGAGAGAGAGGAAAAAGCCGGCTTGCGAGCACACTGCAGAAATACTTGGAAGCATCTCTCTTTCCCCCGCCCTGCTGCTCTCCTAAGCCTTCATTCTCTAAAGCATCACTAAAGGGGACTTTCAGAGAGAGAGAGAGAGAGAGAGAGAGAGAGAGAGAGAGAGAGAGAACCCCGATTCCATTGCTGACACTCACTGCAGAGAAGCTGACTGCATGGCACCCTCTCTACAGCCACAGAACCATCAGCAAAGCAGGCCGGCTATAATGCAAGGCCTGCTGCATAGCTAGCTGGGCTGCTGGTTGCTATGGGCACCCAATTCCACGCCCCTCCACCTCCCCAATCCATACCTGTGCATCTTCTCCTTGGGTACCGCTGCAGCTTGCATTGGGATTTGCCCATCCACGATGTGGCCAGGCACTACCCATCCCTGATAAGTCTCAATGGCCTAATGGAGGGCAGGTGCTTGATACTGCATCCTCTCTCCCTCCCTCCCTCCCTCCCTCCCAGCAGCAGCAGCAGCAGCAGCAGCAGCAGCAGCAGCAGAGTCAGAGTCAGTCAGAAGCAGCAGCAGCAGCAGCAGCAGCTGTATCACTGGCAGCAAAGGGGAATCACTATATGTGTATGGGTAGCCTCAGCCTATGCAGATCTCTCTGATATATATATATATAGAGAGAGAGAGAGAGAGAGAGAGCGCCCTATTCTTCTATAGCACAACTTACTGACATGGATTTGTTATGTGTACATTACTACCAGAAAACATGCATCACATTGGGTATATGCTGGGAAATTTATTTTGGGAGTTCAGACTATTGGACCCATCAGGGGTCATTTATTTATTTATTTATTTAATTATTTAATTTTGTAGACAGCCCTCCACCCAAAGATCACAGGGCAGTTCACAACAATGAATCTAATGGAAACGCTGGCAGAAATCCTCATGCCTTTAGCATGCCAGGCTATGTGCTGGCATTCTGCTTCCATTCTAACTTGAAGGCCTGTTCTCTGCAAAGTGAGACAGAGTTGTTCCACCACCAAGCTCTAAATCTGGGTGAGGGGTGGAGAGGAACCCGTCCGCTGCTTTGGCATGTTGCTCGGGGTTATCTTTTTCTCTCTTTTCTACATTAAAGGCCACTGAGCCTTCAAAGCAGGCATTTCACAACTCTTTCGTCACTTGGGGACAATGGATGAAGGAACCTGTGAAGTGCAAAAACTGTATGATAAGCTTAAATAAAAACCCAGCTACCATCTCTTTCTGAATATTCTCCCCATATTTTGCAATGATCAGGCATTTGGGATGAACACCTTTGGGCTGAGAGGGGAAAGGAAGCACACACAGTCCCTACCCCTCCATATCCCTGATGGTATTGGCTCTACTTGAAACCAGCTTGCATGGAACATAGGCTTAGAACCCTCATCTTGATCTGGAATGCCAATAAGACAGATTTCCCAATCACAGAGATTGTTCAAAACACTCTTGGACATTCCCTTCAGACCCTCGCTCTCAATGGAGGAAGGTCTGAAATGGAGCCAACATGCCTTGGGATGTTGGGGGCAGGGTTTGTGTGTGTGTGTGTGTGTGTGTGTGTGTGTGTGTGTGTGTTCCTACCCCCTTCCCACGTTTAATCACATGCATTCAGGGGGACATCTTAACAGGCTCAGAAGGTGGTCATGAATGGTCTAATTGCTGGGTGGAAACCATAAGGCACAAAAGGGCTGAAAATCACCTTTCCTTGAAGGGGAGGGAAGGTCAATTTGGCTAAGGGGGGTGGGAATTCCCACAGAACTTCCCAGAACATATGAGAAGACATCTACAGTCTAGTGGTGGTCAAAAACTGCTGGGTGACCACATGGAATCTGTTCACTTAGGCCAATATTGGCGACCTATGCAGATATGTGGACATGTCAGAAAATTTCCGCCAGGTCAGAATTTGTTGCACACACCCCTCATTCATCTCATTGAGCAAGTTCCTGGAATGGAATGTAGACTTTTGGTTTTGTCTGCAGATCTATGAACCTTGGGGGGGGGGCTGGTTTGATCACTGCACTTAACAAGGTCATCCAAAAGCTTGCCCTCTCTCCCTTGCCTTGTTTTAACATTCTAACGCTTCTTAGAACAGCTTTAAAAGTGCAGCACCTCTGCTATCCTTTTTTCAAAAACAATTCAGGAAGTGACTGTACATCATTTCCTGTATACCTGCACATGCAACAGACAGAGTCCCCCACCCCCTATCTGAACACCATGGGGGCAGGCATCTTTTTGTACGTACAATGACCCTTCACACATACAGCTTTGGTTTGTGTGTGTGTGTGACTGTTTCTCTGCACAGATTTTTAAAGAATTTCCCAAAAAGTATCCTAAAAAAATATGCATAGAAATGGGCCACAATATAAGCTTTTAAGATGTCCACATATGGAAACAGGATGAGATGAGCTAGGCTACATTTGTCCACCCCTACAGATTATGTTCCACATGCCACCCTTGACCTCTACTATGGGGCAACGTATTTTCTTCAGAAGAATTTCTTTTATTCTGGTCAACACCCCCTGAAGACACCCTCCTTGTGATACTCATAGCCCCCTGAGTTTGTTGGTCCAATTGGTCACTGCCTTCTGCACACTTCAACATAGTAAGTACAACGCGAGCAAAGTGTGAAAGGAGAAGACAATGACAGTGAAGAGGAAGGCAACAATATTGTTTCTTCGTGGCACTGCCAAGGTAGTGCAATCATTATGGAGTTTGTTTTTTATTTAGGGCATTCCTGTGTAGGAGGCAACACACTCAGGAAACAGGAGCTACCATCTCACAGACACACACAGTGACATAATTACTGCAGCCCTAAAACCTTTACACTGCTTCCTTGTAAAACATCGATTGATTTTTAACATCCTTTCTTTAGCTTTTATGGCTCTTAAGAGACTAGCCCAACATCCCTGTGAAACATCTTTCACCCTAAGCCTTTAGTCAATGTTTTGAAAAGATTGGTCTCATCCTTGTCTTGCCATTCTAACTTCAACCTTGAAAGAGGAGGAAGAAAGTGTTCATTCATCACCAGTCCATCAGTACCATATATTGTATTTTTCGCTCTATAAGGCACACCAGACCACAAGACGCACCTAGTTTTTGGAGGAGGAAAACAAGAAAAAAAAATTCTGAATCTCAGAAGCCAGAACAGCAAGAGGTATCGCTGCGCAGTGAAAGCAGCAATCCCTCTTGCTGTTCTGGCTTCTGGGATAGCTGCACAGCCTGCATTCGCTCCATAAGACGCACACACATCTCCCCTTACTTTTTAGGAGGGAAGAAGTCAGTCTTATAGAGCAAAAAATACGGTATTTAAGGCACATTTATGAAACATAGCTTCCCCAAAAAAACCTGGGAACTGTAGGTTACCTCTCACAAAGCTACAGTTCCCAGCACCATCAATAAACTAGGTTTATTTTGGCACGACTATTGCCACTATTAAAAATGAGTGCAAAACTCCCCAGCTAGACAGAATAATCACACAACGATATCAGCCACACAATATGAGACTCTTCTGCTACCACCAAGATTGGCTCATGCTGTATTTAACTCTAGGGTGTTTCTACTGCAGTTTTCAACTGCAGTAGAAACTGCCCGAGGGCACAAACGAGTGAATATCTCCAACTTTAATGTGGATTGTGTCACTGGGAGAGGACATAAAGGTCTTGCACTTTTTGATTAGGTAATTCTAGTGTGCTGGCGACCTTGGAGAGGGTTTGCTGTCAGTATCTATAGTGGCTTCCCTTTCACTGCCTAACTCTGCATCTGAACCTTCAGGAGTTCAGCATGCAGATTAGCTGGGGGTTAAAGGGTGCCTGGCTGAATACTCACTCTCAGAGAAGAAGTAAAATATGAACTGTGAGTGATGCAAAAAGCAAAGGGTTTCAGAAATGAAATTACAAGGGTAAGAAAACAAAGAGAAAACGCATATGAACAAAATGTGATGGGTGGTAAATGGAAAGGGGATAACAAGCAGACCAAGGAAGTTACAAAACAGAAGCAAGAGGAAAGTTCATTTGAACATTTCTGAGCACAATTCAAAGAGTTGGTGCTGAACTTTAAAGCCCTAAATAGCCTTGCACCTGTATACCTGAAGGAGCATCTCCACCCCCATCATTCAGCCCAGACACTGAGGTCCTCCTCCAAGGGTCTTCTGGTGCAAGGGTCTCACTGCAAGAAGTGAAGTTATAGGGAACCAGGCAGAGGGCCTTCTCAGTAGTGGCACCTGCCCTGTGGAATGCCCTCCCATCCAATGTCAAGGAGATAAATAGCTATATCATTTTCAGAAGACATCTGAAGGCAGCCTTGTATAGGGAGGTTTTAAATGTTTGATGTCTTATTATGCTTTTCTGTATCTGTCGGAAGCAGAGTGGATGGGGCAACCCAGTCAGATGGGCAGGGTACTACTACTAATAATAATAATAAGGAAAAGCAGGTATGCTGCTCACATAGGATCAAAGGTGCAATCAGCTGCTTAATGCCCTCCTCACCCATTACTTTCTGCCTCTGTCAGCTGCATAGCCAGTGGAGGCTAGTCCATTAGGGCAAATGAGGCACTGCTCTACCAACCTCAGTGTTGATTCTTGTGAACCCACCTGGCTTCTTATTCACAACCAGTCCAAAGGGTGGCTCTGACAATCGGCTTCCTCCTCCCTCAGAGAACTCAGAAAGGGTAGAATTAGTCAGCTAATCTGTCATTGGCTCTACTACCACCTACCGTTGGCCTCCTCACCTTCTGCCCTACCAGATGCAATGGGCAACAGCCACCATTGGGTCCAGCCTGTGACATCTACCAACTCTCCTGCTTTGATTTGCATTCCTGTTATCGACCAAAAAGTATCACAATTGCTCCTGCATTGTATGTTGAAGATCCCAGGATCAATCCAGCTGGGACAACCATCAGGGTCTTTGAGCAAATAAGAGAATTACACAGATGTACAGTGGTACCTCGGGTTAAGTACTTAATTCGTTCTGGAGGTCTGTTCTTAACTTGAAACTGCTCTTAACCTGAAGCACCACTTTAGCTAATGGGGCCTCCCGCTGCTGCCGCCACGCTGCCGGAGCACGATTTCTGTTCTCATCCTGAAGCAAAGTTCTTAACCCGAGGTACTATTTCTGGGTTAGCGGAGTCTGTAACCTGAAGCATATGTAACCTGAAGCATATGTAACCCGAGGTACCACTGTAACTGGCTCCTTGATTTAAAAATAATAATAATAATAAATTATACAGTGTCAAAATTGTATGTGATTATGTTTCTGTTTCTGTTTCTATTTATGTATTAGTCAAAGCTGTCAATAAAAAGGAAGCATTAAAAAAAATCATCATGTCACATTGGAGCTTTTAAACTTCCCTCTACTTTAATCAGGAATCCCTGACCTATGTGCTATGAGAGGTATTGAAATAAGCCTTGCAAAAATAAGCCTCTGTCTATCCAGCATCTGTCAGTGATTCATCCATCAATTTATGCCCCTCAGGTTGGGAAGACAGCATTGATCCTTCTGTCTGCCCATATATGGGCAGTGACATCATCTCAAGGGAGAGATTAAGGATTCCACAGGGATTCCACAAGGAAATCCCAGAAGTACCACTCTTGCCCAGAAAGCACAGCCCTACCCATCTCTGAGCTCTGATTGACATTTTAGGGAAAGCAGTGGGAGGGGCCTGAGGACGCAATCTTAACTAGATTATTTTGTAGTTGCAGAGATATTGCCTGTTCCTTTGTTCCGGGAGCTGAGTAATAAAATAAAATAAAAACTGTGCATGTATTTTTTTTAGTATATGATTTGAATGCGCCTTCCCATGTTAACCCTGTGCCCCAGATACATTTTTTTTAAAAAAAATGCTGCTCTAGAAAGACTCATTGGTGATATAAATGCAGGCCTGGAGTTTGTAGATTTTGAAGGTTTCCCCAAAGAATTTTCAAAGAACAAGTATAAGGCAGAAACTCGGTTAATACTGGCTTAATTATATATCCAGAATTCTGAAAACAACACAGCTGTGAAAAGAAACAACCTTCTTGTTTCTTTTTGTTAAATAGCTGGTTGTTTATTTCAGGCCATACCCACTACTACAGTATACAATTTGCTAATTACCACTCTGGTTACAAAGACAGTCTCTGTTTATAGTGAAGTTGTTCTGGTTGGTATAAATCCCCCCCATCCTAAATTCCTTTGGGCTCTTTATAATCTGTTCACTGGTTGGAAGGGGCTCCCCCTCTGTGTGTTAGATTCAAATAATCTCCTATTCATAGACTTCTAAAAATAGATGGATTTTATTTACATTTTAAAATGGTGCTTATAATTTATACAGCACATTCATTCCCTGAATGTTCATGTACACTCTCACAGTACTTCAGGTGTGGTGAACCTGTGGTTCTCCAGGTGTGGCTGGACTCCAACTCCCATCATCCGCAGCCACCATGGCCAATAGTCATAGTCTTTCATCTCCCCACCGCTGAAAGTCTACCTGGTCCCTTACGCCCCTGGCTAGACTCTGAGATCATGGGGGGAGATGCTCTTCTCACAGGGCCACAGTCCTCAGAGAGATGGTGCGTGGCCACATGCAAGAGGATGTTCTCCGCTGTGGCATCCTGACTCTAAAATTCCCTCCCCTCTCATATGTGAGCAGCTCCAACATTGATGGAGTTTCAACACCTGTTAAAATCATGGTGGTTCCTCCAAGCATATGACTTGAGTGGCATCCCTTGCCTAGCTGATGTAATTACGTTCTTAGCGTTCTGCACACTCTTACTTTTAAGTTGTATTTAAATGAACTATTGCTTTATTGTACATTAATGTTCCAGCAAAGAGAACAACAAAGAGCTGGCATTAAACCATTACAGTGGTACCTCGGGTTACATATACTTCAGGTTACATATGCTTCAGGTTACAGACTTCGCTAACCCAGAAATAGTACCTCGGGTTAAGAACTTTGCTTCAGGATGAGAACAAAAGTGCGGCAGCAGCGGGAGGCCCCATTAGCTAAAGCGGTGCTTCAGGTTAAGAACAGTTTCAGGTTAAGAACCGACCTCTGGAACGAATTAAGTACTTAACCTGAGGTACCACTGTATATATAAAAGAACTCTTAACAGTGATTCTGTAAAGCAGTGGAGCTGCGAGGGTCTGGCTCAGAAACAATGGTTTGCTTAAGGCCAATGACCACCTATGAGCCAACTCACCAGTCGTATGCCCCAGCAAGATCTTCCGGCAAGAAGGATGCACAGCAACACACATCTGGCCCCTTGAGCTCTCACTCGTGCCTCAGGTCTTTTCTCAGTGGGAGAAATGTGGGGATTGTCTGTTATTTGTCCAGACCAGGTAAGAAACTGCAAATGAGAATCTGTTTTGTACAGGCTTCCAGAACCTGGTGCACGACAGACATCACTGGACTCCCACTGACTACGCTTGGGTATATGGAAACTGCAGCCTAAAAACTTCTGGGGGGCTAGATGTCTACCTGTTTGACTTTCTGTCCTATGCCCTAGCCACAGGGAAGGTGTCACAGCTGAGGGGAAGAGCACATGCTCTGCATGTGCAAGTTCTGAAATTCAGTCTCTGGCATAGCCAGATGAAGAAGGGGAATATTCCTGTAGGAGACCCTGGAGAGATGCTACTTGTCAACGTCTACAGAACTGAGCCTTATAGACCAATGATCTAACTCAGTATAACAGGGCTGCCTTTGCTCCTAATGAAGGAAAGCTTTGCTCCGCCCCCCTCTGCATAAACTTTCTGCATTTGCCAGTGATGGAAAGAGGATGGGGTGGATGGGGCGGTTGGCAGCAAGCACAGACAGAAGCTGGCTAGTAAGCCTAGGTGCCCTGATGGGGGACACCCCACTTCGCAGCCCGTTTATGCTGCATCAGCTGCATACATCCCAGAAGGCTCCCACGTCACATGACTTTTTTGGTAGACATAATGCAGCTTGCGTGAATGGATTTATGAAATGAAAATGTAGGAACAGAAGCATCGTGTAACAGTGCACATGAATAGGTGACACATTCAAGCAACTCCCTAATGGTCCACTCACAAACTGCAAAAATCCAGACCTTGTCTACTGGTCTTTGGGGGCGTAAGAATCAAATATGAATCAAAAGCACCAACTTTACATGAATACATAAGCTGATAAATGTTATGTTAATGGGAGTTCTTTCCCCATGCTTCACTGTGTATTATATGTTAGCTTCAGTTTTGTGGTCAGGTCTGGTGCTGAACTAACTACCGTAACACCGTCAAATAAATATGACTGATTCTGAGAGCTGAGTGTCAGCAGCTATATATCCAAAATAGGAGACTAACAACACCTTATAATTAAAAATGGAGAAATACAACTGCACTGATCACCCGCTTCTGTTCTTTTTTGGATCCTTCTGGATCTTGGATGTGATGGCATGGATATTTCTTGTTAAGTGAATACAGCACAACCAGGTCTTACCAAAAGTATGGGGGTAGAAATGTGGAAATGTATTTATTATATTTATTTTTATGGAACTATTGCTTCAACTTATCACTCTGACAACAGTGCTCAAGGTGGTTTGCAATATTTTAAATTTATAAGGACAGCAGAGGGGGATCACAAAGCAAACGCAGGAGGGAGACTAAAAGAGAAATCAATCAGAAGGCAAAGCAAATATTTGCCTAAGCAGAAGCCCTCACCTAGAATCATGGAATTGCAGAGTTTGAAGGGACCATTAGGGTCATCTAGTCCAACCCCCTGCAATGCAGGAAGACTCATAGTTGAAGACTGAGTTTCTGACACAGGATTTCCACAATTTGGGTGCCACCACAGAGAAGGCTCTTTCTCTTATTGGCACAACCAGCACTGAAGCTAGTGCTGAGACAACACACAACAGCCTCTGCAGCTTACCCCTGGCATCACAAAGACTTCATTCATTCATTCAACTTATATCCCTCTCCCTTCCTCCCAAAGGAGTCCAAGGTGGCAAACAACAAGAGATAAAACAATAAACCCATCCTAAAAAGACATCTTTAAAACAATTCCAGTACAAATGCAGACGCATTTTTGCAAGCAAACTCAACCTCCTGTCAGTTTCTACCCAAAGTATTCTCTGCCACACAGTTCTAATATTATCTCAAAAAAACCCCTGCAAGTTGCATGTTCTAGACTGCTATATTCTGAGCTGCTAAAAGTAAACAGCAGCTGCAGTGCTCTCAGTTTAACACATTCCTTAAAACAGTGTAAGGCACACACACAGAGGGCACTTCCAGACTGTCACTATTTTTTGGCTGGGATTCAATCACATACTAGGAAATCCAGGCTGCACAATTATAATAGAACTTTGGGGGAAGCAGGTTTGTTGCTCAAGGCCTCCTGATCTGAGTTTTTGCCACCAAGAAAGTGACAGTAAAACGCATTGGAATGTGTGGAATAATCCTTGCTTTGAGTCAATATCATCTAACCTCCCCACAAACAAATCAGAATGAATGCTCATTCAGGAGCAAATGCCTCTGTGCAAATTAATCAGGATGCTCAACAAACAGGTCACCTGGAAGCACCCAAAAATACAGAGTAGACCTAAGAATAATCTGTTCTATTCTAGTCCCCTCAGCAAAAAAATACTAAGCTGAGCACAGTAATTTCATATACAAAAACAGACTTTTATCATGCCCTCTTCCCCTTCCCCCTTTAAAGAAATGTCAGACTTATTAGCAACTGAATGCTGTGCATACTGCTTACTGTAGAAAAGTGTAGATCTTGTGTCTACATTTAAACACACTCCAAGTGTCCCCATTAGGCCTCCAAAACTGGCTTGTTTTCTGAGAAAGCTTGAGTAAGCTTTCTAAGGGGTCAGCAGAGTTCTAATGTTTGCACTCTCTCATATCAATTTGTGGTCCTTTGATTAAAGAGCTGGATCACATTTTTGACTGGAAGAGCAGTCCTTTCCACTTTTTGAGTACTGTATGGCCAGAAAACCAGGACTGAAAGAAACAATTGTTTTTCCCCCCAAAGCAGACAAAAAGGGCAGGTAGGCTCGTGAGTTAGAAAAAAACTAAAAAAAAGCAGTTGTCCTTCTTTGTCAGGATGAACTATTTTGCATTGTTTCCAATTGTTCTTAATTAACAGTATTACACGACTGCTGTTTTTGGATACCATCACTCCACCTTTTATGCAGAACTTGCTTTTCAGCCACTAGATGGCAATAGATAGGCAGTTTGCGTCTCTGAAAGCAGTAAATGTCCATGATGTGACAGAGAGCAATTGATTCACATAGAATATATACATACATGAAGATATTGCTCCAAGTCAGCACTTTACTGCTCACTGATTTTTTTTAAATAAAAAAAACACCACACACTATCAGTGCCATCTCTCAAATTGTCAACACATTATTTCCTTTTGTTTGACTTTTCTGCCCCTCCACCCCAAAGGTTTGAATAAGGATGTTATTATCACATGCACATGCTTATCCACTAAATAAAAATCAAATCAGGAAAGCTCTTATCTGGAGGCAGTCATTCCAGCACTGGGAGAGCAGAGAAGCAGAGCTTACTCCATTGGCTCTGCTGCTGCGAGAGGCCAGCTCCATCAGGCCTCTTCTCCCTCATCTGGGAGCAGCCATTTCATCAGCTATGCCAGCTGGTCAATGTAGGAATAACTGCCTAGAAATCTAAGTTCTGAGTTTTTATTTTCCTCTTGCCTCTTGGTCCCTCTCCCCTTGAGTGTTGGTATTTTCACAGTGCTATTTTTCATGGAACTCACCATGAACACCTCCCTTGTTCTCTTATAATGGGAATGGCACTCACCTGAGAGGTGCCGGAACCAAGTTCCGGTAAGTTCCGGCTGAAAAAAAGAAAGCCCTGTATTCTGATCTACTTATTTATTAGAATGTAAGCCTACAGGTAGGGAGTGTCTTAGTTTTGATTTCATGTATGCCACAATGGGAGCCTTTTTGGCTGAACAGCGGCATACAAATGCTCTAAATAAATAAATAAATAAAATAATAAGAAATGGCATTCTAAAAAATGTTGTAGATTTCATATCAGGAAAGAAGAACCCTCTCTCCTGATCTTCTGCAGCTAATGGGAAATCCAACTCCATCCTTTCAATTAACCCAGAGTGGATCTACACACAGGAAAAACCCACCATAAATAAGTCATAAATTAAATTGTTATAATAAAAGGGGGGGGGGGCAGAACCCAATGTAAAATCGCATAGAAAGGTTTTGTGCTCTACAGCACCATCTGGTGTTGCATGCTTATAACACATTTAAAATTCTGTTTGCTGAGTCCCCAGTGTGGTGTAGAACCTAAGAACATGCGGGGGGGGGGGGAGAGAAAGAGAAACCAGCTATATAGTTTGGATTGTTGCTTTTGGCTGCTCTGCAGGCAGGAGAATTTTGAGAGCTTCTCCTTCTCCCACCACAGGTCTTCTACTCTTTTATTCCATGCACACAAATTTTCCTTTCCTTAAGATCTGATGACTTTAATTCCCAATTTATTCTCACAAATCTCAGACTATTCAGTCAAAAAGGAAAGCGCAGACCAGAGGTGTTGGTTGTGCATCAAACAGCCATCCAAGTAAATAAGAGCTAGAATGCAACATTCAAATCAGGAAAGGGATTCTCTGCCTCTCTCATAAGATCCTTAGCTTGTTCAACTATTTCCTGCTTTCAGGCAGGAAATGCAGGACTGAGGGCAAAACATACAGCAAGAACAAAAACAAATGAAACACCCCTCCAGCTCATTTCTGTATTAAAAGGCTTTTAACATGAAAGCCCATTTCAGCTGAGTTTATCCAGGTGTAGGTTCCCGGGCACATTCTTAGTTCAGAATTAATTACCCACCTCTAAATTACCAGAGAGGCTATCAGGGGGGTGGCAATCGGAGTTAATAGCTAGAGGCCATCCTCAGCTAGTTTTAGACAGAGGGCAGGGTGCTTGCAAGAAGGGTAATTTTCTGTGTGCTGAAAATGTAAATCACAATTTCCTGTTGGCCAGCTATGGATTCCATCAAGCAAGGAGAGAGAGAAATGTTTCCATGAAGGCCCCTGGCCTCTCGCCCTACCCCAAGGCATTTGTTTCCTTCTTCTGACCAGTGTTTGGCAAGTTTGGTCTTCAGAGTCACAGAGAAATTACTTCTTGAAAACAAGATCATGGCCTCCCCATGCCCCATCTTACAAGCTCCCAGCATCTCAGCGAAGGGATGTGTTGGAAACTGACCAAGCAACAAGCCAAACTGAAATAACCACAGCAACCAAAACCATTATTAATCAAAACCTACTGGGACTTGTTTCAGAAAGGAAAACATTTGTTTTGATGTCTATGATTTCCCACCAGCAAAAACAATAACAAGAGATTTTCAGCACTCAGCTTTTATTTCCCCAACACTCTTTAGGATGGATCCAAATGTTTCATGCCTCAATGGGAGTCTTCCTCTAGCGCAGCAGTGAGGAACCTTTTTCTGAGAAAAGGTCATTGATTGAGGGTTAAAGTCAGTCAGGGCTGCAGCTGATCATGGGCAGAAACAGATCAGGTGGTGGGTGGAGCCACAGCCAAAAGGAGGTGGAGTTTTCAGAATCACATGACTGAATAGCCCTTCCTCTCTTGTCTATGCCACCCCATGCCTTCTCTACCTCTTCTCACCACATACAACAAACGAGGTGGTTGGTTGCCAGATGGGTGGTCAGGACATAGAGAGTGAACTGGCAGCATCCAGAGAGCCACAGAAAAGGATTCAGCCTGTGTGACAACTCTGGCCAAAGGAGAGACTAACCTGTCCTTCTCCTGGGCCCTAGGTAGCCTAGCCTTTGCCTTGCGCTATCCTCAATAGCAAGGTGGCTGGCTCAGAAAATGGTAGCAGAGAACCCATGTTCATACCTAACGTATTCTGGTAGGGACAGGGATAGGAGTAGCCCCATACTGAAGTGATCAGCTGTCTCCAGAAGTGACTCTACGCTGCATTCCAAAGAGGATGTATCTGTGTTCTGTGATAAGTGATTTCCATGCCACAACTGTGAGCTCTGGAGTCCGATCCAAAGAGAAGCATAGCACCGGTCAGCAAAGAACACAGAATGCATTTCCTCAGGATTTTAATAACAGGTTATCTCACCTGTGAACGATCCCCTGCCCTGCTCTATGTCTGAAAAAGGAAAGCAAATATAGACAACACAGAGAAACCCTATTTGACTTCCAATCCTTTTCCAAGGCCATCCCATCCCAATTTTGAAACGTGAATGGAAATGGCAAAACATTGTGACCCTTACACATGTTCTGTACAGAAGGTACAGCAACAGAAGTTTAATTGGGGATGGGTGGGAATCTCTTATGAGTATTCTCCTTTGTAGAAGAACATTGTATGCAAACCACACATGAAATTATTGGGGGATTGTAAAGGTTCTTTTTGCTTTCTGCATTTGTGTCAGAAAATGACTACTGTCCACCACCTGGTGCTATGAGGTCCTGTTTAGTGGGCCACCTATGGAAAAGTCCAGTTACAACACAGTAAAGCCAGAATACGGTAGTTCTTTTTAAGAAGCAAGAAAAAAAGTCATTAGTCCAATCTAATGTTGCACCTCTGCCCAGCAATTAAGGAAATAATAAACATTCATTTGCTTTCTTGTGCTTGAAAGCAGAGCTTATGAATCAGAGTCTAGGACACTGAACTGGCATCAAGAGTTGTTTAATGCTATTATTCAGATGATTCAACAGAATTCACAAAAGCATGCAGCTTGCTTTATGGTTGGCTGTCAAGGGGACCAACACCTGAGATCTGAAGTACCAACTTTTCTAATCTAAGGTGTCATCAAAGTTCAGAGCACATATGTGAAAAGATAACCTATAACCAAGGCAGATGGGGTTTGGCCTGATACTACTTTTGACTGTATTTCCCCCCCCCCCCATAGGATGGGTTCGGAAAAGGTCAACCTGACACGAGTTGTAACCCCACTCTAAAAATCCCTTATGGCTGTACACATTCAGCTCCAAGGTACCAGGCACACTGTTTTCATCAAAGGCTGCTAAACCAGGTCAGTTTCAGGTCAGCAGGAGTGCACCCTGGCAGTGCAGGCAGCACTGTCCACAGAAAAACACTCTAAGCTTAAAATGGCATAAATTTAAGGTTGAGCATAATGGTTTGTATGTGACTATGACTGCAATCCTATACACACTGACCTGGGAGTAAATTCCCACTGAATTTGACTTACTTCTGCTGAGACAGGCTTTGGATTGCACAGTAGATTGAATTTATTGTATTAAAACAAAATCTCAAATCAATGAGACTATCAACATGTTTTAAAATTGAACATTTTCTGAATTAGACACAGCAGATTACATCTCAAGGCACAGGAGTTGTCTTGTATTTCCATAACCATGGAAGCAATTCCTGTGTTAATAAACAGGGGTGAGCTCAGAGGGTTGATTCATGCCACGGCTTAATTCCAAAGCTCACCCACGCCTTCGCCATTACATCTGAACCGCAACTATGGTTTGCCCTCCAAACCATGACTGTAAACCATGGATCAACCCTGGTTTGAATGGCAAGCAGGTTCAGCTGTAATGGCCATCTATAGCCCTAATCATGTGTTCCATTTTGGGCTTAAATAGGCAAGGAAGGGTGACTTTTCAGAGGCATGCTAAACTCTGCCACCACACTCACTGGCACCTGCAGGTTGAAGGGCACCTTCTGCACATAGTTGTCAAGCGTCCCTTATTTGGCAGGACAGTCCCTTATTCCAGCGCCATGTCCTTCTGCTGTCCCTTATTGATGATGTCTCTTAAATAAGCTACTGAAGGTAATGGGGCCCTTTCTATGTCCAGCTTGCTTTGTCAACAACAAATTGTTGCTGTTTTTTTGTGTGTTGAATATATGCTATATGGTAATTTATGGACCTAATAGGTATCTAAAGCCATTTGCATGCAACAAAATATGTATTTTATAAAAGTAATTGTTGATCCCTTATTTTGGCTGCTGATCCCTTATTTTCGAGGCTGCTGGTCCCTTATTTTCAAATCTGTAAGTTGACAGCTATGCTTCTGCAGTGAGGAAGTTTCCTGTGCTTGTGGAGCCTCTCATGTGTTTTGGAACCCTGGGAAATCAGGTTTCCAAACCAGAGGCTTCACTGCTTATCCTAACCTTCCTGCTGCAGATGGGAACACGCAGAAGGTAACAGGGCTGGGGCTGGAGCTAGTTCGCTTGTTCCCTCTTTGGAATGCCACAACAGGTCTTATAGCTTGCATCCATTGTGACCAGAATATTGTAATGCAAACCATTTTTCTTTTTAAAACCTCTAGCTATAGAGCTTGGTAGGTACAGCTCCTCTCCTTGTTGAGGCTAAGGACAAATTTTTACTTGTTGAATATTTCCCTTTGACAAAGTCATTAAAGAGGCAAGAAAACGTTCCAAGGCCATACATTAGGAATTCCGCTCAAGGGGTCTGAGAAGGACAGAAGCAAGCAAATAAGTTTTTGAACCTCCTGAACAGCCATACAACACAGGCTGCATTTTAAAAAGGTGACTCATTTAGCAATATCTGGGGGGGAGGGATGGCTTTCTTGAGGTGAAGTGGAAGGGGGAGCCATTTCTTTTCAGTAGCATTATCTTAAGCAATAATATAAATGCCACTTCTAATATCTCCTTAATTTCCCTCCTAAGTATCTATTAGCAAATCTAAATATCTATTAGATTTGTTTCTCTCACAGGGACGTTATTTTTAAAGTAGTAGATGAGTTCACAGTTGAGCTGTTTCATATAAACTTTTGTGAAATCCTTCAAATTAATTGAAGCAACTAGCCACTCTGTAAAATAATTTCAAAGGTGATATGGGGCAGAGCATATTTTCAGTGCTACTCACCCTTTGGGACTCTCTGTCGAAGGAGAGTCACTAAGACACCTTCGTGCTTTAGCTTTACCCAAAAGTGAAGACTTTGGGGTTGTTGTTGTTTTAATCAGCAGAGCCTTTTCTAATTATTAATGCTGCTGTGGTTCTTTTGCCATATAGTAAATGGATTTTATCTTTTAATGGAATGTTTTGTTAACTTTCTCATAGTGCCTTTTGAAATGCTCTGACTCTTTAAATTAAAAGTGACCAATGCTCAATAGATAAATGCATAATTATCATTTTTGTTCAAAAGTTTTGAATAGATTGCTACATTAGTCAATCAATCAATCAATCAATCAATCACTAATGACTTTCAGTTAAAACCAAGCTTGCCTTGAATGTACAAGTCAGCTACAAAGAAGCAACAGAGGTCCTCAGAATGTCTATATCATTTATCTATCTATAAAATTGGAGCACCTATTAAGTGAAAGTCACAACAGAAAATTATATTTATTGCTGACTGGCTGAGAATATACACCAACTTGCAAAAAGCGAAGTCGAAAAATGTGTTAAACTTTTTAACCACGTTTATGCCTATTGCTGATATATAAGTTACACTTTCTTTGTGTAACCCAAGGAGGTTCACCTGGTACTCACCTTTTTGGCATTGGGTGACCACCTTTTTATTCTTCCAGGTATCATAATGTTACAACATCCTCATGCTTTTGGTCCTGCTGTATAAATGTTTTGCTGCTGGTGATTTTTGTTTGTTTGTTTTATATTGAGGTTAATTTTATTCTGCTTTAATCTTTATGGTTTTTTATTTATTTGTTGCTAACGTCTGCTCTCAAGCAGCAAATACATTTTGTAAACAAACAAACTGCTAGAATACAAGACACATTCCCACATCTTTACTTAGCAAATGAGTTTTGCATGGAGGAGGTTGGGGAGGGGGGAGAGAAGAGAGAGAGAGAGCGTGCTTTATTATCTCCCGGTTACACAGAAACCCTGTCTACAAGGCAAAAGAGTATATTTATATATATAAATATATATACCTGCATTCTTCAGCAGACAGCAGCCCAGGGCCATTTTTGATCACTTTGTTGTGCTTCTTAAGAAAATCTCCCAATGCCCAACAGGCTTTGCCTCTCCTGCATACTGTTCTCTGGATCTCAGAGTCCCAGTGATATGTGCAAACTGACCTGCAGAAGTGAGGGGGAGATCAGAGGGTCGAGGGAAAATCCCTCCAGGAAACACGCATGGCACAGATTTTTTATGAACATCTGCACGCCCTCCAGCTTCCCCTTCTAGACAAGCACATGGTTCAGCCCAAGTACTGGGTCTTTCTAATCTCTTCACCGTCCAGCATAAATGGTAAATCAGAAGAGCGAACAGTAATCCTACTGCTCTCACTCTCTGTCGCGTGGAGGTGGAAGGGGGAGGGGAGGTTTAACTCTTTTGTGGCCTGAAAGAATCTCTGGAATCTCTCTCTCTCTGTGTGTGTGTTTTTAAAGATGTTGCTTAAATGACAGGCCTGGAAAGAATTACCCAGGTTCCCAAGAAGCACAAGAAAAGATAATTTACCTGAGAGAAGGAGACTAAAAGAAAAATTCAGACGCTTCTGTCACTATTTGTTTAAAAAGATTTATGCTCCACCTTTCCATAATAGATTTCTGCCATTAGTAAAAGCAAATAAAAGGGGGGGGGCGACATAAAATAGCATATATCAAAGATTTGAAACAGCAGAGAATAAAATCACACCCTTCATGTGCACAAGTGCTTCTGACCCCTATGATTCAGCCATGAAAATGGCGGGAAAGAACAGTATGCTGAAATACTACCCCAAAGTTCATCACATGAGCAACAGTGGCATGTTCCATGAAAACTGTGGGGCAATTACAGTGCAAAACTTCTGTAATGTTCTGGGTGGGTTAAAATATGCAAACATATATATATATTTCTGGAAGCAATTAGCATGCACATCAGTGCTAAGTTTCTCCTTTTTTTCTGGAAGTATATTTTATGTCATGTAAAATATTGCTTAAAACTCAATAGTTATCATGAAAGGAAACATCGGGAAAATGTGGTTTGAAAGACAGAGAGAAAATGGGGAAAGTACTGGCTCCTCCCACTTTGGGCTTTGGCCCCGCCCAACAGTGGCATGTAGCCAGGCTTCAAACCAATTGCCCCTGAGGGAATGAATGCAGCTCTGGGGTCAAGATTTCTCACCCCTGACCTAAATTTTCTTCCATCTCATTTTCTTTATTTCAAGATAGTGTTTCACACACACCCAAAAGCAATGTAACTGATCTTTATGATTCATCTCTCACCTCTGCTGTCAAGTAACTGGATTATGACATGCAGAAACAGTGTGGAGGGGTGAAGGCAGCAAATCAGACATGATTATTAAGTAAACAGAGAAACAGAGAAATAGGTACTATAGCAAGAAAAGCGCAATGAGAATCTGAATTCTCCTTTGTAAATGATAAGCACATGCAAAAAAAAATGTTGTCTAAGCAAAAGCTGAGAGGTGCAACTTGGATTCATAACAGGAACTGAAGCATAGCAGAGGTTCTCTGATGCATTAAGACAGCCCAAGTCAACAGAAAGTCTGGCTGTAACAGAGGCAGCGGGCTTGGAGAACATGACCTAGATAAGATACTTCAGCCATCCAAACAAGAGGAATCAGCAGCTTACACAGCCATGCACAGTTTCCTAAAAGGCTTGTAATTGTAGCCCCCTCAGACTGCTCTTTCCCTTCCTCCTGTTTTTCTTTTATTTCTTACAAAGATAAGTCAATGCAAGAGATGAAATCAAGGGAAACAAAGGCAGGGGGAGAGATTGCGTGCCTTCCAACAGACTTTATTTAAACATCTATGAAAATCTAGAGTGGCTGCTTCCTAGTTGGAAGGCCTTGTTCAGTCGCCACAGAAAATTTTTATGCCCCCTTCCAATGAAGCCTTAGATTAGCAGTACCCGGAGGTCCAGCGGTCCGCCAACCCCGTGGCCAGAGGGGAAAAACAATTCCAGAGACTTCTTGGTCAGAGAAAAGAGATTTATTGCAAATCTGTGCACAGAGACAGTCAGCAGAATATAGTTTCTGAAATCTGACTGTGTTGTTACCATGTTCAGCAAGCATTTTTATACCTGAAAGCATTCACCCTCCTCCCATACCTCCCCCCCAATATTTGCTGGCTAAGGCTGCTAGCTAAGCACTTCCTCTGCTGGTTAAGCATTTTCTCTGCTCAGTAAGCACCCCCTCCCACCTTCTTGTACACGTGTCTTTCTTTTGCTAGCTAAGCATTCCTTCGTATCTCTTCTTATCTTGCATTACTTAAAGCAGAAGTAAAGCAGGAAACATCTTGCTAGTGGTTTTTAGTTGACAGCAGTTTTTGGCTAGGCAGGAAACGACCTTCTGACCTGTAGCTAGCATCAGCAGTTTCAGATAGCTGGTTAGACAGAAAACGGTCTCCTGACCTGTCTGATTTAGGCTTTGCAAATAACTGCATTTTTGAGTTTGAGCCATCCTAGCAGAGTGCCGGAATTTACTATGTGTAGATAATATTAATGATTAACCGTTCCCCTCTCCCTTCACTCCCTCCTCTTCTTCTGAACAACCTAATACTTAGGTTCGTTCTGGGGTATGGGCCTATACTCCCTCATCACAGCGATGACTGTGGGTCCTAGCTTCCGTGACAGGAGTCTTTGCATCATTTGCTGCAAGCATTGCAATAAGCAGGGGATACAGAGGCAAAGAAGCAAAAGGATTAATAGCGGTCCTGCTAATAATACTATAACATTCCTGAGCCAACTGCCATCAGGGAGCCAGGAATACAACCAACCCCATGCATCACTCCCTGTGGCTTTCAGCGGGTTCCTGGCTATCATTGTTTCCATGTGATCAATGGTGACTGAAATATTATCTAGGACATATCTATTTTATTGCTGAAGGGCCCACTGATACCCGTGCTCTATCAGCTGCCTTGCTTTTTGGGAGGTTGTGTCCCACCTCTCTGAGGAGGAGCCTATTATCTTAACCAATTTTCCCACCTGTCCTTGTGGATGCTTAATACTCTCATGATTTCCTCCCAACACACTGTATCCGAAAGGGGCTTCTCCCTCTACATATATTAACATATACCCACAGGAATATATATCCACCCTTGCAGAGGCCTGACACACGGAGTGACCATATCAAAGAGTTCTGGCCCCAATATCAAAAGTCCTGGCGGTGCCTCAGAATTTGCTGGGAAAAAAAAAAAAGTCTCTACGTTGGGGACGCTGCCCGCGGGCGTCCCTCCCATCCACTTGTCCAGTCGTCTGGCGCTCTTCTGGAGATGGTTAGCTTCAGAGGATCATCAGGATTTGGTGTAACTGTCCAATCTAAAATAGCCTTCTTCACTTAAGTGTGGTGGACCCAAGGGGTGAGGTAACAGCAGTGGGCCTGGGTCCACCTGTTAAGAAAGAGACAAAATCTCGGGAGAATTACTGCACATAATTATTAAACTGCACATTTTGACTAGCATGGGGGGGGGGGGTTATTGCAAAACTGAGTGGACAAAAGCTGGTCCATTGTCAGATCCTATTGACCTAGGTAGCCCATAGCGGGGAATGATCTCCCTAAGCAGGCACCTGGTTACTTCAAATGCCTTTTCAGTTCTGGTGGGCCAGGCTTCAACCCATCCTGTATACGTGCAGATCGCCACGAACAGGTAGCGGTATGGTCCACAGCGGGGCAATTCAGTGAAATCCACAACAAGGTCTTCCATGGGTGCAGTTCCACTATGCTGAATCCCCGGGGGAGCCAAGGGTCCGGTTCTAGGATTATTCTTTAGACACAGCAGGCATTTCCTGGAGATCTGGGCTGCCAGTTGATAAAGGTGGGCTATATAGAAGCACTGCTTCAGCTGTCTGGTTGTGGCATCTGGTCCCATGTGGGTGGACTCATGGTATCTCTGAATAATCTGCCGAGAAAGGGACTCTGGAATCCATATTCTGTCATCATGAGTAAGGTAACATCCTTCTTTGGACATAGTCAGCCCCTGGGCATCTGCAGTGTCCTTTTCCATTTTGGTGTATATTGGCTTATCAGCGGTGTTCAAGATCCTTCCAGGGACCAGTGCTCCAATAACTGATGCGGGAGCTGGTTCTCGGGCTGCTTCCTTGGCCACCCTGTCTGCTAGTCGGTTTCCTCTGGCCACTTCTCCTAGTCCAGTTTTGTGTCCATAACAATGGATAACTGCCACTGCCTTGGGCTCCCATACAGCATCCAGAAGGTTCAATAAGGCTTGTGGGTGGGCCACCTGGTTTCCTCTGGAGGTAAGCAAACCTCTTTCCTTCCATAAGGCTCCATGGGCATGTAAAGTCAGAAAGGCATACTTAGAGTATAAATGTTTATCTTCTGTCCCTTTGCTAGGGTCAGGGCTCTGGTGAGCGCTGTTATTTATGCCAGCCGGGCCGACGTTCCAGGCGGGAGTGGCTGCGCTTCAATCACTTGGTCTTCCAAGGCTACTACTGCATAGCCTGCCTTCCGCTGTCCAGCCTTAACAAAGCTGCTTCCATCCACAAACCATGAAGGCCAGTGGGGGTTTGCTTCATCTTTGAGGTCAGGCCTGCTAAAATATTCTTCATCATCTTTGCTTGGGAGAGGAAATAGGTACCCTTCATGTCAAGCAGAGCTGGGACTGCATGCGGGGTCACACAAACAGTGTCTTGGCCAAAAATAAATTTGTCTGCTTTGTTCAGTAGGGTGGCTACTGCCACAACTGCTCTCATGCACGGCGGTAAGCCTTGTTCTGTAGGCATCAGGCGCTCAGATAGGTATGCCACTGGCTGTTGCCAGCTTCCCAATTTTGGCACAAAACCCTTTTCGCTGTCCCTTGGTCCTCATCCACGAATAGAGTAAAGGGTTTCTCAGGGTTTGGGATGCCAAGCGCTGGGGCTTGCTGTAGTGCCCTCTTCAAATCCACGAAGGCTTGCTGTTGTTCTGTGTTTCAAACAAAGGGGTCTCTCTCAGTTCCTCTGGTTGACTCATGTAGAGGCTTGGCAATGATGCTGTAATTAAATATCCATATCCTACAAAATCCTGCAGACCCCAGAAAGCCACAGAGTTCTCTGCAGTTCTTTGGCTCTGGTATCAGGATAATAGCCTGCTTCCTTTCTTCACTGGTAACAAAAGGGTGTTTCACTGTGATTGGCATTGCCTCAAGATCCTATGTTGGAGCAGTCGCTCTAGATGCACCTACACTCCTTCAGTCGCCCTTCGTGGGATGGGATACTTATTTACTGCAACAGGATTGACAAATGGCTTGGGCTTCACGATTATTGGTGGGATATTCTTTGCCATTCCTGGGGGGTTCACTTGTTCCAGAATACTGGCGGGGATGGGTCCCTCCTCTTCTTTTATTATCATGAGGTGCCAGTACTCCCTCAGGGGTGCCTCCACAACCAGTTCCCCAAGTGACATATTGGACAATGTGGCTTCTCCCGATGGCTTAAAAGTAATTTGGGCTTGCAACTTTACCAACAAATCTCTTCCTAATAATAGAATAGGGCATTCTCTCTTCCAGTGCCCTTCCTGTCGGCAGATGGCGCACTGATTCCTTCCAAGACGGCTTCGCCCTCCTCCCCGGGCACTTCCTCTTTTCTGAGGGGTGGGGGCGGCTGCCTGTAATGTCATCAACTTCCTTGTTTGATACTTCTCCTTTTTTCTCTGGGCCTCCTCATCTCTCTGATTGTAAGTGGTTTGAGCTATTTCCAACATCTATTCCAGCCCATGGCCGATGCACCCCTCATGCTTCTGGATTTTTTCTTTTGGCGAATATTGGACGCTGCTTGAGCTACAAAGGCAGCCTTTATAATGGGGCGTTGGCAATATCATCTGGGTTCTCCTCAAAGGTAGGGTTCTAATTTCTCCAATTGCACACATCAGCACTTGAAAAAGGCACATGTTGGACTGTATAAGTGCATGGTGGTGCTTCCCCACCCTGTCCTGGGGGGCTGGTGGGTCATACACTCTGCATAGAGGCATCATTGCAGTCCCACCCTTTTTCTGTGCCTTATGGGACTTATGGAGGGACACCCTGGTTGCTGCTAACAAATGGGAACTAACATCCACTTCTTTCACATAGGGTTGTACATACTGTTGCAATCTCAATTGTCTGATACTGTGTCCACATTTTTCCTTTCTTTGCTAACTCAATTAGTCCCTTCATAAACTCCTCATCATCCTCTTCCTCTTTGCTCTCTAATTCATCAACCTTGGAGGGTTCAGGCTGAGGGCCGGCTCCTCCCTAGTCCTGGGGCCCTGGGCCTGGGGGATTTGCCAGAGGGGCAGTTGGTGGAGCATAGGGTGGTGGCGGTTTGATGATTCCCCCCTCCTCATCTTCTGGGTCTGGTATCACCGGGGGCTTTTCTGCCTTCCCTGCCGGTCGAACTGTACAGATTGTATTTCGTGGGGCGTCGCCTTGGCAGGCTTTCAACCACGGTGGATTCTTTTCTACATTGGTTTTCCAAGTAGAAATATAAGGGATCTGGTCTGGGTGGACGTTCAAGATATTTTGATATAGTGGGCTGATTAGTTGCAAATCAAAGCTCCCCTCCGAGGGCCAGTTAGTTTGTTGGGGCCAATCAACTTCACACAATGTCCTCATCCTCTGTCTTCTCAATTTGAACCCCCAATCATCATGCTTTGTGGCCGCTTTCCAGTTCTTTAAAAAACATTCCAGAGGACTACATTGGCTTGCCCCAGACCCCATTTTTTTTTTTTTCTTTTTCAGATACCCCGCACCTAATGGGCTGTAAATTCTTTCACACTCCACGCACTACAGATTGTGACCTGCCGAGGTCGCCCTGGCAGAAAATGCACAACCCTGCAATCGCTCGGCCAAGGGGACGCTAAGCCCCGACCCACACTTGACAACAATTCAGTCACTGGGGTATCCGACATGCAACATATAACATACAAATCACACCATTATAATTTCAACATGCAACACACAAAACACACCAATACAATTTCCCCTCTGTTTCCCTTTTACCCAACCTTACTGGCGGCACTCTACTGCAATCGGCCAGTTCCCTTCCTGGCGGCCCTCTGCACAACCAGGTGAGGCTTGATCAGACCTCGCCCCCCTTTTCCTTGGGGCCCACGCCCTTTCCCTTGGGCTTACCGTTTTCCGCTGCGGATTCCTCCTTCGGCCGTCCTCTTTTCTCTCCCGACTGGGTGTCTCGGCTCAGGCACAGCGTGGCGATCTCCCCCTACAAACTGGCAGGGTGCGCGCTGGAGATTGCGAGCGCTGGTCCTGGTTGCTCACCCGGTCGAGTCTGGCCCCTCGGTCCACCTTTCGTGGGGTGGGGACCCATCCCGGACACGAGCCCCCAAAACTGAAGCCTTAGATTAGCAGTACCCGGAGGTCCAGCGGTCCGCCAACCCCGTGGCCAGAGGGGAAAAACAATTCCAGAGACTTCTTGGTCAGAGAAAAGAGATTTATTGCAAATCTGTGCACAGAGACAGTCAGCAGAATATAGTTTCTGAAATCTGACTGTGTTGTTACCATGTTCAGCAAGCATTTTTATACCTGAAAGCATTCACCCTCCTCCCATACCTCCCCCCCAATATTTGCTGGCTAAGGCTGCTAGCTAAGCACTTCCTCTGCTGGTTAAGCATTTTCTCTGCTCAGTAAGCACCCCCTCCCACCTTCTTGTACACGTGTCTTTCTTTTGCTAGCTAAGCATTCCTTCGTATCTCTTCTTATCTTGCATTACTTAAAGCAGAAGTAAAGCAGGAAACATCTTGCTAGTGGTTTTTAGTTGACAGCAGTTTTTGGCTAGGCAGGAAACGACCTTCTGACCTGTAGCTAGCATCAGCAGTTTCAGATAGCTGGTTAGACAGAAAACGGTCTCCTGACCTGTCTGATTTAGGCTTTGCAAATAACTGCATTTTTGAGTTTGAGCCATCCTAGCAGAGTGCCGGAATTTACTATGTGTAGATAATATTAATGATTAACCGTTCCCCTCTCCCTTCACCAAGCCCCCCACTTATTTTGGTGGTGGCAAATATATATATATATAAAAAATAAAAGTAGTCACACATTGAAGTTGGTGGAGACCACCTCCTCCCCAATCATCAGATCGATTATTATATTGGTGAAGAGATGCTGATCATCTCTGCTGGATCACCAGGTAAAATAGTTTAGCTATCCCAGATGTAGAACGTACATCTAGATACATACAAGATACACACACGAAGTCCTCCTGCCCTGAATGTTATTTAGGCCTGGCTTCAGGATCTTTCTAGCCACTTCTCCATTTTTATTTTAAAGAAGAAGGCCCCCCCCCCAAAAAAAACCATGCTGAAGGAAGGAAAAGGTGCTTGACATTTTGTTTTCTTTAGGAAGTCATAATAATTTTTAAAAGGTTGAAATACCAACAAGTCTGCTTTCCCCTCAAAGTGACCTCAAATACCAAAGGAAACATACTTGCTCTCGGTGCCTGAACAAACTGCAGTGAATTAATTCCGTGTTGTTAATGGCAAGGATGCAATTGCTCTGCAGACAACCCATCCAGATGTGGGGAAAATAACTTGAGGAGTTGGACAACTCAGCGAGCTGGGGCCTGTCACTTTGATGGTCTCCCTCAATCTGCCGCACATTTGCACACATCTCAAAATTAACCAGCAGTTTGGATAGGATTGCATAAACAGACCTCCAGACTACTGGAGGAGGGAGAACCTCTTATTTCTTTTCAAATGCCAGAAGAGGCCAGTTTATGGAACTGTATTTTTTTCACACTTTTCAGTATGTTTGCCAATCTGGAAGAGTCACAAGTGAATAAGCAATGAAAAATGAAAATGTGCAAAGTCACTCTCTCACACCTCTCACAGGGATGAAGAAAAGAGGAGGAGAACCACGCCTGCCGCCCTGGAGCAACTTAAGAGGGCAGGCGCAATAAAAATGTAATAAGAATTATAGCAACGAATTATGGCATTTTGTTTCAAGCTCACACTTCTGTACCTACAGGTTAAAACAGTCCGACCCAAAAATATTGTGGAGTCTATGAAGCAGATCCACCATATCAACTAGAGGTCAGACTCCTGACAGGATACAAGTCTCTACTTGCGAGTAGCCCTGAGTTTTGATGCATTTATAGGAAGTGATAGAGACACACGTGAAGCCATTATCATACTATACTTTCCCCTCTGTCTAACCCAACTATTATTACCCATGTCATAAATGTAAAATTTGAAGTGATAACTAGAGTGGCTGTAGGAAAGGATTTTCTCCAATGTTTGTATCAAGAGACATCTTGACTTTATACATACAGCCGTACCTTGGTTGACAAATGTCTTGCGAGTCAAACGTTTTGGCTCCCAAACGCCACAAACCTGGAAGTGAGTGTTCTGGTTTGCGAACGTTTTTTGGAACCTGAACGTCCATCGCTGCTTCCACTGCTTCTGATTGGCTGCAGGAGCTTCCTGCAGCCAATGGGAAGCTGTGCCTTGGTTTCCAAACGTTTTGCAAGTCAAACGGACTTCCAGAACAGATTCAGTTTGACTTCCGAGGTACGACTGTACATTCCAACAGTATGATGGACCACATTTTAAGCTCATCTCCTGAGACCACTCTAATTAGCTCCTTCTGTAGATGAGAGATATTTCCATTTCTCCTGATCATCATTCCAAAACAAATCTCCTGTCTTTTTCACCTCTATCACTGGACAAGGAAGGCTATAGTGGAGATAAAGCTGTTGCTCAATAAATATTGGGATTTCAAATGGACTTTTCCTCCAATTCACTTAGTTCTGAATTACACATGTATGTGCATCGCTTGATACAGGACATCACTTGTCTCACCTTCTCTGTCCTTCACACTCATGGTTAGCAGTGTAGTGCTTCATTCATTTATACTGAATACATTTTTCTACTACAATGGTATAACGGCTAAATTGCATGAAAGTGTCTCAGTACAATGAGTTTGCCATTCACCAAATATAGGGTAAACAACACAGGCTGCTTGCAAAAGGAAAAGCAAGTACATTTTGCCCCCTTCCTTGTTAGTGTGTTATTGCAAAAAGTTTGCAAAGACCCTCCTTGCAATTTCCCTCTCCCCTCTTTATAAACATGTACTTTACGTATCAGAGAGCATTGCAATTGCCAATGGTCTGTGAAATCGATACAGTTATTTATTCCGCTGCATACGCTGTGTGTGGGTGTACGTGTACAAGACAAAGCTGTTGACTTACGGAATCGGGTTGAGTTTGTAATCCATGCAGAGAGCTCTGCTCTCCCTGGAGAAATCAGGATGTGAAGAAGCAAAGCTTTCTTCATTTTTGTTGATTCCTAAGTAGGCCAAATCACTTTGGAAGATAGCCAGGAGTTAATTTAATATTCATCTCTGACCTGTTTTATTCCTTCAAGGTTTCAGTATGAAGTTGGCTGAAAGCCTTTTTTTCTGTTTGCCTGAAAATGTATCACCATTAATGCTATCCCCCAAAGCACGGTCTGCAGTGCACACATAAATAATGAATTCAGAACTACTGCTGCTTTCTTCTTCCATCAGCATATTACTGGAGGACCTTGATAGTCGCTACTCAGGTAATAGTCATGTGCATATGTTAACATAAAAGTTTGGGGCCTGCTCTTAATTTCACTTCTCCCCTCATTCCAGTTTATATGGCAGGTTGCAGGAGAATCTCTTCGGTTTCCTCAAGATGGTTCCTCAATCATATTTGTCAGAGCACAGCAGATGAGCGTAGCTGGCGGTATCATAACCCTTCTGGTAGCCACAGGTGCAAGTAGTGACTGGACCTTCTCAGTCTTAAGTAGAGCAGAGTTGGGTTTGCATCTAGGCTGAGAACTTATCAGTCAGAAAGAGCTTTTGCAAATGCAAAAAGGCGCTACTGCAATGTGGAAATGGAAAAAAGGTGACCATAATTTTGCACCCAAGATAAAGCACTTTTGGCAGGCCTTGTTTCAAACCAATGGAATCCTTTGTAAAATCCTTGCTACTGTAATTGAATGATTTGTAGTGTACAATGCAGAAAGAATGCACATGCACTTGGACATTGATGTGCACAATCTTTCCTCCAACTTTCCTCAGTGGGAAGGAATCTTACACATAAAACATTTGCACATACCCACAGATGTGTTGACCGCCTGCATGGCATGTAATGGGTCATAGGCATGGGCTGGCTATTGTAATACTGATTCCTCATTTAATGTGGGTGTCATAGTCATATTATAATCATTTGTCATTTTATAATAGCTTCATTACCTACAAAATCATCTTGGAAAGTTCTCAGAGCTTCTAAGGGCATCCGCTCACTATTTCGCTGCCCATCACATTCACACCACAACTTCTGGATAGTGAGTCTCAAATATTGCTTTGCAATTCTTATAAGGTATATATTACTATGGGTTGTTATGAGAAACAGGTATCAGCTATCATCTTATCACGTAACATTTGCAGTTCTAAACCAATGTGTTACTATGGCCACAACTCATTATTTTTAGTTTCAAAGCAGCGATCTCTTGGGAGTTCTTATGACAAGGGTGTACATAGACTACAGCACTGCTGCACATTTGTAATCAATCTCCAGAAGACAATTACAGCACTAGTTGTAGGTGAACATGCTTTAGTGCAGGGCTTCTCAAACTTTTGATCCCCAAGATCCACTTCAGGGGGCTGAAAATTAATGAGGCCCACCAGTTACCTCATGGCAACCAGTCTCAAAACAATGGTGGATGGAGGCAGAGTCATAATCAGCTGACAATTCTCTTGCCTGCTCTTGCCACACTGAACTTGCCCCTGTCAGTTTATTTGATCCTTTCTTCCCTGTTCTTTTTACATTCACTTCTATAACATATTTCTTCTCTCATCCCCTTTTTTCTATTCCCAGTATATTGTTCTAAGGTGAAATATTTAGTGTATTTCTCTTTATAAGTTCCTCCAACACCTCTTCTCACCCCTTCCCCTCAGAGGAAGCAGAGTTCTTCTTTCCCATCCCCTCCTGACCACCTTTCCTTAGCAGTTGGGGAGTTGCTGGTGTTACCATTGGGCCAAACAAAAGGCTACAACAAGTGAGGAGGCACGGAACAGGCTTTGGCACTGAGGTCCACCAGAAGGTGAAGCGAAGCTCACTGCTAGTTCCATCCCACTGTTTGAGAGATGCTGCTTTAGTGAGATTCTTACTCCATACTCGCTCCATCAATAAAAAGGACCAACATTTACAGGATTTGCATAGGAGGAGGAAGAAAGATTGTGGATTAGCAGCTGTGAAAACTCAGCTGTGGTTTCCAAGGGCAGATCTTCCAAGTGTCCCTGTTTTCCAGGGGCAGTCTTGAATTTATAGAAGCCTTTCCGGTTTCCGATTTGGTCCCAGAATGTCCCGCTTTTCTTTAGGATGTCCCTATTTTCATTGGAGAAATGCTGGAGGGTATGCAATGGCAGACTCAAATGTTGAGCAAGCTGACTTCCACTTGTATAACATGCTAGTGCAGGTGGAAGTCCGTTCTGCTTGTGCATGGCTGGTGTTGTGTGTGTGTGTGTCTAGATAGACACACACAACAACAACAATGCAGCCACATTTTCATTGAAACTCTTGTCTATTCCTGCCAGAGCATCACGGAGCTGACTCAAAGCAGCCCAACACAGCTGGTCTGATCCATCAGCTGTAGACAAGCTGTTCCAGTGTGTGAAGCAAACTGCTGCTTGTCTGCCAATAAAATACTGTTTGGTTCATTCTTACACGAGTGCTTGGATTTACAGCCCAGCCTGTCGAGCCTGAAGCGGAACAGCCGCTGCACCAAGAGGGGTGTAAAACTTTATTCCATCCATTCAACATGGCCTTAGCATCTGATCTTCAGGAAGCAGGACAACACAGCCTTCAACATTTAAAAAAAGAGACATGGATGTAACAGATTTGGCTAAGCCCCATTTTATTTTTCTCTGATTGAAAGGGAATTCCCACTTGACTTGCAGCCAAATCTTCTTGGCCTGAGTCCATCTTCAGGCCATGTAAGCCGGAACAGACCTAGAATCTACTCTTGGAAGGGTGTTAGTGCTTGAATAAATGGCATCCTTCCCAATGAAGTCAGCACTGCTCCACCAGTATGTGAAAGCAGTCTGACATCTATTTTCTTGGTGGGATGTGTTAGATCTTTGACTTGTTTGTAAATCTCAAGGATATGGCTACTTGGTGCCCCAGTTCCACAGAGTCACCACAAGTCCCCTGCTCCACAGAGGTGTTGCTGCTTTAATCAAAAATATCATTTCCAAAGACTTCATATAACACAATATATAAGAAAAAAAATAAACCCAAGGAAAAGTCAAGGAAGAGCATACAAACATAATGTAGTACACTAATTCCTCTGCAGAGAATGCTGTTTATAAACTGCTTATAGGGCTTTTTGTTTTGTTTTGTTTTGTCTAGTAGGTGTGTGTAAATCCTGTTAAATAAAATAGATGTCATCATGGTTGTATCCATTTTTCTTCAGGATGCAAAAATAAAATGAAATAAAATAATTCTACACCTTTAATAGAAGAGTATATTTCGGCAGGTGGAGCAACTCCCTTCCATCCCGTCTTGGCTTTCCTCCTCCGTGCAGTAGTCAGTATTACGTACCCAGTGAGCATGCTCAGTCCTGGTCAGCTCATTTTGGGAAGAGGTGTTTCCCTCCATGTTGAAGTTTTCTTCTCTTCATTTTGGAGCTGGATGCAAAGGTCATCCTTGTACCTAACCCTAGCGACAGTAAAATTATTTGATTTTTCTCCCATCGATGTTTATGGCTAGCTCCCACTTCTGCCTTTGGGAATGTTTAAAAATAGGTAGTTAGATAAAAGCCAGAGTGGAGTTGTGTGTGTGATCCAGAAGCAAGAAGCAGCAGGTTGGGTAGCTGGGAGAGACAGAGCCATGCCCGATTCCTGTTTGGATCCAAGGCTGTGGCTATGAGAGAAGCAAGTCCCTCTTGGAGTGTGAATGCTGTGAGCCCCTCCATCTCAGGCTCACGTTGTATATAAGCGTAAATAACCATATATGATAAAGACACCACTGTATTTATTGTCCCTCATTATGAGGAAACCAAACCCTGGGTTAAGGGCCTGGCAGTGGCGTAGCGTGGGGGGTGCAGGGGGGGCCGGCCGCACCGGGCGCAACATCTGTGGGTTAAGGTTAGGGGGCGCAAATCCACGGGTTAGGGGGCGCAAATCCACGGGTTAGGGGGCACAAATTACTTGCCTTGCCCCGGGTGCTGACAACCCACACTACGCCACTGGGGCCTGGCACCCTTAAAATCTCTCACCGCCCAGCGTTTGGGGTGGCGTGCAACAGTACCATCACAGAAAGTCAAAGTAAGTCACAGGTGCAACACGGCTACAATATTTGTGCTTCAGTAGCATCTAAAATGGCTTTAATTGGGAACAAGAAGGAAAGAAGGAAGAAGAATCCGAGAACATCAGGACCGAAAGTTCATCAAGGGACCAAATTTGAAAATTATTTGAAAGACAATTGTATTCAGTCAAATACATTGGTAGGATTGCAAGAAGCTTTGTAAGAAAAGGTACAAAAACCACTGCAGGTAAGAATAAGAATGTATGATGTTTTAATGTTTTTGATTTTAAAGCAATGGTTAAATAGTGAAAATGCAGAAATTTGAAATGAAAGATAGAAAATCATAAGGAAGGGTTGAAGGAAGTCAGGGCCCTAAAGAGCCAAAATGTGTAATATAAGAGGAGACATTGCAATGGAAAGTATTATTGTAAAACTAATAAAAATGATATGAAAAAAAAAGAAAGAAGTAAAGAAAATAGTCACAGTTATGTTAAAACAGCAACTGCTTAACCTCTCCTGAGGTGAAGAGGTCAAATGATAAGGCTCTGGATGAGGAATCAGAGGAGCGGAAAACAGAGTCCATAGAAATTAACTCCAAATCTCCTTATGCCGATTAATTTACATTAATTTGAAAGTAGCTTTTTCACATAGTTTTGTGGGGCATAATGCAAGGCAGTAGGCATACAATCTTTTTGGGGGGGCGGGTTTACAAATTATTTGTATTATGTAGTTACCCAGTGATTTTACGGTTGTTGTTTTTCTGAAAAGCCATCAGTAAGGGAGGCACAGTCATGGATTTATCTACCACCTCCTGACCAGGCCTCAGGAAAAGATTGTGCTGATTGGAAAACTAAGTCAAGTGAATTAACCCATGTTGGATTTGGCATAAGCTAGAAAATCCTTCAAATATGATTACAAGCCTCCCCCCGCCCCTTATTTTAAATCCAAGTTAGGTTTCCCAACACAGTCACAGAAGATTTGTTTTGCTTCAGACATTAAATTGGCTGTAGGTTAACATCCCTCGCAAAAGGCTCCTCTCTCATATCCAGAAACAACTCTTTTTTTGAAAAAAAGACACTTCGTTCAAATGCTGTGGTGGCCTTGACAGAAACAGCGGAAATTCTTTTGCAATCTTGGGGAAGGAATAAAGCTCAGTGTCAGGGCACAGGCATGATAATACAGAATATCCCAGCTTCACTCCTCAGCACCTCCAGTTACTTCTGGGAAGGTCTCCTGCCTAACACCCTGGAAAGTTCCTGCCATTCAGTGTTGACAATAAAGAGCTGGGTGGAACAATGGTTTGACTCACTGTAAGGCAACTTCCTGTGTTCCTCTCCTTGCACCCAAGGTCCAAGGTTGTGTGGTGTCAAGGTTCCCATTGGCTAATTACTGCTCCCATTATCTCGTCTCTTTGGCTGGACTCCATCCAAACCAAACACCCCAGTGTGACTCTGCTCAGTGTCATGTGACTCCAAGCTTTAAGGGTCCAGCAAAATAATATAGGAAGCAGGGGTGCCAAAGAGTTCTGTCAGAAACAGAAATGGAAGAGGAAATTGCCACAATTTGCATGTCTGCCCGAGGTCAGGAACACAAATCACACAAGTGAATATGAGCGGTATTTTTCATTGTGTCTTTAGTCTGCAAGCACAGCATAAATAATTGTTATTTTCTGCATGGTTTTTGATGTTTCCCTTCCACTGAGATGCACTGAAGTTAATCACATAATAAAATGAATTATTCGTTACATTACATTTTGGCCATAGTGAATAGTGAGGTGAATGACATAGATTTTAGCAGAAGCTGAATAGTGGAATGGAAACAGCGCTGATTGCAAGGAAGGGACAGAAATCGCTGGCTGCTTACATCCCTAGCAGGAAGTAACTAGTCAACTAATGCAGATTAAAAAGGTTCAGCAATAATCAGTGACATATTTTCCTACTCTGATCTTGCTTAGGTGTGTTCCTGCTTAGTAGCACATTAACCTAACCCTAATTTTCGCATGAAATTTTGTACTCAGTTCAAAATATCAGCACCTCAGAGGCAAAGCTAGATGTGATATTCTCTATGCCTGATCCAGATTGGGATCATAGTTGGAAGTGATAGAGCTTTAGCTCTTTGCCCATTGCACTGTTGTAGTCCTGATCCAGATCATGCTCTAGCCACTCAATTTTGTTGCCTTTTTTCTCCACTTTTGGTCTTTCAATTAGATCTGTGTGCATGCGAACGTACTTGCACACACACAGTGTGTTTGGGACAGTCCTTGGTTTAGCCACTTGGTTCTGGAACCATTACATGTTATTTGAGTGTCACTGGCAGACAAGGAGTCCAATTCCATTAATATCTCATGCCAGGTTCTGCATTTCTGGGTTCTGGTTCTTCACAATAGAGCCCTGAACCAAAGCATTCTATAATCCATAATGTCAATGCAACAAGCAAACAAAACAATGCTGCAAGTGTAAGAAGAGGGTACAATTGTCAGACTTATTTCTGGGAGGGGATCCTGTGCTCTTTAAAAGCTGCATGACTGGAGGAAATTCATCACGTCAAGCTTTTCCGTGACTGCTGTGCAAAGTTTGCCTTGCAACCTAAGTACCAGCACATGGTTACGATTCAAACTAATCTACAGCTGCGTATCTGTACAGACATATTGTGAAGTACATGACTTTAGAGAAAGTATGGAAAATTTGTGCCATAAGTACTACCGTTACATGTCCATTTAAAATATGCTCTTTTTTCTATATACCATAGTGCTAAAGTTAGCAAGTCAATGTTCTGCTCACATGGCAAGGGGTGCTGGCCTATTAAGAAAACTAAATGATAAAACAAACGTCTGGCAATGCTTCAGATCAAATACCAAAAACCTTGAACTGCCACTATTCATTGGAGACTCAAAGCTCTGAACATGGAGGCCTACCCATATTTTTTACATTATGAAGCAGATGGAAGCTGTAATCCTCTCTACAGCACAATGGTGCTCCCCCACCCCCGCCCCACCAACAGTAGCAGACGACAGGCTCATTTCCACAAAATGTCTTCTGCTTCTGTCCAACAGACCAACAATCTTCAGATGGAAAGGAAATGAACTGAGCAGCCTACAGATGCCGCATAGAGGAAAGAAGCAACCAAATTATTACAAAACCTAGAACTCCTACACTGGTCTGATGATTGGCATCTAGTTAGAGGCAGTTTGGTGCTAACCAAGGTGCTAATCATGCTGTTGCAGAAAAACCTGGGTTTTACAAACTTCGTTGAGCACAGATCTTGAAGATGCCTAGGCAAAGTCGAAGTTGGTGTTGTATCCATCTCTGTATCTCTGTCTACCAGACCAAGTTCAACTACAGACAATTTATTAAGACAGAAAACCATCCTTCCCCAACTTGGTGCTCTCAGCTGTTTTGGTCTACAAACTCACTTGACCAAAGGTCAAGATGGTGGGGGCTTAAAACATCTGCAGTGCATCAGGTTAGTGAAGGCTGGTGAAGCAAAAACATTCTAAACATGGTGGATGTGATTCAAACATCTCTTCTCTGTGCTGAAAACAAATGCCTTGGAATGCAGCAAATGTCTATTCAAATAATTTCCAATGCAGCTGGAATGTTAATATTCCATCTGAATATTACCCTGCTGGATGAAGCTTACTTAAGAGTCTGATTCACAACACTAGCTGTTGCATAGTGACTGACTACTCATCTCCAAGAAGGCCCTATGCCAGTGCAGATGTCTATGTTGATACATAGGGTAGATCTTTCACATCAGTGTGGGACTACAGAGCAGCCACAAGCAAAGCTGAGAAGATTACTGTTATGCAGACCCAACCTTGTCTATCCACAGCTCTGTAGGATAGACAGGCAGCAAAGCTTTGGAATACGGGAGGCTGGAAACCACAGGAGGGGAGAGAGCTCATGTTCTGCTCCCTTGTTTCCCATAGGCATCACTACAGCGTTTCGGTCACATGAATTGGCCTCTACAATGAGAGGCACTCCAATATTGCATTGCTGATGAGGGCTTGCTTTAAAATGCAAACAACAAGCTTTGGAGAGGTAGTTTTTCTTGAGGCCAGGTATGCAGAGAATGTATTAAATTTTCCCTACCCCCAACAGTCCTCCACCTTTGCAAGGCTGTGCAGGATTCCTTCCTCACAGCTACTTACATCATTTTAAAACACCATTAGTTTCATTAATCCAATTGACTTCATGTCTAGTTTGGTCTTAGGTTTTTGTTTATTTATTTCTTCCCTTCAGTACTCCAAATATTCTCTAAATCCTACCCTTTATTAATTTCTAACTGTCCCTAACTCTAGCAGTTATGGCTGCCCTTGCACCTCCAAACTCCGTTACCCAGATCTGTAACAAATTGTATTCATTTTCGCTCTATTTCTTCTATCGACTTCTGAGAAAGCAGCAACTCTGTTTATTCCGTAATGTGTTGACAGCCGTTTTAAGGCTACTTTAGAATCTGGAGCAGACCTTTAAAAATAACCATCAGACATAGAGACATTAAAAATGTATAGCAGAGAGAGAGAGAGAGCATGAGAGCAACATTTGCTTTTAGTTTTCTTGTTCAAACTACATATTAGACAGCAAGGGAAGGGTTTTCGGCGAGTTAGCAGATTTAAATATCTCCAGAAATTAAATAAATAACTAATCAAAGTCTAATTTAGGGGACGGGGGAAGAAACAATTTCTTACACTTTAATCTTGGAAGGTGAACATTAGCATCTGCTACAGGCTACAATATACATTTCACTACAGTCATACCTCGGGTTACAGACGCTTCAGGTTGTGTGTTTCTGGTTGCGCACTGCGCCAAACCCAGAAGTACCAGAATGGGTTACTTCCGGGTTTTGGCGGTTGTGCATGCGCAGAAGCACTAAATCGCGCTTTGCGCATGCGCAGAAGCACCGAATCACAACCCGTGCATGCACAAATGCGGTGTTGTGGGTTGTGAACGTGCCTCCTGCACGGATCACATTCGCATCCTGAGCGTCCACTATATACTTTATGCACATTAAATGTTAACCCTTCATGTCAGACAGGGCATTGGTATCCCCATGCAACTTTAAACATTGGAAGGTAGAAATCCTAATCGGACCCCATTGTGTGATTCAGGATATTTTTGTGAACCAAAGCATTTGACCTGTGCTATGTCATGCTGAAGAGAGGCCCCCTCTATTGGCAAACGCATCCACCTTCAATTCCAACAAAGAGCAGATAGCTTGTGTGATTTAAATTATATGTGAAATATAAAAAGCTTCTATGGAAACAGCGTGTTTCAAACTCTGTTGGCCTTACTACTACTACTACTACTACTACTACTACTACTACTACTACTATTATTATTATTACCTCAAACATGCTGTATTTTCTATCATCAATCACCTTTTCAGGGAACTTCTCTTTTACTTCGAGCTTTACACTAAGCAAAAGTGTCAAGAAGAAGGGATGTGTCCTATTAAAGTTGCTACAAAACTAAATAGGCTATGTGGTATATAGTCATAAAAACTTCCCTGCAGGAAAGGTCCACTCTTGTCTCTTGTTTTGCTAACCACACACCTCTCTCTCTCTCTCTCTCTCTCTCTCTCTCACACACACACACACACACACACACACAACACGATTGCTTCTTTTTAAAACTGAAAAACCCTTAATGAGGACTCGACTCTCTGATCATACCAGCTGCCTTTTCCACCCTTGTTCAGCTCTACAGTATCTTTTAATGCCATGATCAGAACTGTATACAGTATTCCAAGATTGGTTTCATCATAGATTTACAGTTGCAAGTTTTATTTTTCCATCCCTTTCCAGATAATCTGTAGCACGGAATTTGCCCTTTCCAGCATTCCAGAGATGCATTGTAGCATTTAGAAAGATTTTCACACGGGAGAGTATTCAAAGATAAGATTCCCCTCAAGTATCTCTGAGCTGGTAGTATCCCGATAGGACTGTCCCGTGTGCTTTGCTGAATGTGTGCGTCACACCTCAGACAGACAAACTTTGTCTGCTCTCTGCGAGCACAAGCCAGAATAAATGAGTCACAATTAAATCCCATTCAGATCAATGGTTCAATATGAGGTGCTTGATGAAGGACTGATATGGTATGCAGTATCCCTTAGATCTCTCTTTGCACTTGACTGGGGCTGCTATGAATTTCACCCTTCAAGTGAGGATAGAGGTGGCAATCGTGTTTATGCAATCAAATTCCATGCCTATGAATCACAGAAGCATCATCCAATGGCTAAGGAAACTCTTTGTCGTGCACACAATTTTGTTATATTAATCTAGAACCATGTAATCTTCCCTAAAGAACAAGATTAAAATAGTTTATGAAATGCAGAATGTATCATCACTTTTGAAGTTTATTTTATCTAGCAAGTTTGGGGTTGTTGTTGTTGTTGTTGTAGTAGTAGTTGTCCTTGACTGAACTGCGTAATCTTCTCCTTTTGGCTTTACTTTGTACATCTTCAGTTCTATCAAGATTTACTAAAAGCTTAGAAAGCCAGACACCGCCATAACATGTTGGCAAAGTTGTCAAAACAAATAAAGGCAAACAAGAAAGCAACATGCTTCAGAAGAGACTTATTTAGGGTGAGAACAGATTTACAAAGAAGTGCAGTAGGAAGCTACAAAATCTCCCCTGCTTCTCAAATATAGCTCAGACAAACAACAGATGTCCTTGCACTATATTCTGGGTTGGATCCAGACATAGTCAGGCTTAGAGCACACCCACGGAAATCAAAAGGACTAACAATTCTCCTTCATTTCAATGGGTCTACTCTAATAATCCAAACCACTACCTCCCCCCCAAAATCACAGAGTTTGGGTCCCTATCATCAAATGGCTAATAAATGGCAGAAAGATTATTCTCACCTTACACTCCAACAATCCAACACTTTACACTCCAACAAGCCCAACAATTCCATTTCTGTGACATCATTTCCTGCTCCACCCACATATCAGAACATGGCTTCCTGGTACTACAGAAGAGCCATTAACAGGACAATCCTATGCATGTTTACTCAGAAGTAAAATCCCACTGTGTGTAATAAAGTGTCCACAGGAATGTGGTCTTAGCTGTAGTATTTAATTCCCCCACTGTTATATCGGCTCTTCAGTCATCCAACCTTATATTGACTTTTCTACCTCATTTTGTGAAATAAGCACAGCAATCCAAGTCCATATTTCAAATATCAACGCAGCTAATAACTTGGGAATTCTGAATAGCTTCCCACATATAGACATTCATGGAATACAGTGGATCATTACAGGGGGTAGCTTGGGTACAGATAAGGACTTTAAAAAATGATAGTTTTCAAAAGGCATTGCAATGGAGCAGGTGCTTCCAGCTGTATAACAGAAAAGTAATTGTAAGATCGGTTTTGGCCTACAGGCTCTTTTTATGGCTATGTCCATAAAATCTTTCTAGTAGTCTGTACTTAACTGTATGAACACACAATGGGGTCTTTCATTAACTGTTCTTTCTATGGAAAGTCAGGTCAATGGAGTAAATGATACCTTAATGTTTCTTTTTCAAAGTCAGGATGACTCGAAAAGCAGACTACTTATGATGCCTCTGAACAGCCTCCTAGGACTCTATTCCTTCGGTCCATACTAAACTTCTGATTTACAAAATGATAAATATTCAGCCAACTGGAAAAAGACAGGGGAAAGCACAGGTTGGTTAAACTCTCCTAGGAAACACTAGAACCAAATGCAATTTTTGTTTCAAAGCCATAACACGAAGTATTGTAAACTGCTTTACAATGCAAATCTCCATCTTTGCATGCAACTTTCCTATTAAAATAAGTAGAATGTGCCTGTGTGGGTAAGACATTCTGTGGTGTCAAGCTTTAAGTTGACTATATTAGGCATTTTCCCTAACTGAAACAGTAACTGGTAGGATTGTCACCTGGTTAAGAAAATCATGTTGGTCTAATAAACTGAGTGAACATTGTAGCTCCAATAAGTAGGCAATGGAACAAGTTCCTTGAGAAGATGTGAAGTTGTCTTCTTTGCTTGGTTATGAAGGCCAACAAGCTCAAGTTAAAGCTGGTCCAGTTTTAAAGCCTCACACCAACAAACATTAAGGGATGTCACACATGATGATCTCTGGAAGCAAAAGTGATGGTTACACTTCTCAACCCCAGGGGAAGAGGGTGGGCGATAGAGACTGTCCCATGAATATGACCTCTTTGTTTTAAAAGAAAGTTAAACTCTGACCTACTTTTTGAAAACATCCTCACTCTTAACAGCTCTTGCTTTGCTCATTTTCTTTTCTTGCTTCCCTTTCTTTCCCCCATGAGCCTTCTCCAAGGATTTATCACAACAGTTCGAACAGATCTGACCACGGTGTCATCTTAATAGACTCCAGCAATGCGGGGATATTGCAGATTGTGACAACATAAAACAATCCCACCCCCACTGCAAAAATAAAACAAAAACCAGAAAAGAAATGCCTGCACTCTTTGAAAACAAACTAATAAATAAATAAATAAAAGCATTTGCGCTTCTTCTCTGGTGTGACATGGCAATATGGCACTGAATACTTATAGAAAAACACCAATAAACATTTCAGGAATTCTATATTAAATCAAATGTAGCTAGTCTCCAGTCAGTAGTTTCTTTTGGGCTTCTTTTTTTCATTCCCCATAACTGGAAGGCTTGAGGCCAAATTTTAACTGAATGTAATATAGCCACAGGCAGTAGTGGTTGGCAGAGCATCTTATGCGTCACTGCAGCTTTCTGGGAAGAAGAGGAGCAAGGTGTCTGCAAGGTGGAACACTGGAAACTCCTCCTTTGCCAACCTTGTCGCTGCTTCACCTGCTCCTAGCAGTGCTTCCAGCAGCTGGAGATCAGATAAGGCCCCCTCACTGCCACTAGCCCCAGGGCTGGTTTTACTCAGATTTATGGCCCTTATCCACCAGGAGCTGTGCAGTCAGTACTGTAGGCCCAACCCTTCCTTCCAGTTGAGGTCAGACAGGTCCCCTTCCCTGTTGAACTTCTGGCACCTGCCCAAAACCTTTAAAAAAAAATTTCCAGCGAGCATTTTGACAGAAATCTCATTTAAAATCATTTTTTTAAAAAAATTATGCGTTTTATTACTCTAATACCCTTATGGGGCAATTAGTTAAGTGGTATATATATATTTTAAATGAATGAATGAATGAATGAATGAATGAATGGATGGATAGATAGTTAGATAGATAGATAGATAGATAGATAAGTGAAGCAGGTGGGGGTGTAATTTCTCCCTCAGGTCATTTTACTGATCTGTTTCTTTTCCCTGCCTCCACGGGCTATTTCCTTGGGAGATGGGGAGGGAAAGGGTCCTCATGCTATTGCCCTGATCAAGTTCCCCATTTAGTTTTCTTTAAAAAGAAAAGAAAAGAAGAAGTAACACTTTTTTGGTCATGGATCTCCTGGCAGAATCTCGCCCTAAGACAAGTACCTTAACGATATGCATGACTTGCATAAATTAATTTGAACTGACATAGTTAATATCTTCTTTCCCTGCTTCATGCTACACACACTGTTACCTGTAGGAAACGCTAACATTCCTCAAGATGGGAGCAATGAAGATTTTAGACCTTATAACTTGTATCTTGATTACCTCAGGACGCTCATGAAACAACCAGCTGTGAAACAGCTGCCTTTGATCTCTTGAGTTAGCCTTGTAGCTCAGAGACAGCTGCTTCTAACCGCAACCTTCAGCTGTACCTGGTATATTAGCTCCACGTTTATGGGATGTGACCTTTAACTTGTGACCTTTGCTCATGTTTCAAGTTTGAAATTGGCTTCCTGCTTGCTGATTAAAGGTTAGCTGTTAATGGGAAGGCATCGGAGACCCTATTTATTATTGTGCTAATTTGCATGTAATTTCTTGGTTTATAACAAATTTGTTCATGTACACATACGTGGAGATTTACATAGTGTGTGTGGCTTTGTTAAATGTTAAAGGTGCAAACATTAAAGTAGTTTCCCCAAAATCCTTTTGGATGCCTGCTGCATCTATCAACATAGGATGGAATTCCATGTCGCACTATTACAAATGTTCTGTCTGCACAAGTATATCATCTTGCCAGATGGAACAATCACCCTCCCCCCATATAATGTTCTGGGTGGGTGTGTCTTCCAACACCCCCCAAGTGAATTGTGGGGGCACATGGGGAAGGAATGGGGAACCACATCGAATCCCATATACAGGTAGTTTCTCTAAAATCTAAAGCATCGGGGTATCTGATCTCCTTAAAGTCATTGGGAGAATGATCTCACACATATCTCCTCCACCCTCACAAGCCCCCCAATAGTCCAGTCAACACTTTGATTGTTGTAAATCATGGACTGGGAACCTGTGACCCTCAAAATGTTGGATTCCAGTTCCCATCGTCTCTGACCACTGACCATGATGACTGAGGCTGCGTTCACATTCCTATTTACTGTACATTCACATCCAGCGCTGGGCTTTTAATCAGTATTTGCACAATGTTATCCCAAAACCATGTGTCTCCTGTAGCTTGTTACAAGATATTACCGTTCAAGGCATTGTTTCTCAAACTAGCTTAACACAGATTGGAGTCCTTAAGCAGTTCCTAATTCATCTCTAGCCAAGATATGAACATCTGCATAAAGACATCCTGTCCTGTTAATGCCCCCAAGGTAAGCACACCTTGAGGCTTATGGAGTCCAACAACATTGGGGGAGGGATTCAGGTCCTCCATCCCCATTGTAAACACAGAAAACTATGCATACTAACACGCCAATCCCATATTTGTTAGCATGCCAACAAATAGTAGGCTGAACAGGTAGATCAATCCTGGACTCAAAATTACTGCCATGTGGCTCTTCTCCAACATTTAAATAAGACCACAATCCAGTAGTGAATTAAGTGTCTTTAAACTCTTGGATTTCAACTGACTTCAGCATGCCTTGCTAACTCAACGTGGGACTGCAAATGCAGTGTTTAAAGTCAATAAATTCATAGCTCTGGAATTTAACCTCCCACTCCCATCACTTACTGGTACATTTAAAACAGGTTCTTTCTCCTAAGCTTTCAGACAGAAAGGAAATTCTGAAAACAGAATTCCCAGTCTTGTTTGACATGATCAATTAAGTAAAGATGTCTAATTTGCAAGGAGAGCCAATGTAGTTGTCAGGACTCCAACTCCTATCATCCCTGACCACAAGCCATACCAGTTGGTGCTGATGGGACTTGCAGCCCAAAACATTGACAGCCCTGACTTATGGGGACAGAATAGGCTACAACCAATGGCTTTATTATTCAAAATGCACTTGTGATGTTTTGTCCAAGACACTGGTGCAAATTCAGTGATTGCCATCTTTTGGTTTTGTCCTGTTTAAGCAGCTATGTATAGTACACATCATAAATTTGCAGGGCGTTTCATGTGTTCAGCGGCTCAGAAATGAGATAGCTCAGTCTATACCAGGGTTCTAGCATGCATACATGCACCCCAAGCACTGAGAAACCTATGCTGGTAGGCCTCCTGCTTTTAAGCCATAGGGAGATGCAGAGGCATCACACATGCTCCCAGCTCGGGCCTGGCAGAGGCCTTAAATGAGGGACTCCACTGAATCTTGTGTGCCACACTCAGCAGACAGACCCAAGTTCCACATGTGCGATACGTCAGTAAGAAAAGCTAGCCTGTAATGCATTTTGCACAGTTGAGGAGTGAGAGTGGGCTTTATTTTTATTTTTGTAATTGTAGCAGTAGTTGCATGCTGGTAAGCAACAGGGGCAAGATACGTCTGAAGAGACTGCAGTACAGAAAGCAAGAGCAAAATAACACACACATACACTTCTAAGTCATCTGGCTCTTATTCCTCTGGAGATACTAACTTCATTCTGTGCTGTAACAGACAGAGCAGTTAATCCCCCTCCATCCGATTATGCCTGCCTTCTTCTCAGTGACCGAGTTAGCTTTCAGTTTCTAGCTGCCCAATGACAGAGGTGACACTTTAACTCTGTAATCTTTAATGCAATGCTTAGCCACAGAGCAAACAAGGCAAACAATAGCGACCTCTGATTAAGAAAATCCTTCTGGCCATTTCCTAGCCATGCCTATTTTTGCCACTATTTTTTTAAAACCAAGCAAACAAACAAATACAACATGTTTCCATTCCACATGGGTTTCCATTCCATGGGTTCTGAAAACCCATGAGCCTCTTTGTCTCAATACAGAACTGGACAGCTCCCCTTCCTAAATCAGGAGAAGTGGGGACTTGTGAACAAGAACCGTTCCTTGAAATCAGCCCTCACCCAAACCTGATATGTTCCCGATGCTTTGGGATAAAACGCCCCACCAACATGAGCCTGCGTTCAGACAACACACTAAACCAAATCTTGGCTTAGCTTGCTGCAGTACAGCAGTAAAACAGAGAGCAAAACAGCTGTGAGCTCCTCTCTGGGAGCTTGCACTTTTACTTGTTTGTGCTAAACCATGGTTTGGTCTAGCACTGTGTGCAAACAAAGTTATGGGCAGAGCTCCTTGACAGTGACCTCAATGGAATATGAGTGGCCTAATTATGTGCGTGGTGGTACCCTTAACAGAGCTGTGCAGTTCCACATAAAAAGAGAACTACTTCAAGCTTTTGTTTAGCTAACACCTTCAGATTTTATTTTATTTTCGCTCACTGGGTACTAGTGGTTGGAATATTCCTGCTCAATGGCTTTTAATGACTCGTCCCTAGCTGCTGAAGTCATTTATCATGCCCTGAAGAAAAAATCTGCAACTGAATGTAGCCAGCAAAGAAGGTGGACATCAGAGGATTTGCAGTTGACCAGGCAGTTCCAAGGATATGCTGTGCTTTGCGAAGGAAAGCTTTCTGGTACTTTAAAAGCTAGCGTTATCTGTTTTGGTGCTTGCTCAACTTGTGGATTTTTAAATTACTGAGTAGAAATTTAATAAATAAATAATAATTAACGAATAAATGAAGAGATGCTATAAAAATGTTAAAAGAAACTGGTCCTGTAAATAGTTCCCCCTCTCCATCTCAGAATTTCTTAGTTCTTTGGTAAGTGGAGACCTACATAACACAGTGAAACACTGAGCAGCAAGGGGCAAGGAGATGAATCATGTAAAGTTTCCCCTTTGCCCCTTATTAAAATCCCAGAAACCCTGTCAAATATGGCAACCTTGCTCTGTAGTCTAACTCATACAAAGCCATACCTGCAGCCCACCAGACACATCTTTCCAAAAGAGATGACTTTCTAGGCTCCCTCCTTCCCTCTCTCATGGCGATTTCTGCTGCCATTAGCAGAAGGCTGCTACTGCTGCCGCTGCCTGGAATTAAGGCGGCAGATTAGAAATGTTAAAAATATGCAATTTTTCTCTCTTGCTCTGTCTTTGGGAACCTGTTTTTCAGGCAATGCGTGTGTACTGAAAACAAACATAAAAGGAAGATACATCTCCTGTGTAGCAGTGAAAGTGTGAGTGTGTAAAAGAGTGGGGACCTCTCAGAATTCCTTGAAGCGCTATTGCTCTCTGAGACCTTCCTTACACCTCACACCCATCCACAGACCTTCTGCATGCAGGCATATAGGAAAGAAAAACCTGGCTTCTCCTTTTCTTTTTCCTCTTATCTCTTTTTTTGGGGGGGGGATCCCTTAGCTGGCACACAGTGGCAAGCCTTTCTTCCTTCACGTGAGAAATCTACCTCAAGCAAGAAATCATCACCCAAGGGGGATCAGACAAATTGATAGGAGGATAAGGCAACCTGCAGCCACTACTGGCTGTAAATACTGGCAGCTATGAAACATCATGAACAAGGAACCTTTGCATCTGCCCCTGCATGAACCTCGCATGGCTTGACCATAAATCCACAGCCCAGGTTAGTTTGGAGGGACACGGAGACAAACAGAAATCTCTTGGATGCAATTCTGCGGATACAGAAGTGACACATATACGATCCCGCCAGCACCCATCCCGTATCAGCCCCCTCAAACTGTGGTTCACAGTTTATAGCTTTTTGTCTCTCACTTTATTCACACTGCCTGAAGGAGAGGAAAAATACACTTAAATACTACAGTGCTTAGCCTTTAAAACACACACACACATACACAGCACTAAAGGAAGCAAGTTTTCCCAACAGTTTGAAAAAGATTCTGAACCTAACTTAGTCATGTTCATTAATTTCAAGGGATCCACTCTACACCAAACAAAACTTAGTTGAATGCCACCCACTAATTCTAAAGTGCAAAGAATTATATTACCGGGGAGATTTTGACCATTTATGCAGGTTTATGTAGTTGTAAGCTGAATCTGAGTACTGCCAATTAGGTTTTTTGGAGTAGGCTTTCACTATTCAGTTATGGACATGGGCTTAATTTGTCCCTTATAAAAAAACAAACCAGGGCCTATGGATTTCTGATAAGTAGGGACATAATCCACTGGAGTAATAAAGACAAGAGTGCCTTTGAACATATGCAGAATGAAATCCCCCCTCCCCCTCTATCCATGCCAGGGATAGGATCTGCAGACAAGCGTAATTCATTAAAACGGCTTTAATTTTTAGAAACACATATATCTTTTGCTAAACTCCTGTTCGTGTGAAAGTCCTTACAAGAGCTGGATATCACTAGATAACTGAACATCAACAAGGTGTGAATGAACCACCGCAGATACAAACCTCGGAGAATGCACAACCACCTAAAACTCTATGGTTTTCAATGGAGTTGACACACCTGTTCAGATGCCAATAATCAAGTGCACAGAAATGCAGTTTTGTATATGAATGTGTTAAGCAGACCTAAGACGTTGATAATCATCTCATAAGCATCTTTTCTTCTCCATTATAATCATACACAAAACCCCCAGAGGTTTATGGCATGGACCTATTATTGCATGGACCAAGCAGGAGGAAAACTCCAAATGTGGTAGCAGGAAATTGGCTCTGCAGCTAACATGGCATGCCTAACCATGTCTGCTCAAAAGCAAATCCCATTAAATTCTATGGGACTTTCTCCCAGATGAGTGGAGGGCAGTCTAATAGGATCAACATCACATTGTATCCTCCTCGGTGATGCTACTTCCTGCTCTATCCAGTTGGTGTCCCAGATATTCCCAGAGGCACCTACACCTATAAATTAGCATATGCAAATGTTATGCAGATTTGTATGCCCTGAGTCCTGGAAGGAAATGCTAGAGTTGGATCACAAGTGGCTTTTCCACAAAATGCTCCTTTCAAACACTTCCCGACCTTACCACCCAAGGGCAGGCGGCAGGATTTGGATCAAAGCCTTGCTATTGGGTGGAATATACACACATGTTAAAAACGCTGTGAAAATGCTTTTTAAAAAAACGTTTTGAAAAATACATTGAATTTTGCATAGCTCACTGTCACCATCTAGTGTCACATTTGTATACTGTACTTTACAACACATTTACAAATTTCTATTTACACATGTGTAGCTGAGCGCATGGTCTCAACAGACACTAGGGCAGCCTTTCTCAACCTGTGGGTCCCCAGATGTTGTTGAACTACAACTCCCATCACCCCAAGCTAGCAAGGCCAGAGCTCAGGGATGATGGGAGTTGTAGTCCAACAACATCTGGGGAACCCACAGGTTGAGAACCGCTGCACTAGGGGATCAAACAGAGTCATTACTGTAAAGAGCATCTCTAGTCTAAGGTCAATGCTTCCGACCTTTCAGATGACTGGAACTAATGTGTTGAGAGAGTTGCCGGCAGCAGGGCCATCAAGTCTGAGAGGGAGAAGAATTATTATTATTCTTTTCAGAAGGCTGCTTGGACTGACAAAACCAGATGTTCCTTCTTTCACCAGATTTTCGTCCTCCGTACTTTTGTAGGACCAAAAGCTTTGTGGCTTCACTGAACTGCACAAACTGGAACTCAAAAGGCACAATGAGCTTTTGTTGGAGATGGGTACCAAAGGGGAAAAAATGTCCATGGCATCAGAAATTTGCTATCATTTGATGAAATTGCATTTCGTATGTTGTTATTTTCCAAGTAAACAGGCAGACAGGGGTGACTGCATCGCTGGAGAAATACTGCGGTTGGTCAATTATGTGGTTAATATATAGCCACAACGTTCGTGTGCAAGATGAAATTCAGCTAGAGGCTGAACATGGCTGCCCTCGGGCTGTTTACTCAGCTCCAGAAAACATTAACCACAATAACAATGGCAATGCATTTTGAATGTATCTTTTTTATAAAAAAAACCCAAGACCATACTTTGCAGCAGCCAGAACCACCACAGGAAACAAGAAACATTTGAAATGACTTTGTAGCCTGTTCTCAAACTAGTGGTCTGTGTTCTCCTCCATTTCAGTGTGAGAGAGAAACTTCAAAGAACTTTGCTTACAAATACAGACTCATTCATCACAATAGAAAGGAAAGACTATGCTTATTATATTAGTTTAGTATGTGCATTCATTTGTAGAATGCACACAAAACGTATTTAGTGGTCTGCTGAGACCACCATTAATTTTCAAGTAGTCTACTACTTTGAGCATCAGTTTGTGATACATATTTTTAAAGTCCTCATGAAAAAGCCGTAGCCTTTTAAGTGTGAACCTCTCATAATATACATGTGTTTGTATGCAGTTTTGCCCAATATATATATATTTGGACAACAATGTAATTCATTTTTTAAATATAATATTCATTAACGTATGCATTTTAAGGCACACTTTACTGCAGCGCATACATTTTTTAAGCACATTACTTGGCTGGATAACTGGAAACAAAAGCTGACCGTGTTTTGGTTTGCATATTGTTTCGCAGAATGCAAGTTTTGGTAAGTTTGCCTTTAAATGCGAACTGAACAAAAATTTCTCCCCCATCCCTAAGTACCACAGGCCTAGTAATTAAGAACATGTGCTATATTCTGGAAGTTCCCCATCCACATCTCAGCTCAGTCTGTATCAGGAAAGCTTCTAACTCCCACCTAGCAAAAGGGGCTTAATCAATTGACATATCTTACAAGGCACCGAGTGACAGATTCACCACTGCATCTGAAGACCTGCCAGCTTCTGCTTGTTAGGGCAGAAGGCGGCCTCCTTCCACTTTTTACTTTATTTTTACTGTGCTAGCGGTTCTAGGCTGATGCCACTAAAGGACCTGAGTACAAAGCCACTATGGCAGTGATGGCCAAACTTGGCCCTCCAGCTGTTTTGGGAGTACAATTCCCATCATCCCTGACCACTGTCCTGTTAGCTAGGGATGATGGGAGTTGTAGTCCCAAATCAGCTGGAGGGCCAAGTTTGGCCATCACTGCACTATGGGGATCTGCAAAGCTTTGGATCTGCATGGACTGATGGGAGTTATAGTGAGAAGAACATAAAAAGAGCCTGTTGGATCAGGCCAATGGTCCATCTGGTCCAACATTCTGTTCTCACAGCGCCCAACCAGATGCCCAACCAGATGCCCAGAGGGAAGACTGCATTAGAGCAGCCAGACCATCCTCAGACTTGGCCAGGAGCACGGCTAGGTGTGAAATGAGGTGGGAAGGTAAAAGGGAGCTTCATGAGAAGCTGCTCCACACCTTCCTCCTCTCCACTTATTCAGCATGTGGGATTATGACCACAGCCACTAGCATCACAGTGAAAGGTGCACCAGCCCCCCCAAAATACACAGCTTAGCATTGGCTTGATGCTAGGAAACTAATGGTATTTATACCCTTGTTATTTGCACAGAAACCACTGGCTGTACTGTACAGGAGCCCAATGCACATGGCTTCAGCTCTATTTGAAAGGCAACCCTGTGCTCTTGGGAGGGCATATCAAGGCCCCAGTGGCAGTTATAGCCTTGTGATGCTTGCTTGCATGGGGTGTATTTTGCAGAAATAATGTGAGAATACACTAACACAATATTCTGCAGAAGCATTTATAATTGCAACCAGGATATTCAGAACTCAAGTGGCAAAGCCACTTAGCTCTGACAGGTGGCACCAGAGAGCTAGCACGCTGCTGCTGCCTTTTGAATACAGCTTGACCAGTTAACATTGCAAAGGAAAAATGCAACGAGGAGAGTGTGCAGAGTTGAAAGTCCACTACAAACCTTGGAGGCTGGTGAATTTTTATTTTTACCTTAAATCTCATTATGGCAGAGGAATTGCACGCCACGTTATTTTTAAGGATATACGTCATCAAAGAAGTTCACCAAAGCTACCATAAGGCATTTAACCAAAACAATGCCAACCTGTTTAAGAGGTGTATACTATTTCTTCCCACCACTTTTCCTTGATAATGAAGCCATCCTCTAGCAACAGCCATTAAAACGGATATGGGACTAGGCAGGAAATTTGATGTGCTCCACTGGCAACATTGTCCACAGTCAAGCTTGCCTTTATAAGATCTGGTTGCTGTTTTATTGCTTAACTATTACTATTTGTCATGTTGTGGACAGAGGAACTGAGACATTGTTTATCTTTATCATGTTGGCTGACTTTATGGAATTTTTATTTTCTTAGTGTTTTACGCTTTAGCCCAGGAATAAAGCTGAGAATGAGTGTTTGTGCATAAGAGCCTATTCATGGTGTTTTCAATCCATGATTTAATAATCAGTGTCTAAACCAAGTAAGGATGGGGAAAGGTTTCAGCTTCCCTCACACTTAGTGAAAGCAAATTTCATTTGTCTCCAAACACACAGGGTACATATGGATGTTATGCTAAACCACAGTTTAATGTGATGTGAACGAGCCTCGCTTCATACTGGGATCATGTGCTCCCGTCTTTCCTTTCCCTGTCCAGCCTGGAGGTGCTAGGAACCTTTAGTTTTTCCTTAATTGCAGTTTTTTTTTATATAGATATTTATTGAAGTTTCAAAAAAGGTTACAAAGAAAAGGTTACAAAATGAAAAAGGGTGAAAAAAGAAAAAATACAAAAATACAAAGAAATACAAAGTACAGAAAAATAAATAAAAAGCAGTTAAAAAACAAATCAATCTTTTCATATCATATATTTCATTTGCTTGTTTCCCTGACCTCCTCACACCTCCCTTTTTTGTATTCCAGATCAATTAGTTCTTAATTGCAGTTTTTTGTATCATCCGGTGCGACAAACCGTGGTTAGCCCTAACTGTGGCTCATTTCAAACTAGCCAACTTTAAATGGTGGGCTATGAAGCTGGCATGAGAGAGTCCTGTTGCACTCATGTCCTGCTTCTGCTAGTTAACCACTGTGAGAACAGGAAGCTGGACTAGATGAATCTTGCATTCTGGTTCAGCAGGGTTCTTCTTATGTTAATTCCTGGTTCGGATGATATGGAGAACTGTAGCTCAGACACTAAAGGTGCAGAATTCCTTCTCTTAGCCATGCAGAAATAGGAGAGAAGAGTGTGTGGGATTGGGTGCATGCCAGGCTCGTTCACATTGCACTAAACAATGGTTCGGGGTAGCAATCCAATGCAGTCATAGAGAAATGTATCCTTTGGCTTCAGCAGACACATGGGAGATTTAAGCTAACCTCTGCTGCATACGCAAGCCAGCAGAGTCCTGGTCCATCAGCCACAAGCCCATAAAGATAGGCCAGGAGGGACCAAGGTAAAATTTGGATCTCCTACAGCAGCGGCCTATGCCGCTGCTTTTCTTGGGAAAGTCCACCTCCCAGTGTGATTGACTACACACCAGCCTTGCTTGGGTTTAACTCTTGATAAGTTCTTTCTTTATACTTCATTCTTTATACTGACAAATGGCCAAGATGACTGTCAGAACATCATTATTCCCCTGAGATATCTTCAGAATTCCATGTCATCACAGAGTCTTTCTTGCACTCCCACAAGTGACATCTGATCCTAATCCTTTTCAGTAAAAACTGTTATTTTTAGTAGCATAAGAAAAGATGGAAACAGAAACAGAGACACGGAGGCCCATGAGAAACATTGTAAGAATTCTTTCAACATATCTGCTTGTCTTTTTGATGGTGTTTTCTCCCTCCCTAGACTTGGCTGAGCCTATCTGTGTCTTTTTGAATGGCTTAGTTAAGAATATATTAGGGTAAGGCTTTGTTTTCAAGTGCACCTTTTCATCAGAGAAAAAGTAATTATTTCTAAGATCAAAAGCCTCTCTATGTCTTTTTAAAAAACTTTTAGAGCCTGGATTTGGTACTTGATCGCAATAAAATATTTCTCTTTAACTCTTGTGAAGCCAGGGAACAAATTTAGGACTCTAGGAATAATCTTACCTCCTTTGGATAAAAATTTCTGCCCTATAACTTTTTAACTTCTAATTTTTATCATTTGACTTGACATTTACTAAAGGGAAGAGAAAACTCAATTCAAACTGCAATTCTTGGATTTATGTGTATTCACCTGGATTTCACGGGAAATATGATATTTTCTAAAAGTCCACTTCCCCCCAGGTTGCTACTAGATTGACAAGGCAAAGCCTAAACCTCCAGTCCACTTTTCCTAATTACATACTAACCATGATGTAGAAGTTTTGCTCAGTAGCTCATTGACACCAGCCAATCGGAGCATCTTGCCCTGAACACCACCTGGTCTGAACAAGGATGCAAAATGGGCACAAGAGCATGCAGTTCTAAGTATTGCTTTCTTTTCAGCATGTAAGAATTAAGCACATTTTCAAAAGCAGTCTATCTGAGCACTATGCACATGGGGTTCACAGAATCACAGAACTCTAGAGTTAGAAAGGACAACGAGGATCCTCTAGCAGTCCAACCACCTGCAAAGCAGGAATCTTTCACCCAAAGTGGGGCTCAAACCCACAACCCTGAGATTTGCATTTAACCCTGAATACAACCCTTGAATACGACAGTGAAGGTACACAGCCACTCTTACATCAGTCCTGTACTGGTCCCTGGGGGGTCATGAACAGGAAGTAATTACAGGATGGGTCCAGCTAATTCACAACAACAACCGCTTGATATTCTTTTGAAGCTTAACCCAGATTCTTCAGCGACGGAATATAGTTGCAGCAAGGCTAATTCTAAAGAGGTCAACTGGAAAGTATTTTCAAACAAATGTGGACAATGTTTCACACTGGTTTCTAGGCAAGGCACTTTAGACCAGACTATGCTAAATCTACCAATCACTCAGTCAATCAATCAATCAGTAAAGTATTGTTGGAATGTTTCAATTTTTGACCCAACTATATATTTGAGATATTTGGGCAAATGTAAAGATGAACATATTTATTTATTTACAGTATTTATATGCTGCTTTTTAGGCAGATCTCGCAAAGTAGTTTGCATAGGATTATTAGAATAATAAGCATTGGCTTGTTTGTTTTTAAAGTTATAGCGGAATGGAAAAGACATCCTGTTTGTTCAGAAAAAGCTGTTACTTTTTTAAAAACAGAAACCTTTGCACAAGTACCCTCTAAACCACCATCCACAGACCCTCAGAGGCTCATACAGTGCCCTTTGTGAAAGCTGAAAGCCACAAGCTAGCAGCTCTACAAGAAATAAGCTGATCTGCACCTTGGTGACGGAGCAAGCGACACCATCACAAAAATAGATTTCAGTTTTAACCTACCATCTGCTTATTCTATATCACGAGCGAATGTATTTTAAAAATGATTGTTTTACAATGTGCATATCTGTCTCATTCCGTTGCGCTCCTTGGATATCAAATATGCGGCATATTTCAGATATGCTACGCTGCTTGACATTTCTTTCCATACAGCAGCCCGACATGCTGCAAGTTGCACTGCCTGCGTTCACATTTGCTTAGTAACTTGGGGCCGATTCACATATTCATGTGCAAATAGCCTCCTTGTATGTGTTGTATTTTTAGACACACAGAAGCAATCTTCCTCAGCAACACCAAATCTGGGCCAGAGCCCTTAATTCATGAAAACACAACAGAGTTCAGCATTTATAGTTGTAAGAAAAGATTTGCCCTGACTTCTGGGTCCACCTCTCTTTTGAATTTGAATGAATCATGTCATCCATAAATTGGACTCAAATGGCGCTTCTGTTAGGAGCTCAGCCTACACTCGAGTAGGACCCTGGCAGAGACACATGCCCAACTGGTATGTTCTCTCCCTCCTGGTCAATCGTTTGGGAGCTTCAAAAGCTTTCTTCAGCCTGAACATCACAGTGACCGATGCTAACCGACACCGGCACACTTAGGGATCTGCAGAGTCTGCGCATCATGCGTAACAGAACTCAGCAACTCAGCATTTTGGCTAATCTTCTTTATTTGCATATAAACACACACGGAGCACTGCAACATGGCTCCCTCTCTCTCTAGCATCAGAAAGCAAAGAGAAAAAGAACAAAGGACAATAGTCCCACTTCACAGAACACAGTAACACAAACATCCTGTTTCCGTCACTTCCCATTTTGTGGAATCAAAACATATTCCGTCATGTGAAAGACAACAATCCCATGACTGCAATCATGGAGCAGGAATTCTAACAGCTTCTCCCATCTTGTGCACTTTTCTCATAATCAATGGCATGTGGTTGTTCAGCACATATTTATACTCTATGTAACTGACAAGCCTGATTTGCAGCCTCGGTTGGGGAGTGGTGTAACCATCATCTTCCCAGGACTGCTACAAATGATTAGTTGTTAGCGGTGGTTTCTTTTCTTGGAGGAGGGACAGACACCCCCCCTTTCTCCATGCAGGTGGTACACACCCTTCATGTCAACACCTAACAAACCACTTGCATGAGAAAAGGCAGAGAAATCACATTGGAATGCTCTTCATGCAATTAAGTGCAAACCCTAGTCGTTGGAGGGGAGGAATGACCCCACTTCTTCAAGCATGGAAGAACAGTGCCTTGGTTAGGGCATAAACTGGGACACAGAATACCACAGGCTGAGAAACCAACCTACTCTAAAACAAAGCAGAAAAAAGAGTCATTTATTGAAATCCAACTGGTGACCATTTTACGCATGTTCAACTGATGCATAACTGCTAACACACAGGTCATTTTGGACCTGGAAGAGGGCAGAAGGGGTGGAATGGGGGTGAGGCATAATGGGGCTGGGTGGGTTTATGTGTACTCTGCTGACATGTGCAGGGGCCAGGAACACAACCCCCCACAAAAATTGGGGATTGCCTGTATAATTTCTTTCCCAATTTTCAGCCAAAACAAGAGCCCTAAGACATAACACAAAAGGGAAAGGAGTCAGAGAGGAGGAGGAAGCAGCCAAACTCATGTTCAGGTTCTTGGGTACAGACATGTTTTTAGTTCCGTGTACACAGCAATTTGTAGTTTTAGCTTAAGTCAACCACCCCAGGCTCTTCCTGAAGAAGGACGACAGATAAATAAATAAATACTTGCAGGAGAGAATGCATCAAGCTCTAAACAGGTGACAAGGCGCATAACAAAGGCAAGCAAAATACATATTTATACAACTGCAGCAGAAAAGCCCTAAACATATTAAACCATAAAACCTCACATTAACTCTTGGACTCTGCATATCCTCAAGGCATTGATTCCAATGCTAGGGAAGCATATACTTATTTTAAGAATTTTTTCTCATCCCTCTTTCCCTTGAACTCAAACGCTCACATTGGACAGGATCCCAGAGTAATTCACACAAAAACCGCTCAGGGGTCTCTTCTAGTGGAAGATCCCTCCACCCCCTGGAAAGCTCCCAGCAGCCAGGAGCCCCCCAGAGTAGCAGAAAGGGCTACAGTCAGAAGGATGTTTCACTCACTCCCCACCCTTGGTGACATGTGGAAACACTTTCTGATCATGCATGAGAGGGTTGGACCTTACATGGCACGGATAATTTTTCATGCACAATTAGCCACGGTGCACCGAATCCTTCCCACAACCATTAATTCTTGGTTTGTCCCCCCAAGTACTGGATGAAATTAAACCTGCAAACTTGCAGAAGTGGAAACTTCCATCTACCTAGGGATGACAGAAGCTGCCGCCCAAAATTTCTGAGGGCACCAGCTTTGGCAAAGACTGGTTTATATAATCTGCAGAATTCATACACTGGCATCGCCCATGTACACAAAACAACAATTTAAGAGAATTCCAAACATCAATCCCGGTTTACTAGAAATGAACTTGTTTGTGACAGCTCTTTAGATATCTGAAGATGGCTTTCATACCTCCTCTTAGTCTCCTCTTTACCAGGTAAACATGCCCAGTTCCTTCATAAGGCTTGTTGCTGCTGATGTGTAAGAACTTGGTGGTGAATATACATGTCAGCAAGGCCTACGTGAAGGATTTCAAAAAAATGGAAAGATCTAGCCACACATGAAAACAAGTCAAAATAATGCCGACCCTCTCAGTCTTACAACCATAATTCTGTAATATGAGAATTACAAATCAGCACTTTTCAAACTTACCTCTCTCTTGAATTTTGTATGGCTACTTTTTATGTGGGATTCGTTAAAAATCTTAAGTACACACAATATGGCTGCTAAAATAATCAAGAGAGAGTCACAAGACATATCCTTCTATGCATGCTAGGGCCAGGGGCTGTGATGACATACATACTGCAGGAAAGTGTTGACCCAGACTCTGCCTTGTGAGACATTTCCCAGTACAGTGGTACCTCGGGTTAAGAACTTAATTTGTTCTGGAGGTCTGTTCTTAACCTGACATTGTTCTTAACCTGAGGTACCACTTTAGCTAATGGGGCCTCCCACTGCTGCTGCGCCGCCACCACACGATTTCTGTTCTTAACCAGAGGTACTATTTCTGGGTTAGCAGAGTCTGTAACCTTAAGCGTCTGTAACCTAAAGCATCTGTAACCCAAGGTACCACTGTATACTTGAGATGTAGATTAATCTTGCACATCAGTGTACAAGCATCATCCGTGCCATATTGTTTTTCTGTTTTCTTCTAATCGCATATGCATTAAGATCTGTGTGGAACTCAGGAGCCTTTTTCATTTTTATGCATCCCTTCCAAAAGCAACAACAACCCAAGGTAACAAAAATACTGTCTACCTCTTTGCCTGCCTTTTCTCTAACAATGTTTAGGGTTATCACAACAAGAAGTCCTGAATCAATGCTTCTGTTATAGTGCTCTCATAACAAATAAAAACCCCCACAGAGGACCATAAGCAGCATCACATGTCACAAACTTTGATCTTAATAAAGCGGATGTTATTCCTCTGAACTCTCAAAGTAGATCTGTACCATCTTGGCTCAAGCATTCTAGAACTCATCTCATGGCGCAGAGTGAACTCTTATCGCCCTTTGTGGAAGCTTAAGGAAATGCACTTTTAGCTCGTTCCGTGTGTTACACTGGGGATGGAAAATGGGCTAAATTATGGATGAAGGGTAGAGGCTGACTCTGCTACAAAGGGAATGGGAGATTCGCAGCTAGCACAGATCACAGGCCAGCCTTCTCAGGGATTCGTCCACCAGAAGAGAATTGGATCGACTTCAAGGGAATGTTGTATCATTTTGTCCCTTGCCAGGAAATGTTTAATGACCACTGGCACAAAGGCTTGTGGTTCCTGGAAAGGAAACAGTTTACCGTATTTTTCCCTCTATTACACGCAGATTTTTTCTCCTAAAAAGTAAGGGAAAATGTCTGTGCGTGTTATTGAGCGAATGTGTGGTCCCTGGAGCTGACAAGCGCGAGTTCAGGCATAAATCAGGCAAATATCAAATAGTCCGGAGAAGGGAGGAAAGGAGGAAGTTGCTGCTTTCCTGCATTCTGCCTCAGGGTCTTACTGCCCACCCGCTTCTGTTTCCTTACTGTGTTTGCTCAAACGGAACAAAGAGCAGAGAAAACCCCTCCCCTCCAGGCAATTCCTTTCCGTGCGTCTGGGACTCGAAGGCAACATGCAGGTTGGGGGGGGGGGAGAGAGAGAGAGCTGGCTGGCTTGTGGGGGGGGGACTTTTGCCTTCCTTTCCTCCCTCCGGTAAAACCCCTCTCCTGCATTCTTAGCCAGCTGCTTCTCTGCACACCCCTCTCCTTGTCGCTTCTATGTTTTTCCTTCCCTCCCTACTTAAAACGTGGTTCCAATCACGGATCCACATGGATCCTCAGGATCTTTGCATTGAGTCACCCCAAATTCACCATCAGATCACATAGCAATGATCTGATGCAAAAACAGGGCTGCAATGGTGCAAAAACATGGTTACAAAGCACGGATCCACATGGATCCTCAGGATCTTTGCATTGGGTCACCCCAAATTCACCATCAGATCACATAGCATGTCCATGGCTACAGCCTGCACCAAAAAAATCACGCACCCACTGTTGCCTGGGGCTGCAATGGTACAAAAACGTGGTTACAAAGCATGGATCCACATGGATCCTCAGGATCTTTGCATTGGGTCACCCCAAATTCACCATCAGATCACATAGCATGTCCATGGCTACAGCCTGCACCAAAAAAATCACGCACCCACTGTTGCCTGGGGCTGCAATGGTACAAAAACGTGGTTACAAAGCATGGATCCACATGGATCCTCAGGATCTTTGCATTGGGTCACCCCAAATTCACCATCAGATCACATAGCATGTCCATGGCTACAGCCTGCAGCAAAAAAATCACGCACCCACTGTTGCCTGGGGCTGCAATGGTGCAAAAACGTGGTTACAAAGCACAGATCCACATGGATCCTCAGGATCTTTGCATTGGGTCACCCCAAATTCGCCATCAGATCACATAGCATGTCCATGGCTACAGCCTGCAGCAAAAAAATCACGCACCCACTGTTGCCTGGGGCTGCAATGGTGCAAAAACGTGGTTACAAAGCACAGATCCACATGGATCCTCAGGATCTTTGCATTGGGTCACCCCAAATTCACCATCAGATCACATAGCATGTCCATGGCTACAGCCTGCACCAAAAAAATCACGCACCCACTGTTGCCTGGGGCTGCAATGGTGCAAAAACGTGGTTACAAAGCACAGATCCACATGGATCCTCAGGATCTTTGCATTGGGTCACCCCAAATTCACCATCAGATCACATAGCATGTCCATGGCTACAGCCTGCACCAAAAAAATCACGCACCCACTGTTGCCTGGGGCTGCAATGGTGCAAAAACATGGTTACAAAGCATGGATCCACATGGATCCTCAGGATCTTTGCATTGGGCTACCCCAAACTCACCGTCAAATCACATGTCTGTGGCCGCAGCATGAAGCACAAAAATGATACATCCACTGTTTCATTCAGAATTTTTTTTTCTTGTTTTCCTCCTCTAAAAACTATGTGCGTGTTATGGTCAGGTGCGTGTTATCGAGCGAAAAATACGGTAATTTGTTGGTGCATCCTTACATATTATCATACATTATGCTAGAACTTCTGTTAACATAATACTTTGCATTTATTCCACGTTTTCCCTTAAGGAGCAGAAAGCATATTTCCCAGGGTTACTCATAATAACAGACTCGTTGGGTCATGTAAAACTGACACTAGAATCCAAGTTTCCAAATTTTCTGGATCTAAGCGTTTGTGGTAAACATTTTCGCTCCCACAATTGCCATGAAACTACAGATCTGACCAACAGAACAAATGCCAGACATCTTTTGTACCATCAGGGAAAAATATGTGATGCTATTAAGAGCATGGGGAGGTTAACTCTTCTGTTGGCCCACACTCCATCCATAAGTCACAGCCTCATGTGCAAAGTTTCACATACAAAGGCAAATTCACTCAGATACAAGCATGCACAGAGAGGTGCCCTAATTCCAACCACTCCATCTTACTGGGCCATCAGACTAAAATGTTCTGAGCACAACAATTTTCCAGCGTTTCATCCTGCCTTGACTACCTGCTTTCTGATTTTTTCTTCAACTGCCAAGAAAGCATCCACTTGATTCTGAGCTGCAGGGGACGATGCAGGGAGCTATGGGGCAACTTCCTAGATTACTGCATCCTATCTGGATACCCGGTTTTTCTGGGCTCTGTCTGTGGACTCTGTTTCCAAACCATTAGTTAGCATGACATGCATGCAGCCCTGCTTTTAGGACAGAACATAAGAAGAGACTTCTGGATCAGGATAATACCTGTCTATTTCCTGTTCACATAGTGGCCAAGCAGATTACCTGTGGGGAAACTCCTCCCGGTTTCAAGCAACTGCTGTTCAGAAGCAAACCACCTCCGACCATGGAGGCAAAGCATGGTTAGTATGAACACCCACCCAGTTACAGCACCAAAGGCCTCTTTGACATATTACAACACAAGTGACTTCAGCACAGTCACTGCACAGCCTGAGCTGATCAGGAAATGACTGTCTGTCTCTGCCATTTAGGTCACTACACAAGATGTAATGTGGAGCGGAAATCCTTCAGTTGGAAGCCTTCCTCTCTCAGGCTTTATTATGGGATTCTCTTATTACTGTGCATGAAATAAAATTGGTTTCATTTCCAAATGTCTCAAAATTTAGGTCATCTGAAGCATACTTAACATTATGATGAGACAAGTAATTAATCTTTGGCACTTTGAAAAGGACGGCTGGACCTGCCAGGCAGCAGGATGAAGTGACCTCCTTCAGGCGGCCCTCTGGGGGACAGGATGAGCCCATTTGTTTGCTTAGGCGTCGGCGGGATATTAGTTTTAGTTTGTTATTGCTGGAGGTTGTTGCCTGCTCTGTGTTTTAGGGACCTGGATTTTAATTATATTCTGCCTTGCCTGCTTTTGTCATTAAGTGCCTTTCTTACTGTGACTGTTTCATTTGGATGAGCTTTACTTCTATTGTATCCTGCCCTGAGATTGGTTATGATAACCTGTTACGATGTTCTAAATAAACAATAAGGTGTCTGAATGGTACTAACCATAGTATTTGGGCCTCACTTCAGGCGGTAGAACGCCTTGGGCCTGTACATTCTGCATCAGGCAACACCTCAATGGAATGAAGCTAACAAAAGAACGATGATATTGGAGGAAACCAGATGACAACGATCACCATAAACGTCTAATCACAAACCTAGAAATGACCACAATACCCATCCCCTTACCAAAAACTATCAGCTTCACAGTGGTTAAACATGGGTCAATAAACCCTTTCTAGAACCCTGTCTGGAATCAGGCTTGTAACAAGTGACGTTAAGGATGGCAGCCATGAATTTACCCACCTTCTTGCTTAGACAAAGGGAGCAATGGCACACAAAATGGCATGCTGGCCAGGAAAGCCTCCTTGCCTCTAGAAAGGCTTATTCTGGATCAGAGTTCTGAGCAGTGAACAATGCATTTGCTCTTCCTCATCCTAGACTGCACAGAAGCTTTGTCAGACATGCCCTCTGAACATCTAAGAACGAGTCTGTTCTAAAAGTATGCTCCTTGGCAGATTCCTTTCCTCCTTAAAAATAAGGAGAGGGGTGGGGTGGGGAGAATCAAGCAGAATTTTATGTGAGCAGCTCTCCATGTGAGGCTTTTGTGGTTAAGATATAACATTGCTAAAGAAATCCTCTATCCAAAATTTAATAGGATTTCAGCCACATCAAAGTGTTTCATTTTTAACAGTTTTAATCCCTTTCAGCCTCTGGCTGTCTCCCAACAAAAGTCAAGTCAATTAGTTAAGAAGTCATTAGAAAAGCTCTCACATGTTCCTCCCCCCAACACAACATTGCATCTCTAAGTCCAGTCTCTTTTCAGAACTTGTCATATAGGCCCAAACTACCTCAGACTCCCATTCTGCCCACCCGCCACACTGGGCTGGAGCGCTAAAGCATTTGCAAAAAAAACCAACAAAAAAAACCAGGCACCATGCTAGGCTCCAGAGATCTCACTACAAAAAGAAGTGCCAAAAGCCTCAGTCATGTTTATTTTTAGATTGGCAATGCATACAGCTGAATTATAGAGACGCTAGAAAAAAGCAGCTGCACTGCTGGGCTAGTGTTGGCTGCCTAAGAATAATAACAACAATCATATAGATTAATAATCCCATAGAATCATATAAATAAGTACACCAAACATCTTCTATGGTCTTTCTTGAATTTACAAGTTCTTTACAAGCATTATGGAACACACAAAAACAGGTCATTATTATTTCACAATCCCCTGCTTCATGAGCACAATACATACAAAGGGGAGGAAGAAGACATACAACAGAGCACCCATGTAACTTTCTGAGCTGGGGGGCTGAATAGTGAACATAGAGCGTGCCTGGGATAAGGGTTCAAGAACCACACAGGGAATGAAAGACAATTCTGCCAAGGAACTGAGATCAATATCACAGAAACACAGTGCAAGTGGAAGCCTCCAGTGGCTCCCTCTACTAGGCATGGGATTGAGTTCCTCTAGGGGGGAACTCAAGGCCCCAACTTTTGCATCAGGGATGAGAGAATCTGACAATTTCAGGTTCTCTCTTTCCCATGTTTCCTCTCTTTAGTACAGTTCTCCACATTTCCACATAACTTTGCGGGGTGTTTTTTTAAGTCCTTGTGAAAATTCACCAATATTTTTGTGCAAATTTATCTTAATATAGACATTTTTGCAAAGCAATTTCTCTTATATGACGCATTTTGGCATGCTAGTATCACTAACATACGCATTTTTATGTCTGCTTCCCCCGTGCATTTTTGTACTGGAGAGCTGCATTGCAAAATTGGGAAGGATGGCTGTGTTTCAGTTTGTACACTGGTACCTCGGGTTAAGTACTTAATTCTTTCTGGAGGTCCATTCTTAATCTGAAACTGTTCTTAACCCGAAGCACCACTTAAGCTAATGGGGCCTCCTGCTGAGGCCGCGCCACCGGAGCACAATTTCTGTTCTCATCCTGAAACAAAGTTCTTAACTCGAGGTACTATTTCTGGGTTAGCGGAGTCTGTACCCAGCGTATGTAACCTGAAGCGTATGTAACCCAAGGTACCATTGTATATAATTTAGGAAAGAGTGAATTAGGCAGGTTTGCCTGTAATTGCGAACTGAATCACATTTCTCCCTCATCCCTGGTCAGGAATTAAGAGAGGAGGCTCCTGCAGCTCAAAGGCACACTGCAAGCTGCATAGAGCGGTTTCCTAGCCATGGCAGAAGGAGCTTGTCTTCTCTCCACTTCCAGCCTAATCGTGGAGACCCCAGGAGCCCATCGAATGCAGGAAGAACCTTAGCCAAGCACAACAGCTCACATTTTCCCTGCAGGGGATCCCAGGCAGCAATCTTCCATGGAAGGCTTTTTCTTCTGACCTCAAACTGGGCAAAGGGGATCCCAGGCAGCAATCTTCCATGGAAGGCTTTTTCTGCTGACCTCAAACTGGGCAAAGGGCCTGCCCCTCCCAATGCTTGTTCAGTGGTAATATTTCGGCAGCAGGTACCATTCCCAAGCCCATGTCCAGCCTTGATCACTTATGCTGTTGAAAGCCCAGCTGGTAACAAAAAGGCTTCCTCTCTGCGAGATAATTTTCTAACCTGCAATCTCCAATAAGTGTGTGCTGCGTTGTGTTGACCAAAGCTCAAGAGAGTTTAATAACACGTCGGCTGAAACTTTCCCACTGCAAGATTGGATGGTGCGGTGAAAGGAGGGAGAAAGTTTCCGACCCCTCACTGTGCTTATTGCACTTGGCACAAAGAGCGAGCGCTTCCTGAGCTCTGCCCCCGTGCGCTTCACGCATCACGAAATATCATGGAGATGCAGCCAAAGACACTGCTATTAATGTCAGTTCTCTTGAAAGCCTGACACTGTGTGTGATGAAATATTGCTGCTTGGCAACAGAAAAGGGCTGATAATCTCTGAGTGGTGCGAGATTCCAGGCCCTTACCCAGGGTTTGGATTCCTCAGAATGAGGGGCAGTGGAGACTGTGGTGTCTTTATGATTTACAGCTTATTTTCGCAAATATACAACCTGAGCCCATGATTATAATTAACTACGTTTATAGGCTGCTTTCCTCTGAGAAGTTCAAGGTTGCCTTCATGGTTCTATTTCCCCCTCCCCTATTTTATTTCCCAAGAACCCTGCGAGGTTAGCTTGAGAACATGTGACGAGAGCCAGTGTGGTGTAGTGGTTAAGAGTGGTAGACTCGTAATCTGGTGAACCGGGTTCGATTCCCCGCTCCTCCACATGCAGCTGTTGGGTGACCTTGGGCCAGTCACACTTCTCTGAAGTCTCTCAGCCTCACTCACCTCACAGAGTGTTTGTTGTGGGGGAGGAAGGGAAAGGAGAATGTTAGCCGCTTTGAGACTCCTTCGGGGAGTGATAAAGCAGGATATCAAATCCAAACTCCTCCTCCTCCTCCTCCTCTTCTTCTTCTTCTTCTTCTTCTTCTTCTTCTTCTTCTTCTTCTTCTTCTTCTTCTTCTTCTTCGTTACCCAGTGACTGCATGTTCTCTCACATGCTCTGAACTCCTCTGGGGATTTTGAGTTGACACATCCCTCACAGTTATCTCTGGTGAGTGGAATTCACAGTGACCCACAAGCAATTCCACGTGCAGCCGAAACATCTTGGAAGAATAACATGTGCAGGAGGACTGTTTCCAAGCACACTTCAAAGTGTTGATGCTGACCTTTGTACTTGTATACTTGAAGGAGCGTCTCCACCCCCATCATGCAGCCCAGACAATGAGGTCCAGCTCTGAAGGACTTCTGCCAGTTCCTTCCCTGAGAGAAGTGAAGTTACAGGGAACCAGACAGAGGGCCTTCTCAGTAGTGGCACCCACCCTCCCATCAGATGTCAAGGACATAAATAACTATTTGACTTTTAAAAGACATCTGAATATTTAAATGCATAATGTACGTGGAAGATTTTAATGCTTGATATTTGATGTTCTTATGTGTGCTAGAAGCTGCCCAGGGTGGCTGGGGTGACCCAGCCAGACAGGTGAGACATAAATAATAAAATTATTGTTATTATTACTGTTATTATTACTCTTTTTTGTGACAACTCCAGGCAGTACAGTCGTACCTTGGATCTCGAATGCCTTGGCTCCCAAAGAAATCCACTCCCGAATGATCAAAACCCAGAAGTGAGTGTTCCGGTTTTTGAACGTTCTTTTGGAAGCCGAATGTCCAACTTCCTGAACGGATTCCGTTCGACTTCCAAGGTATGAATGTATATAAATTCAATACATAATAATAAATAATAATTACTTGGAATTACTGTTATTATTACTTGCCAGGAAGCTAACCTAGCGACTCTGCCCCACCCAACAAGCTGATCATTGGTGAAAAGACCACTAAGTTTCCAGTTCAGAAACTGTTCTTTTATCACCTGTTTTCTTCCTCACATGAGTTACTTCCCTCCTTATCAACTTGCAGTAGGTGACCTGGCTTATGCGACATGCTAAATCTGGAAGAAACCTGCCACAGAGAACTAAAGTTTTACTGATACCGTTTGCACAATATTCAAACTATATTAGCAACATTATAAAATAAGGATGCCTGGCTCTATTGCCATATTTAAAGTACAAATTCAGTTGGGAGTCAGGAAGGCTTATCAGTCTGCAAATTCAGTCATTCTATAATCCATCTGCATGTCACAAATAATGTTCTCTTTCCTCTCCCTTATCCAGTCTCCTGGCTGGTTAATTGTTGGATTATCTAGAGCTCAGAAAGTCTCATTGCCTGGGGGAGGGGCTGTATTCTCTGGCACTTTCCTCCTTCCTGCTGGATTTTCAATTAGAATATTAAAAAGTATCAAAAAGGTGGGCACACTAACAGCATCTAAGATGCCAAAGGACCTATTGCAGAGAAAAGCAGATACTAGGCTCACTTGTAGGGTCTGATCTCTCTCTGCCTGTCTTTATAACAAGTATGCTAAATTCCACTCACTGCAGCAAGGTGCAAAACAGTGTGGTAGGAGGTAAAAACATTTTTAAATTGTTCTAACCCACCCTGGGACCTCATGGCGAATATGAATGCCAATAAATAAATAAAGGACCTACTGCAACAGGAACCGTATGTTGGGATGACCTATATATGCATTATAAAGTTGCTCAGTTACTACAGGTGAGTAGAATTACACAAACACCTGGTGGAAGGCAGCCATTGAATATGCCTATTATACAGGTGAGGAAAACTGAGGCTGTGAGAGAAGTGGGGCAGCAACTGCAGAGGTTTCTCCTCCCACTGCTAATTTGGCTTGCTCTTAGGAAACTATTGGGACTCAGACACCCTCAAAGATCTACTGTAAATCTCCCAGGGACCTACCATAAGATCCCTATTTACTTTCTTGGATTATTGCAGTGGAAGTTTGGAAGCCACACCCTATGCTAAACCTGCATTGGATGTTGTATCTTGAAAAATAAATAAATGAGAAAGGTCTTTAGTCTATATGTGTCTTGAAAACCGCATAACAATTAATGACTGTGCGTCAGCTGGAACAGCAAAGGAAATCCTTACATGGCAAACTCCACCTTGGAGTTTTAAAATCTAATCTATTTGTTTATTAAATTTCTATGCTGCTCTTCATCTGAATATCACAGAGTGGTTTACAATATAAAAATACGTACCACAGTAACAAACGAAACACACACACAGCCAAGTTTAAATGGCCACAGATTGTTTAATTTGTCAAAGCCCTGGTTGAAGAGGAACATTTTCACCTGGTGCCTAAAGATGCACCAGGAGAGCATTCCGCAAGTGGGGAGCCACTGCAGAAAAGGCCTGTTCTCATGCTGCCGCCCTCTGGACCTCTCGTGGAGAAGGCACCTGAAGAAGGACCTTCAATGATTATTGCAGGGTCCAGGTCAGTACATATGAGGAGAAGCAGTCCTGGAGGTATTATGGTCCTGAGCTAAAACCAGCACTTAAAATTGGGCCCTGAAATTGGTTGGCAGCCAGTGCCTTGAACTAAGGGATGGAGAGATGACATGCAAGCTTGCAAGCATTGGCTGATGTTCTTTATCTGTAGCCAAGTAATGGGCTAGAAGTTATCATTTTATGTTATTCCATTTTATGCCTCTGAAACATTTTGATTAATATTCAGAGCTGTGTCCCATTTTTGTGAAAGTGACTGCTTTGGTTTCACATTTTAAGAGGAGTCAGCTATGTCAAGGGGAACCAGCTGGTACTTAGGCCTTTGAAAGGCTTTGCTCTCATGGTGCTTGTTTTTGTTTTAGGCTTAAAGAGAGGGTGGTATCATGATTTTGACTCAAGGTCTGCCTGCCCTTCTCTCATAACAAAAGAATAAAACAAGATGGCAGCAATTTTTATTGTTAGGTTGTGTTTTTATATTTAGTGCACAATCCCATGTATATTTATTTACTGAGAAGCAAGATCCATTTAAGTACCCTGTTCTCACAGTGACCAACTTGGGTGCCCATGGTTCAAGCAGGATATGAGAGTAACAGTGGTCTCCTCACCTGTCATTCCCAACAACTGGTATTCAGAGGCAGGATCTGGTAGTTCCCTATAGCTATAATGACTGGTTATCATTAATAAACTTCTACTCCATGAATTTATCTAATTTTTAAAAGCTGGTCATCCCCACATTCCATAGATTAATCACCAATTCCTCAACAAAGGATACTTCCTGGTATGTAGGACTATATAGGACGGCAGTCTTAGATTCTGAAGATGCTTGGATTGTGTAAGGTACAAGCATGGATGAGGGACAAATTCTGATCTGTTCACAATATCCTAGTCCTAAACCAATCTGCACACTAAAACACAGCCATCTTTCGAAATCCTCTGAATGTGGTCATGCAGTTCCCTAACTAAAGATGCGTACAAAAAGAGAACGCCCTCTGGCATCAAAAGCTTGGATTGATATTTTGGAACAAACATCAAAAAAAGTAGAAGTAAATGCCCCATCCAAGCTTCCCCACAACTTGCACTTTTGAACTTATGGGATGATCAAACAGTACTTTTCTGATCTAAGGAATTTCTTACCAGCTTCTTTGGCTCAGAAATGGAAGACGCTGCAGGACTCAAAATTCTCATTGTGATAGAAGACTACATGGATTCTGGCTATTACACAGAAAAGAACTCACAAATTATGTGTTTCCAAAGGTAAGGAAGAGATGGAATATTTCCGCACTGTTTGGTAGGATTTCATTTCTTATATGTCAAATTTGGATAAACAAAAATATATTATCCCACCAAATCACAAAATCTGGCTTTTACAATGTGTTTTGCTACGTTTATTTTTCTACATTATCTGATCTCTATTTGGAAAATGCAACCTCTGTACTGCTGCTATGTTTTGTAACTTTTAATACATTTGTTTGTTTAATTTGAGTGTTTGATTTTGTTAATAACATTTTAAAAAACTTATTATTTTGTAAAAGAGAATTTAGTAGAGAAACACGTATACAAAACTGCAATGTATTGAGAGAAAATGATTGGAAAAACTCTTACTGTCAGCGCTGCTTCGTGGAAGAAGGGTGGGATATAAATATAATATAAATATAATATAAATATAAATATAATAAATAAATAAAATATTAGGCAATATATTGTTAATGATAATTGCATACAGAATTAGGTACAAAAATGTATCTTTTGGGGAAAATGAGCATGAACATGTGTATAATGCAAAAATGAACGTAAGCTTTGAAAAAAATGAGAAACTGATAGAAACCAAAATGGACAGATTCATCTATTCCTAATGACAAGGGTAGTTGTCTTGCAGGTAAGAACAACCTTCTTCCAAGGCCTTGGGTGGTAATTTCTGAATCCTCTCCTTTCCCCACGTGCCCCCCATGTCCCTTAAATCTGCTCCAGAGGGCTGGGGAAAAGCAGAGAAGATATAGGAGGTGTGGGGAGAGGAGAGGGCTGGGAAATCGCATTGCATGGCTAAAAGGCATTGCACTCACTTAACTGTCTATCTAGATACCGTGCTGCATTTCTGCCTTGTGGGAACCCTCTCAGTGCCCCAACAACAGAGAAGAAGAGACAGTTCCTGAAAAATTTAGCTCAAGGATACTATTGTTCCTGATCTTCTCAAAAAAAAGGCAAGACACAGTGTGTGAGAGGCGGATTCTCTCCCCCCCCCCATCTACTTCCTGTCTATTCTATTAATCAAAATTTCTGTTCCTCAAACACAGCAACTGTAACCATTCTGCCAGGAATTATACATCAGTGGGAAAACAGCGCACACGGCCTCAGCCTCTTATGTACAGCTTTCCACAGGCCAGGTCTTGAGCTGAATCAACTTGACAGCTGAGAGGAATGGGAAGATTCCAGCAGTCACCTTTCAGCTTGCCGGCCTGGCTTGTCATATGACAACAAAGTCTGGAGAAAACAGACATTGGCACCTGGGGGAAGGTGGAAGGGAGAGGGTACGTATGCATATATTTTTGATGAGGGGTAGTAGCTAAATTCAGATGAATCTTGAAAAAATTCTTATCCTAGAAGCCAGGACCCTTCAAAAGATCGTACTCTCCATCCCTTTTAATCGCAATATTAAAGTAGGGAATATCTATCCTATATCCTATTCCTTATTGTCTGATCAATCTTTCCTCACACCCCCCCCCCGTTTTTATCACTTTAAAAATAAATGAATGTATTTATTTCAATAAAATAAATAAATAAATAATAACGCTTTTAAACAATATAAAATAAGCAGAAGGAGCCATGAAAGTTTAAGCCAGTTAGGTATCTGGTCAAATTCTGAAAAATTATATCAACAGGAGAAATCGAAAAGAGGGAAGAGGTGCTGGGTGCTGCTTTTTTCCTTGAATGGAAGCCCCATAAAGTGGCAGTTTGAATAGTTGTTAATCATCATAAATAATGGTTGTATCAACCAGCCCTTAGTCTGCATGTATGCTATGTATTACCATCATCTAACATTTCAAGTTATGGTTTACTATGAGATGTCAATCAAAACACAAGAAAGTGTTTGTGCAAATCCTTACTCCAATAAGTGGTTTTTCGAAGTCTGCAAAAATTATTTTTGCTGTAGTCAGGATGAGAGCCTCTCTTTGCTCCAAACAGATAACCACCACCGAAACATCTGAGGTTTAGCTTGGGAATGCCCTATCGGCAGTGTAAAATGCCCCTGCTTTTTTCCAAGCCAATGTTTTTAACACTAAATGAAATCAGTCCAGACTTAAGCCACAAGAATGCATTTGTAGTCATCATGTTGCGTTTAACTCCGCTTAAGGACTATTATCTGCTGCTTTTCCCGTTGATGGAAGGCTCTTCAAAAGAAAAAGTATTTGGAGAGTGTCCAATAATTAAGATGTTGTGTACTAGGGAACATAATAATAGGGTAAAAGGAATCCCATAACTTGTCGGCTCAGTAGACATATAAACAAACTTCAAAAAGCAGTCTGGCGGGGTGGAGATGGGGGAGCATGCTGTCTGCATAGACATTATGAAGATCTTGGATGTTTGAGTGCACCATTATTTTGGAGGTTTAAATCAAAGGCTTTTTCTGGGCCTCTCTCAGTCACAAATTTGTAGATTTGCAGAAACCACTTCATTAAATAGTTTTGCACTCTCTCTCTCTCACACAGTCTCATTTTAAGACAAAACATATAGCAGCTTTTAAATAATTTGAAATCTTCTGGATTTAACTATCTCTGCTTAGATAACCAGATTCCATCTTGTGTGACCTAATATACACAAACACTGCTGCGTGACTCCACCCCGCCCAATTTATTCCTCCAAACTACCCACACCCTTTGCCATGTGTGATCAACAGAACTGGCAAACCTGGGCTGGAAGTGTGATCCATAGAGATCAAGCAAACTCTTCTATAGGCTTGGCTCACAGGAAACCTCTAAACATTTCATCTCCAAGAGGTTGTAAAGGCTGCCTGCCACAAACACTATAGCTGCTTCACATAGCAATCATGTTGGCCATAACGTTTGTGTTGCCTTGGAATTTAATGGGCAAAATGTAAAGGTAAAATGTGCATCTACTCTTTACATATGGATCCAGCGGAACATGGACCAACATGTGGGGCTATTTCACAACTGGTGGTCCAAGCACTAATAAAGTTCAATTAGTGTAATGCACTCTAGGTGGGGGCTATCCTTAAGATGCAGCAGGTGCAAAATGCTGATGGGCATCAGCCATCATATAACCTCTGTGCTGAGAGATGTGTGTTGGCTACCAATCTGCTACTGAGCCAAGTTCAAGGTTTTTCTGTTGGTATGTAAACCATACCAGGCAGCAGTGTATTGCAAAGACCGCCTTACTCCTTACAGTACCCCTGCCCTGCCCTTAAAGTCTGCAATGGAGACATGGTTGACGGCACCCAACTGTATCAGATTTATCTACTCACAATAGTGCTTTTAACATGGTGGCCCCTTAGATTACAGAAGCTGAGAAGCTGGGCTGGAACCATCAGTGAGGCCTTTGAGGTGTCCACTGAAAATCCTGCTATTGCAGGAAACTTTCTCGTGAGGTGACACCTTATAATTAGATATCCAGTTGGCATTTTTATACCATTTGTTCTGATCTCTCTTTTTTTGTTCTTCTTTTAAACACAGCACAGATATTATTTATGATCTGCAGTAAACAAGTAGAGTAGCTGCATAAAGAATGAAGAGACTCTCAATCAATCTGGATTGCTCACACTAGTCAGCAGCTTCGACCCTGCGCAGTAAGTAGGTCTCCAGGCAGCGCTCTAATTTTTGCTGCCATTGCGTACAGGAGCAGTGTTTAAATCCTTATTATATCACCTTGCTCTAGCCTTCACCTTACATTTTAGATCAAGTGGGACTCCTCTTCTTGTAGGAACAGAGCGTAGTTCTAAACAACGTGGCCTCCTGACTTTCCAGCCTCTCTAAATAAATAAATAAAGTCAGTTTGCTTAATGCCAGATGCAGGCAGCCCAGCTCCTCTTGCAGCTTGGATGTGAGTTTGTGTAGCCTGAAGGGACTTGCAGCCCTGCCTTGCTCCCGTCAGCAGTCAGCAACATTTCTCAGCCTGCATCCCTAAGGAAATGGAGAGACCTCTTTCCTTAATGTGATGAAGGCAACAAGGAGCCTTGCTATCTGGTGTGTTCCATCAAGAAACAAGAGAAACGGGGAGGAAAGTAAGCTAATGACAACAACAAAGAATATAAAAAGACATACAATCTCCAGAGCAAAGGCCATAAACCCAGGGGTAGCCATCATGGTGCCCTACAGATATTGGGGCCTACAACTCTCTTCACCCCCTGACAATTAGCCATGCTGGCTGGGGATGGTGAGGGTTGGAGTCGAGCAACATGGGGAAGGGCCACAGGTTCCCCATCCTTGATATATTCTACAGGGAAGGTTGACTAGGTGCAAGAGGGAAGGCTTCCAAATATTACTCTGAATAACAACACCAAACAAGATTTGCTTTCAGCAACAACAATGGACAGGTGAGCATCTTTGACTCAGCCACGGGGATGAGGGATTCCAGTGAAGACTTGGTACATGATGGCACATAGGCAAGCTTGACATCTGGCATTTCTCTGTAGAGCCACTTTTTGAGGGTGGGGGTGGGGTTGGCAGGCAGTCATGGAAGCAAGAATGACAGGAAAGCATTTTTGCAAAAATAATTTATAGGCCTCTGCTCCGTTACCTCTAGGTGAATTAGCAATAAGCACTACAGTTATGTGACAGCTTCTGCCATAGCGGCCACACAGTTGCATGATTATCTAGGTCAACCATGCTTTTGTTTAAACACATCAAAACCTTCACCAGTCCATTCCACATTATAAACTTTGGTAATTCAACTGCTATGTATCCACCTGTGGAAGGCTATACATGGTGTATTCTTTATACTGTGTATGGAAGTTCCTCATGCATTCACATGCCTGTCTTTCCATAGGATGAGGAACCCAATTTTGGGGTGTGAAGAACTTCTCAGCTATTGCAACTTAAAAAAGAGACCAGCCTTTATTTATAAAATGGCATCAGCTGTGTTATCCCACCCAAAGCCATGCCTACACATACACACAAGGCAGCCAAAATATCTGAAACAAATTGTGTAAACTTGACATTTTATACGGATTGTAAATCTTTCCCAATAATTTTGCTCAAGCAAACTGTTATGCCATTGGAAACCTAGTCTAAACTGGAGCTGTGCCATAAGGTATACAAACAAGGTTTCCCTCTTTTCCTATTTCTTTTCATCCTACAGATCCCTCATGTCTGTTGTCATGGTTCATGTATAATAAAAACCAAATGCTGGCAGATATTTGTTATAAAACTAAGCAAGGTCAACTGGGCTGGTGTTTGTTGATACGCCATTCCATGTACACACACACACACACAGATCACTAGTCAGACTTTTTACAGGTGTAAGAAAGGTATCTGGATCTCATTTAAAACCAACTAGACACATGGAGTACAGCACATTCCACATTCACAATCCAGAAAGCCTTTCTTGTTCACCAACAAAAAAATCACCACAAATACCTCTCTTTGACTTGCTGTATTTTATATTAGTCACACCCAGAAGCAGGATATCAATGGAGAGTAGTCCTATTCCTACACTTCCTGAGCCCTACAAAAGCCTGGTTGTAGTTAAGAGCAGCTTGTATTCTACAGTAGTCTGATCACTTTGACTGAGCTTACTGCTTCCTATAGGATGAATGGCCCATTATTCCTGGGTGCGAGTGACACTGTGACCAAGTGCACGAGTAGCATTGAGAGAAAGCCACTCTGGCCAACTGCACTGAGTAGCAATGGGGAGGAACCATTATCGGTTATTGCACTGAATGAGCTTTTAATTGCATACACTTATGCAATATAAAAGGTATATAGCCCAGGGGGAGAGGGTAAACAGTAGACAATCTCCACATGATTTAAAGCTAAGTACACCTGCTGTTTCCAGTGCAAAAAGTCATTGTAAAGTAGAAAACAACTGCACTGAGCTGCATGCACACTGAATATGAACTTTGCAGCCAAAGAGCACAAGCTGACTGGATAACTGTGGAGGTCAGGAGCCTATGGGAGGAGCCATGAAATAATGGATTGTTTTTGTCACTCATAATCCACAGCACTTAGTCTGATTCCTGTTGTATTTGGCAATCAGGATGTAACGATAACATGGAGGAATGAAGAAATGTTTCCTGTGTGGGCTCTGGAATTCTTTATTTTTGTGGTGACAACATTATGGGGTGGGGGTGCAAGGGAAAGGGTGTGGATAAGAGGAAAGAGTTAATCTTTCATGTCATCACTCTTTTAATTCAAAGCATACTCATGCTCAATGTTGCTATACCGCACAGGCTGGTCGTGACAATCCACCACCACCTGAATAAATAAACGGCAGGGTAGTTCGTACCAGAGATTTAAGGGGAAAGGAGAATAAAAAAAGATAACAGAAAAGTTTCAAAGCATATGGCACATAAAGGAACACCTTTTAAGACACTGGATTTCTAGGTAAAGCCGTAATTCTAAGAATGCTGAGTTGCAAGCATGCTTCTATACTTAATTCTCCTCAGGATTAGGATTTGGTTGTCAGACCCATCATTGCAACTCTTTCATGGCAATGCTACCTTTGAATTGCTGGTGCCTCCCCTGGAGGTGATTATAGGTGGGTCTAAGACATGCTGCAGACAGCTGTTCTTTGGGTGGTGCTATGAGGGCTTGAAAATCCCTGCTTCAATCATCTAGCATAAAGTCAAGAGCTCTACCTGTGCTAAAAGTGTGGCCCCCAACTCCTCCCTTGCTTTTACAGGGTCATTCATTCCCCTGTGAAGATTAGGCTTTTTGGGTGGCTAGGAATCACAGATGGGCAGTTTGTTGCATCTGGTTGGCCACTCTGTGAACAGGATGCTGAACTGCTATTCTGCTATCCTAATTGCTATGGAACTGAATTGGCGGGGGACATTTGGTTTTGTAATATAAAAAAGTATTAAAAATACAGCATGATCACTATAGGACTTTCATGCAGTGGTGTATCCTTCTGTAGAAAGAAGATACAGTCAATTGACACAATTCACCTGAAAACAATTATAAGGTTGGAAGGGACCCCAAGAATCACTCTGACCAACCCCATGCAATGCAGGAATCACAACTAAAGAATACCTGCCAGATGGTCATCCAGCCTCTGCTTTAAAAGCTCCATTGAAGGAGAGTCCGCCACCTTCTGATATAGTGCATTCCACTGTTGAACAGCTCTTACCATCAGAAAGTTTGTCCAAATGTTTAGTTGGAACCTCATTTCTTCTCCTTTGAAGCCATTAGATCAGGGCCTAGCCTCTGGAGCAGCAGAAAACAAACTTGCTCCATATCTTCCATGTGACAGACCTTCAGATATTTGAAGATGACTATCCTATCACCTTCTCTTCTTCAGGCTAAACATACCCAACACCCTCAATGACCACCAGAGGCGGATTTAGGGGTGTGTGACCAGTTTGCACTTACTGGGCGCCAAGCCAAGAGGGCGCCACAGGGGATGCTGCAACAATAACGAGCAATGGAAGGCAAGAGGCTGAGGGGGAGCCACTGCGCAAGGAGCTGCTGAACTTGAGAAGCCCAAAGTGCGCCACTGATGACAACCACCATCCTATTTGCATTGCTAATTGCTCACAAAAACAACTTGGAGGTTTGTGACCAGATTGTTCTAGAACAACCATTATGAGCCCAAATAAACATAATAGTGCCAGTGACGTTTTATGGTAACACACCGAGAAAGCTGAACAGACCTAGATGCAGTTACATGGCTTTTCAGAGCACCAACCCAAAGTTTGCAAACTCCAAAACAACACCTTAATCTCTTTGCAAAATGTTTAATGTAAGCCCCATCCCAATCTCCAAAACTCTTAAGACCACATATCCACTTCTTTTCCTAATGATGTCACTATATCTAGGTCTGCAAAAGTCCTCTTCCTTCGCCACCCAGGTTCCTATCTACTTCTTTCCTGCACTCATCCCTAAACCATTCCCCACAACCACCAAATGTGGCAAGGGAGAGAGGATATTCACACAAACATGCTTGATCCTTTTTTATAAGGTGAGGACTACCAGCTCCAGGCTTGACTGGGTGCTCCCAACCCCCTGACAACAGCTTTGGTGCCTCTGCATGAGTGCTTGGACATGTCCCATCCAAAGTGTACCAGCCGCACAGATTGAGAACTAGTAGCATTTTCTTTTCTAAGACAAAGAAAACAACCGGCAACAAGAGATAAAAATAGATTGGCTGTTAATAGTTTCCATTGGAAATATTTTACCCGAGTTGAGCAACTGAAAGAATTAAGCGTTCATGTGGAATCTCTCAGCGGCAGCTGCAGTGTGTGAAAATAGGGGAGATGGCATAAATGGCTAAATAGCATGGGTCTAAAAAAAGACCCCTATATTTCAATGTGCAATGGAAGGAAGGCTTTACAGCGTTTTGACATCCATGATAATTTGTCTCACGTTATTTTATTTTAGCAAAATTTATATACTGTCTGATTATAAGAACATATCAAAGCAGTTTACAAATAAAAGGAAACATTAAAATCACCAATAAAAGACAGTTAACAAGTGATACTTAAAAACATTTCAATACTAATTAAAAACTACAAGAAGCTAAAAACAGATTAAAATGCATGTCTGGATAGGCTTGCCTAAGCAAAAACGTTTTCAGGTTTCATGTGAAAAGATGGATGGAAAGGGCTTCCTCATAAAAGGAACCTATTGTTAACAGAGTTCTCTGAGAGTACCGTATTTTTCGCTCTATAAGACGCACCAGACTGCAAGACGCACCTAGTTTTTGGAGGAGGAAAACAAGAAAAAAAAATATTCTGAATCCCAGAAGCCAGAACAGCAAGAGGGGTCGCTGCGCAGCGAAAGCAGCAATCCCTCTTACTGTTCTGTCTTCTGGGATAGCTGCGCAGCCTGCATTTGCTCTATAAGATGCACACACATTTCCCCTTACTTTTTAGGAGGGGAAAAAGTGAGTCTTATAGAGCAAAAAATACGGTAAATCACCAGTGCTACCTATTAGGAACATTTTTTTTAAATGTTCAAAAATAAGAACTATGAAAATTAAATCTCTTTAGTTGTTAAGGGGGCTTTCTTTGGGACACAATGCAATTTTCCTGGATCAAAATGGATATGCAACATATGGAGCCATTTGGAAAAAAGGGGCACTTGCTATGATTTCCACATCTTGTAAGTATTCCGTTCTCTCAGGGTCAGTCCATGCTTGCTGTGGGCATAAGAAGAAATGGATATAGAGATGGCAACAGTAAATGCACACAACAGACCAGCCTGCCATTTGGATTCCCAAGAGTTCCAGATGCCAAAGACAACCGTATCGCTCTTGAATTCTTCAAATACTTCTTCCAGAGAAGTATAAAGCAAGAAGACTGTGTGTATTTTGACCACAACTAATAATTATATGTGGCTATCTGTATCAGTGCCAAGCTGTGGTCCCATGTATCTAGCATCCAAAATGGCAACTGACAGATCGATGGCTTCCAATGACGAAGTCCCAGCAAAAGGGACTGGCCTGTATTCCTTTCAATCATTTACCATGCAATTTGAACTTCACCATTCATTATCTTCCCCCACCCCCACACCTATACAGGAACAGCACAGCTACTGATTTAGAAACCTGGCATCCAGATGTATATTCCAATCCTAGAGGCCCTGTGAAGTTCCAAGATTGTTGAGTGAATGGGTCCCAGGGGGAGAAAATGCCTCACAGCTAAGATATATAATTTGCCGGGCATCCATTAAAAAAGTGAAACACGCTCCTTTTAACCTCTGAAAATGTGATCTATAGGAAAAAAATGTCTCACACAGCGCTGGCCCAAGACATTTTGTTGTCTGAGGCAAAGTACAAGAGGGCCCCCGCTTCCCATTCCATGCCCAGAAGCCAACTGAACGGGCATTTGAATTTCATTTCAACGCCAGTGATGTCAGAGCATCATTTGAGGCACCAGGCCATATTCAGTGCCACAGGAAAGGCAAGAGAAAGAATGGCTGGGGTGCTCCAGAAGAATAGCTGCAGGCTATTGTTGCTGTCCCCCAGGCACCTTCCACTTGAAGTGATTGCTTCCCTCTGTCAAATGATAGGGCAGGGGTACCTTTACCTTTACCTTTAATGGACAGAAGGGGAGTTAAGGAGACTCTGCTGCTTGCCTGCTCACTCAGGAGGCCTTGCCATTCACCAGAGGGAATAAGGCAAGGGCACATCTGGAATGTCACAATATAACCAAATAAGCACCATTGTTACACTACTTTTACTATGTAGTCCGGTAAAAGAGAAAGGGAAAAAACTGTTCCTTCTAAATATTGCCAATGCATCTTCAGTCTTGTCCATCCAGTGGACTCATAACTCCTGGCTAGCACTCCTTTTGAGGCTCAAAGGGCTGTTGACAGTGTGAAATTACAGAGTTATGAGAAACTGAAATTTAAAGTAAGAGATTGGCTACATTATTACCAGATAAATGAAGTTTTTAAACAGGACAGGAAAATAGGCTTCCAGGTGGAGAAGTCAAAGCTAGAAACAGAATTGTTAGAACCCAATACGAAGAATTTGTCTAGAATGTACAACTTACTGCTGAAATGGAATACACAGGATGAGATGGTTAAATCAGCTATGATTAAATGGGCACAGGACATTGGTCATGACATTATGTTTGCTGACTGGGAACAGTTATGGACCACCGGTATAAAATTTACGGCATGTAATGCCTTAAGAGAGAATATTATGAAAATGATTTATAGGTGGTACATGACCCCAGTCAAGCTTGCAAAAATTTACCATTTGCCCAATAATAAATGTTGGAAATGTAATGAAACTGAAGGTACTTTCTATCACCTTTGGTGGACGTGCCCAAGGATTAAGGCCTTCTGGGAAATGATCTATAATGAAATTAAGAAGGTGCTTAAGTGTACCTTTCACAAAAAACCAGAGGCTTTTCTCCTGGGCATGGTAGGCCAATTGGTGTCAAAGAAAGATAGGATGTTTTTTATGTATGCTACAACAGCAGTGAGAGTTTTACTAGCAAAGTATTGGAAGACACAAGAACTACCCACACTGGAAGAGTGGCAGACGAAAGTGATCGACTACATGGGACTAGCAGAGATGACGAGCAGAATCCGTGACCAAGGGAAAGAGACGGCGGAAGAAGATTGGAAGAAATTCAAACTTTATCTTAAAAATATTTGTAAAATTACTGAGTGTTAAAATGTCATGGGTAAAGCATAACAGATTTGCAGCGTTAAATGATTGGATAAGAGGAAAGAAAGAGGTTAAAGAAAGGAATTAATAATAATTTGGATCAGGGGTTGCTGGAAAAAAAGTTTAAAATAGAGATGCAGAAAAGGGGGGCATGGGGAAGTCGCTGAAATTGGGTACATGAAAAAATCTATGAAATTATACATGTTTATATGTTTGTTTGTTTGTGTTTGTCTTTTGTACTGTTTTATATTATATGTGGAAAAACCAATAAAATTTTTTATAAAAAAACAAAAACAAAGGGCTGTTGACAGGATCACATCTAGGTGCCCACTCTGGCACTGCAGAACTCAGAGAGCTCACTGGAATTCTGGGAAGCCGAAAACAATGAAACCATAAAGAGAGAGGGTAGGTGGCACAAATCCCAGGATCTTCATGCCTACCATGACTTCTCTGCCATCCATGCATTCTCAAGTAGCCATCTAGCAGAGCTTTTCCATGTGGTCAAAGAGACCGTGAGATCTGCCCAGGTTGAGGATTTGAAAGCTTGCTGTAGTGGCTCCATGGCTATGCAATGATCTCCCCACAGAAGGGTGCCTTGCCTCTGCAATGTATTCATTTAAGTGACAGCTGAAGACAGGCCAAGTGTTATGATGGGTGAAGTCTACTTCAAGTATGACACTGCTACTATATTACTTGTGGGTATTTTATGTGAATCGATTTCAATGGATTGGCTTTTGTTGTATTTTATTTTGCTGTACATCTCCCTGTCACTGTTGGGAATGGCAGTATCCAAAAACCTAAATAAATAATTAAATACTCTCCTCAGTCACTCAATACTATAGAAATGCATGGCAAATCCCCCTGCGGCCTAATCAGGAACTAGCTCGAATAAATGGAATATATTTGGAAGACATCCATTAGCTGTTGAAAAATAACCTAGTTTTAAATCTAACTGATTCTGAATCACCCTCAAGCTACAATGCCATACACTAGACCCCAAATATGGAAAAGAGCTACACAATAACAGTACATATACACAGAAGCAAACACACACACATTCAATCTGTTTCTCACGCCATGGTGTGGTTTTGCCTCCAAACCATTGAGACGAAGACCAGGTAGCAGCAGCAGTTAGAGTGGCAGGCGGGAACGTACATCTGTCTGCATGCCATAACTCACAGGAGCCTTCTTGTTCCTGTCCAGAGAGTGATCTCTCTCACAGAGAGAGAGAGAGACACACACACAAACAAACATGCTGGTTGTAGCCAGGAAGTTCTCCCCTTGGCCTTGCACCAATGGTGAATTCCATTCTCTTTCCCCACAACAATGTGCTAGTAGCAGCTTTACTTTTGTTTCTCTGGCTGATCCCTCCATCTGCTCAGTGACTGCATCAATTCACCAGCCATTTTCCTGTCTCCTGCTGCTCTGCACCCCAGCAGCCGGCCAATCATTGTCTCTAATAAATCAGTCAATCCCCCTAAACAAAACCCTCCAAAGCTGGGCAAATCCTTCTGACAGCAGCCACACAACTGAAAGGAGCTGAACTTGGGCTTTTTTTCTTTCTTTCTCTCATTCCTTTTTTTTTTTTTAATTCAATGGTACAGGCTTTGCTGACCTCTACTCAAAAAAAGGGGGGGGGAGAATCACATAAAGAAAAAGAATCCACAGACCTGGCATTCTACGTCTGTCCTCCCACTTTTCTCACTTGCAGTGGTTTTTCATTCACAAGAAAATGTACTAGAAGCCTGATTAAGGTGTACTTACTTGATAGAAGATTTGACAGCGTGGTGGGAAGGAGGGGGGGGGTCCTCAGTCTGCCGCAGAAGTGAGGCTGCTTAGACATTAAACATTCTGTCTACCTACTTTTAGGGATATTACCATAGCGACAGTGACAGAACTATTCTCAAGTGCAGATGGGACCACATTTACTAAAAATGCATGGTGCACCTTGGCAGACTTTTAGAGTCTATTACTGTAATTGTCTGCAGGTTTCTGCATTTTTACAAAACAGCGCAGTATTATTATTCTTTTTAACGACTTACTCACCAGGCAAGGCTGTGGCTGCTGTGCAATGTTGTTCTACATACTCATTTTTCGAGTGCCAGAAAGAAGTTGTAGGTTTGGATTAGAAACCTCACACGGATCCCAATATAATCAGAAAAGGGAGAAAGAGCCTCGCCCAACTAACCCCAAAGACAGCAACCGATGCTAGGTTGATACAGTCTTCCATAGGTGACAGGTTTTAATTAATGTAATTTTTAATAAACAATTAGTATACCACTGTCATCATAAAAATATATCACTGTGGAGAGCAGTTAGTATCAGTACCTGTTGGTCTGGGTCACTCTGCCACCTGATCTGGGTAAAGGTAAAGGGACCCCTGACCATTAGGTCCAGTCGTGACCAACTCTGGGGTTGTGGCACTCATCTTGCTTTATTGGCCGAGGGAGCTGGCGTACAGCTTCTGGATCATGTGGCCAGCATGACTAAGCCAATTCTGGCAAACCAGAGCAGCGCACGGAAACGCCGTTTACCTTCCTGCCAGAGCAGTACCTATTTATCTACTTGCACTTTGATGTGCTTTCAAACTGCTAGGTTGGCAGGGACCGAGCAACGGGAGCTCACCCCATCGCGGGGATTCGAACCTCTGACCTTCTGATCGGCCAGTCCTAGGCTCTGTGGTTTAACCCACAGCGCCACCCGTGTCCCATGATCTGGGTAGGTGGCAGTAAAATCATAGGTTTCTGAGCAGTTCTGATCCTTTGCTCACCTTATTGTGTAGGGGTGTAGTGAAAACAGCAGCACAGGTGGAAGGAGAATGGCGCAAAAATAAGTGCCAGAGAGGAGCATCTGACAGTAGCCAGCTCAAACCAGCATCATATGGACATGGCAGAGTGAGTGAGCGAGATCGTACGCCTGTCTATGCTTCTTGTGGCTGTCATGGCTCAAGAGCATCATTTCATCACAGGAAGCAAGGGATCTGTGGTTTCCCCTTCTCCACAATGGAATCAGGAGGCGGTGAAAACTACACATTCAATTCTTCCTGGCAAGAAATGCATGGGAGTATCACTTCTAGTTAAGAAGCCAGCAAAGGTCCCTGTCTGGTTCCTCTCTGCTTCATTGGGGGAAAGAGCTGGCAGGGAGCACTGTGTAGCAGGTATTGGGAGGAGACAAGACACCCCATTTAATGCTATATTATTACTAAGGATGGGTTGATTTCCGTTCTTCTCTGTTTTTCATTTCCCCAAATTTAAATTCAGTTCTTCACATTTCCACTCTAGTTCATGTTTGTTTGTTTTTTGTTTTAAAAAGTCATCATGAAAATCCTCCAGCACTTCAATGCAAATTTCTTCTAATATACGCATTTTTGTATACAATTTTGCCTCATATGCACATTTTTTTGCAAAGCAGCTTTCCTATTATAATGCATTTTCTATTATTTTCACTAATACACGCACCTATATGCAGACTTTTCTGTTTTAAGTTTGCATATTGTTTCAGAAACTGTGAATAAGGTATGTTCACATTAAAATGTGAACGGAATCCAATTTTCCCACACCTCAGTTGCTCCCAGTTTAGACTGCAATGTAGGACTGCAGCTGTAGTATTCAGAGATTCGGGGTGCAAATCTACCTGAATATTTCATGGCAGGCACAAGCTCCTTCTTGGAGAACATTTCCTATGCAACTTGCATACCTTTAACACAGAGACCATTCTCCGTGAGTAGATTTGAGGAAAGTAGGAATATTGAAAAACAAACAAGTAAGAAAATACTACTGCAAAATCCGCTGTATGTTTACTCCAATTTCAAGCTGTGATAACAGAGAACAGATGCTGGTCTTGATTTTAACACATGGTTGCCTTACCAGTTCAGTTAATTGTTATTCATTAATTGCACAGGAAGCTATTTTGTTCTGGCCAAGAATCTGTCTTGAGCAATTACTGTTAATTATGCTACATTGCAACAAAATTTCGAGTTTTCTGATACTACAATGGCTGGTAACCTTAACCCATACACTGCTTAGAGATGGCGATGATTAAGTGGAATAAAAATTGTTGTTGATATAATTTAAAGATGGTGGGAAGTTTTGGTGAAATCACTAAGAAGACAATCCTGCATTTTAGTCTACTATCTCAAACATACCTTTACAACTAGAAATAAGCAATACAGTATGTGAAAATCTAATATATTTTAAAGCATACACTGAAAATATACTATTGTGAATGTGACCATTATTTGAGAATTGTCTGCATACATCATACAGATAATAGTCAGAGAGTTCTGACTGGATACAGGTCCCTGCTAAGTGTACACTTCATGGCACACCTGAGTAAAATGTGAAATAGCCTTGGCTGACATAAAAATGAATGATACTTCCAAAGAAATTTGACAGGACTGAGGTGGCCAAGGCAGAAGGCATTGCAACCACAAACATTTCTTGTAGGAAGTGTGTAGCTGGTGTGTGTCAGGTAAGAGGCAATTAATTGTCCTAAGGTAGGGCACTGAATGTCTTTTGGTTATACCTGCAGACTTCAATTTTTCTTTGGAAATCAATGGAAGGTATTCAGAAGCTTGTCTAGAAAGAATGTAAAGCAAAGGTTCAACCATATCACTCTAGTTCAGGCTTCCTCAACCTCGGCCCTCCAGATGTTTTTGACCTACAACTCCCATGATCCCCAGCTAGCAGGACCAGTGGTCAGGGATGATGGGAATTGTAGTCTCAAAACATCTGGAGGACCGAGGTTGAGGAAGCCTGCTCTAGTTATTGTACCCTGATGAACCATTCCTGTCTGGGTGCAGTGGTGGACTTGAGGCTTTCAGATTTCAGTGGCAACCTGAGTGATGTCAAAATTTGTCATCCCCGCCTCTAGCCTTCCATTCTACATAATTGTTGCGGTGCCTCTTGGGGCACCCTCTCGGCTTGATGCCCAGTGCAGGGGAACTGGCCGCACCCCTAACTCCACCTCTTCTGGGTGACTTATATCACATCCAAGCAAGTCTGCTTAACCTATTTTACATGGCCAAAGCTACTGTGACCTGCTGTGAGCAACCAGTGCTTGATTTCCTGTCAAAACACACAACTTGGTCATCTTGTGACCACATCTTTGCAACCTTGGTGAAAAAAGGGACTCTTTAGTTGGACTCACTCTTAGCAAGCCACAGGGAACAATTCATGGGCAAAGAAACAGAGATTGGGGGAAGGGGGGAAGAAATGCATGTTGCCGTGGTTCAAATATATTACTGTGAATGATGCAGTCAGCTCCATGCTATATTACAACCATACTGAGGTCCTATCACAAGTACATCCCTTATCAGAAGGGGACTCTGAAATTACAGGAAGCAACTGTTTCAGTGGTGGCTCTGGGATGCCCTTCCCTCAAGAGGCAATTCTGGCTCCTGCTTTACAAGCATCCAAATACCAGTTTAAGCCATTTTTATTTATCTAGGCATTTTAAAAAAAGAAAGGTGTAATGGAACATAGAAGGCTGCCTTCTATCCGATGACTGTTCCATCTATCCTACACCGAGGGTAGACATTGTGGTGCTCTCCAGATGTTGGACAACTCCCACCATCTTTCTCCAATGGCTGTTCTGGCTGGGGCAGATGGGAGTTGTTTATTATTATTATTATTATTATTATTATTATTATTATTATTATATTTATTTATTTATTTATTTATTTATTTATTTCATACAATTTACACACTGCTTGTTTGTATGAAAAACCTCAGAATGCTTGGGAGATGGAGTCCAGGAGCATCTGAAGGGCACCATGTTGGCTACCCCTACTCTACACTGCCCGATGCAGGTTCTCTGTCAGTCAGGGGACATTTTCAGCCCTACTTGGGAGGTGCCAGGGATTGAATCGATTGTCTGCACGCAAAGCCACTGAGTGACAGTCCTTCCTCAAGGAACGCAACCAGCAGTGCTATTTTTTCTAGAAAACAAGGTGCTGGAACTCACCACAAACACCTCCCTCATTCTCTTAGAATGGTGCTCACCTGAGAGGTGCCAGAACTTAGTTCCAGTGAATTGTGGCTGAAAAAAAGCCCTAGCAACCAGCGTTGTTTTATGCTTTCACTACTCTCTCTTTTTTATGCTTTTTTCAATGTTTTTATTGTATTGAGCTCTTTGTAAGCTGTACACTGCCCTGGATCTGATATGGTCAAGAAATAAACCACAGCTATCTTCCTTTTCCACTACAGCTACCAAAAACCTCTGAGTTTATTTTAGTAAGTATCAACAGGAACCATTTCTGCCTTCTTCCTGATATATATTTTTTAACAATACACTGGGAAATCTATTTTCTCAGCCTTACAAAAAAGAGTGCAACCCCCTTTTCAATGTTCACAAATGTTCATTGAACAATGCAAAAAAATAGAATCCTCTTTGTTTCCAGTGACTACCCCCAGACTTCTGAATTAACTCAGAGCAGCTTTAACAAGAGGGAAGCCAAATTGTCTGTGGGGGAAGAATCACTTGGAACATTTCCTCAATTAAAAATACTCTGCTAAACTTTTCTTAGCTCCTACTGACTATGCCAGAATGATAGCTTCCCACAGAATTTTTACATTCAAAATAGAACTTCCAAGACTTACCCTACTTGGCTGGAATAATTTTTGCAAGTGAAGTCATTATATCCTTAGCAACTTACAGACTCTATATGCACTGATAAATAGATGGGTTGGTGTTTTTTTTATAAAAAAAATTAAGTTGTCCAATGTGCTCAGAGACACTTTTATTTCCAGGTCTTAGGCCTGTCAGATTCTGTGAGCAAGGTCTGGCTGAACTCAAGTCCTGGCAACTGAATTTTCTAAGGGACTGAAATTCACTTGCAAATAGACATTTAAGTGGCGATGGATGACAGGGCATGGGAGAACAGTGGTTGAGAGGGAGGAAAGCAAAGAGGTTTGTTGTACATAGTTACTGAGAGATAAGATGGAACAGGAGAAATCCTGACTCCTTCCAGAAAGCAAAGGAACAACTAATGTTTGAAATACTTTCTCCCTCCTGTGACCTTTTCCAGGCTGATGGAGATTATCACTCTGCTTACATTTCTAAAATTATTCCATTGTTAGCATTAAATCCCAAGCAGAAATATTTTAACTGTCAAACTCTTGCTCTCCAAGTACACAAGTGATTGCTTCTATTAATACAGTGGAACCTTGCTTGTCGAACGTAATCTATTCCAGAAGACCGTTCGACTTCCAAAACGTTCGACAACCGAGGTGCAATTGCCGGTCGGCAAATTCCTTTCTAAAAAATGGAGAAACGCGCCTCAGAAGCCATTCAACTTCCGAAGCGCATTCGAAAATGGAAGCATTCACTCCCAGGTTGGCGGCATTTGGGTTCCGAATTGTTTGGATTCCGAAGCGTTCAACAACCAAGGCTCCACTGTACATGGAGCTGAGGCAAACCATTGATAATGGAGAACCCATCGTCTAGCTTTCAGGACTGTGGATAGTCTCCATGGCTTTTGAGATTTTTCCCTTGTATTTCTCTCTCTCATGCATATCTTGTTGCTTGAACTCCCCTACATTTGCTGTGGAGCTCCTTCCCTCCTCTCCACACCCTTTCAAGCTTCGGCTGTTCCCTGTTTCTTTTCATCATTAGCTGGGCTTCAGTTTGCTCTTCCCACTGGAGTCGCAGCTGCTGTCTATTGTTACCTTCCCGCCAGGAGATTGTTTGTCTTGTCTGTGGCTTGAGCCTTTTAGGACGCTATATGCTTCAGCAAGCCTGTGCTCAATGCCAGAGATCTTGGCACACGCTACGTCATGACAAATGCCCTGCAAAGTCTCTTTTTCTTTTTCTTTTTCCAGGGTTGAGCTACATTTTATAGGAAACCAAAAATGGCTGCTCTGAGTCAAACTCCTCCTTCCTCTGCTCTAGTGTGGGGTACTCCTGCATCCCAACATTAAACTGTTTTCCACTGTACCTGTTTCACATCATGGGCAGTGACTGGTAAGGAGAGAAATGCATATACTTACATTGAATGTAAGTAAATTAACAGAGTGACCTTTTGAATTGACTGTACCTACTCCTTTAACTGCATCCTAGCTTCCCATGTTCTCCTGTCTGTCTCTCCTTCCCAACAGAATGGGAAAAATCCTGCTGCAGACCTGTGTAAAGAGCCTTGACAGGGAGCTGTATAACCCTGGTTGATAACAATATCCCATTAACAATACCTGCACAGCACCTGAACAGTAGTTAAAGTTCAACAGACAACACAGTGACCTGGTTCATATGCCATAGTTAGGCAAAGTATGTGTTACTGGGACCGTGCTGGCTCACACCCACTTTGCACCTTTCTTTAGGACAGGATGACCACTAAACCAAGGTTTGGCTTAGCATGTTGCCCTAATGTGGAATCCTGGTTAAAATCTCTTCTTCTTAACCATGGCTTATAACAATGAGACAAAACTTGGCTACAGGTCTTGGTTAAGGACAAGAAACCTTAACCACAGTCCCAGGTTTGGATCTCAAGCTATGCCAAACCTTATATTTAGCTGCTGTACTGCACTGCGCTAAAAAGCATCAAGGAACAGCAAAACAGATACAATCTCCTCCATGGGAGCCAGTTTGTTGACACTGATGCATGGTTTGGCTTCACATTACATGTGAACACAGCCGCTGACACCTTCGGGTTGCAGGTAAAGCTGCGCCATACAGAGAAAGAACTGGGAATGGGGTGGCCTGTCCTGCTGTCAGTCTCATATTCCTTCATTTACAGATCTTAAAAAGTAACAGCCAGTGTACTTAATCATAGGGGAAATGTCTTGGCAACATCAAACCTTAGCATGGGCTACTTGATTTAGGAGCTATGGGCAATTATGGAAGCAGACCTCTGAAGCCAACTTGCTGAAACTTCATAGGAATTCTTCTATGTGATTCCATTCCCTGAAGCAGGAGGGGGGATCAGCTGTACAGCCTTCTTTCTAAACAGTAATGGAAATGTCATCCAGGGATGTAGAGCTACACCTCAGAATCAAATTAGCTTGTTCATTATTTGGCAGTGGTTAGGAGAAGATTGGGAAGATACTGCTAATCTCTCCCCATCTCCCCATTCTGTTCTTGAAAGAAGGTTGAATCATCCTCAAACTAGGAAACAACTCAGGAATAATTGTTGCAACCTCCTCCCCCCACCCAAAAAAGAAACACAGCTGCTTCTTAAAACTGTCAAAGGCCTGTGTTTCCACGGAAAACGAATATATATATATCTATAAATTAAATAAGAAAGGAGATGAATCCATTTGTGCAAACAGAAATGTTCTGAAAAGATATTTTTAAAACTCATAAAAATCAGCAGTCGGTTTCCCCTGAAAAACAACTGGTTAGCTGTCCTTTTATGGCAGTGCTTGCAATGAAGGAGCCGACCCTTCACAGCCAAATACGGATCATGGCTTAGCAAAACGAGGCACCCGCTCTCAGCTGGATCCGAGCCACCGATTCCCTGCTTCTTCACAACTTGCTCTTTTCTGCTAGGAAAGCAGTCTGTGTGTAATAAAAGCCAATCATTTCACACCGCCAGCCCCCTATGCCTTCGGTCAACAGTGCATCCCGGTGAAAGTACCGCCTGGTCCTAATTAAATAACCACACTTGCAAGGAGAATGATCACACACACATACACACGCATGAAAGAAAAAAAGAAAGAAAAAATGGAGCAGTGTTTCAGCTTACATAGCACCCTGCTTGACAAGCAGCCCAAAGTAGCTGACAGTACGCAGAGCACCAAGCTGTGCGCGAGTAATTCTGATGCACTCGGAAAATAAATAAATAAAGCAGCGCCACAATCGCCCTGAAAGAAAAGCCAGACGTTTCCCTCCTCCCTACAGGCAGCACATTCAAGAAGCCTGTGGTTGTGACCTACTGCCAATGGTATCTTCTGAAAGGTATTTCATAAGGAGACATTTAGAAAGCGATTAGAAGCACATATGTATAGCGGTGCTGCCAAAAAATACTAATTGGAGTGCAATTTCAAGAACCACACCCCATGCTAGATCAAAGTTTCTTTTTAACAGTCTGGGCCAGAGACCTGCACCTCTAGAAGGAAACCAGACAAGCTGCAGGAGGTTTTGGGGTATCATTCATGCAGAAGCAAGGGAGAACTGGCAGGGGGAGGTGATGCTTAACCCCACTCCCTCCCACTCACTGATTTTCCCCTGCAATTGCCCTCAGCCATTATTTTTTTGTTTTGTCGGGTCGAGATGCCTAAAGTTTCTCTGCACAGAAAATGGCTTAGCAGAGTAGGGATTTGGAGAAGAGAATCAGCAGTGGTAGGAAGATTTAAGCATCCCTCTCCTACCCCGCCATGCCGCCTGACAGGTCTTTAACCAGTATAGCTGATCGATTTAGTTCCTGATCATGTAACATCAGCTCAGAAGCACCTTATTTGGACTCCATCCCAAAGACTCAGGGTTGTTTCAAAAAGAAGCAGCTCAGAATTAATAAATATAGCGAGGAAAATGAACCATCTCAGAATCTCAATGTGCAAACATTATATTTGCACAGCTGTAAATTCATCGACAAATGCGGGGAATCTTGGTTATTATTTTTCCTTTCTGGAAGAGATGCTGCCAGGCTGAACTCAGCATGTGTTGACCCCAAGGTGGCAGTTTAGGACAGCACATGGCAGAAGGCAGTAGGTTTTGCTCCACCAGCATACAGGACAACTGTGCCTTCGGAGATGCTACATTACTATATGTACTCCTTCCACTGTTTCCTAGACCCAAAGGAATTACGAGGCAAAGGAAAGAGGTGAAAGTCAGGGCAAAGCAACACTTCATTACCCCAGCACAACTGACACAGCTGCCCAGGAATTTTTAGGACAATCTCATTGAGAAGTCTAGCAATCTACCTTCTGCCAGGATAACACTGTTAAGGCAAGGCCTTTCCATGTGACAGCAAAGTCACCTATCTAATCCTGAGTCCCTGTTGCTCTCCAAAAATGGGCCTCAATTCACTCCATCTTACACACAATATATTTAGGCAATAATGGAAACTTGTGTGCCAGGGAGATGTGTAGGCATGGATGAAATAGGACTATAGACATCAGGGATGCCCAAACTGGAGACTAGGGTGAAAGTACAGGTACAGCAGTTCTGGAATCCGAGGGTGGTGATAAAATATAGAAGAGTAGCCCTGTAAAATATGCAAGCTGCTCCCTGCTCAATGTTGATTTTTCTGCCTTTGGAACACCTTGGTTCTAAACCTAGTATCACTGTGAGACAATGGGCTAAACAAAGTATGAAATAGTTTTCTCCCATCCACCTGGCCCCAGAGCAGTGAGTGAATCTGGGCATGGATTTTCAATCAGGTGGTAAGCAAACCAGAGGGGATTCCAGCTCTTGTTAGTAGGCTATTTGTCCAGATCTCCCAAAGGAGCTTCACTAAACATATTTCTTTGCCTGCAGGTACCTCTAATAGGTTGCAAACTCTTGGCCAAATAACCCTTCATAGGTGGAAGTATTTGTTGACTCATGATGCAGCTGAGCTCAGAGGACCTTTTATTTCACATCACCTTCCATGATCAAATGTGAACTAGCACACCACTGTGTTGGCAAGTCTAGTGGTTATAATAACATGAGATATTCTATATCCTCCACTGTTTCCTTATTCAACTGCTTCTTGAGATGGCTGCTTCTTGAGCACACAGACATTTTGGATTTAGAAGGTTTTAATAACGTTTTTGGGTGGCATGCATATCTGTGGTATGACAAGGTTAAAGCACACAAAGCATTTAAAAATCACATTGTCAGGAAAGCATTGTTTAATGTCTGGATAAGCTATAAAGATCTACTTGAAAACAAAACCCCAAAGTGGTTATCACCGATGGAAGCGAAGGCTCAGAAAATGCTCAATATGGAGGCCAAATGGCCGAAATATTGGGAGATTTTGGAACAAGAAGGAGACAAACAGAAATTGCGGAGTTTTGAGAAACTAAAAGATAAAGTGCGAGACTGGCTTCATTATTATCAAATAAGGGAGGCTTACAATTTGGACAAAAAAATTGGCTTCCAGGTGGAAAAATCAAAATTGGAAACAGAACTGCTAGATCCCAAAACTAAGATACTTTCAAGAATGTATAACTTGCTGTTGAAATGGAATACTCAGGATGAAACGGTTAAATCTGCTATGATTAAATGGGCACAAGATGTTGGACATAACATTATGTTTGCTGACTGGGAACAGTTGTGGACCACAGGTATGAAATTCACGGCATGTAATGCCTTAAGAGAAAATATTATGAAAATGATATACAGGTGGTACATGACACCAGTCAAGCTTGCAAAAATCTATCATTTGCCCGATAATAAATGTTGGAAATGTAATGATAATGAAGGTACATTCTTTCACCTTTGGTGGACGTGCCCAAGGATTAAGGCTTTCTGGGAGATGATATATAATGAAATGAAAAAGGTATTTAAATATACCTTCTTGAAGAAACCAGAAGCCTTTCTCCTGGGCATGGTCGTTCAATTGGTGTTAAAGAAGGATAGAACTTTTTTTATGTATGCTGCAACTGCAGCAAGAATACTTATTGCAAAGTATTGGAAGACACAAGATCTACCCACCCTGGAAGAATGGCAGATGAAAGTGATAGACTATATGGAATTGGCAGAAATGACTGGCAGAATCCGAGACCAGGGAGAAGAGTCGGAGGAAGAAGATTGGAAGAAATTTAAGGACTATCTACAGAAACATTGTAAAATTAATGAATGTTAAAATGATGTCGGAATGAAATGAAATGGCTTTAGCAACAATGTTAAAAAGGAGTATGTAAAAATGGTTTGTTAATAGATGAAAATATAAGGCTATAATATGTTAAGATAAAGAACTAAGATAAAAGCAAAGAGGGAAAGGATTTGCTGAATTAACCATTTGAACTGGAATACAAAAAAGGGAGGTGTGAGGAGGTCAGGGAAACAAGTAAATGAAAGGCAAGACATGGAAAGATGGATTTATTTTTAATTGTTTTTATTTTTTCTGTATTTTGTATTTTTTGTTTCTTTTTTTATTCTTTCTTATTACTTTTGTGATTCCTGTTGAAATTTTAATAAATATCATTTTTTTAAAAAAAAAGATCAAATGTGAAGTAGCACACCACTGTGTTGGCAAGTCTAGTGGTTATAATAACATGAGATATTCTATATCCTCCACTGTTTCCTTATTCAACAAAGTTTTGTACTACATAATAACAGGAAGTGTGAAATAGACAGTGCCTCTACAACCTAAGTGTATGCGTATTTACAGTGCCCAGTCATTGAACTCCAATGGGTATTTATTTATTTCCTGGTATGCCTTACTCTCACACCAAGGCACTTTCCTACACACTTTGTAATGGCAGATGTGGATGGCTTTCTGTCTGGATAGAAGATACACAAGGGAACAATTCTGCTCTGGCTGAAACAGATGTAAACACCTATCAACTACAGCCCACGGCATCAGCCTGATCCGCATCATAGGAAATGAGAGCAAACCCTCTTCTGCCTGCCCCCACTCCCAATGTTCCTAAGGAAAACAAAATTACAACAAAGCACTGCTTGCTAACTGCAGACAGCTGATATGGTCAAAGACACAAAATCACAGGGGACAGGGGAATAATTAAGATAACTGACCTAAAAGAGACTTAAAAGGAGGAAGCACTTCTAAGAAAGTGATTCTGGAGATTCATTATGGCTATAGGGACAATAGATGTTTGCTTTTACAATCCAGGTACGGGAGTGGCCAAGAAGAGATTAAAAGGTGAGATAGTAGTCAAAAGAAAAGCAGAACAAACATCCTGGGAAAGCTTTTAATGAGAGCCATTTCAAATCAGTTTCTATAGTTCTTTTCAGATTGGTTAGAGGAGGAAGTGTCGGAAGGCGTGGATGTTATTCCACATTCAGTGCTCCATTCATACAAAATAAGGTAATTAGAAGGGAAGCCTGAGAGATAAGATCAGTGAGGAAAAAGTGCTGATTGGGCCCACAAAAAAATGCACACACCCGAAGAAAAACATGCTGGCTTAGTGCTTATTAAGGATATTTTTAGCCAGCCAGACCTCCATCACAATAGTGCCCAGGCGGGGTTCAATGCACATCAGAGGACACAAGTGGCATAAAACCAGCTGAAAAACAATCAAAAGTATAAATCAACATAAACAATTAGAGCAGTTTAACATACAACATTAGAACTAGAAAGGTTACTCAAAAACCACAAGGCTGGCTACTCTTGCTCAATAAATAAAGACTCTAATATCCTACATGTGGTTGGGTAAACAGATATGTCTTTATTTGGCACCAAAATGATACAAGTTGCAATCTACTAATCTTAAGAACGTAAGCCCACAACCAGGACCTGAGTGCAAGAGAACTCTCTGCACTCTGCACTCTTCTTGCTTGGCAGGGGGTTGGACACGATGGCCCTTGTGGTCTCTTCCAACTCTATGATTCTATGATTCTATATCTCCAGGCAACTCGTACTCAAAGGCATATGGCCTCAGATAGTGGAGGCAGAACATAGTCACCATGACTAGTAGCCTTATCCTCCATGAATTTGTTGAATCCCCCTTTAAGTCACCCAAGGTCACACCCACACCATGGCTTCCTCCCAAAGAATCCTGGGAACTGCAATTTGGTAAGGGTAGTGGGAATTGTGAGGTGTGAACTATAATCCCCATGATTCTTTGGAGGAGCCCATGTACTTTAGATACATGGTATTGGACGTGAGCTAAGCGGACGGACATTGCTGCATCTAGTGGGAGCAAATCCCATAGTTCAACAATGTGCTGTGTGAATAAGTACTTTCTTTTGTCTGTCCTAAATCTTCCAACATCCAGATTCAGTGGATGGCTAGACATTCTGTTATTATGAGAGTGGCATATGTATCCACTTTCTCTATAAATTCAAAGTGCTTGCACTGTACGTAGATTAGAATTTGGCAAGCTGCTACTCAGTCAAAGGCATGTGTTGGGGTGCAATAGGACAACCAACTCACAAGAGGAGCAGCCACAAAATAAGTGAAAGGGCAGCAAAACACACACACACACACACCTGAAAAGGCCCACACACGGAGTTAAAAGAATTTTATGACAGAGATGGAGGGGACAAGAGAATGAAGGCGACTGCCCAACTCACTTGTGGGAAGTGCTTTTAATAACTGCCTGCACATATTACCAGTTCAGCATCTATCCACTTACTGCAGCGTATGCAAGTTGGACAAGTTAGTGGTTTCTCTTGATTAGATGAACAATCCTGCAGGGGTGTTAAAAGCATATGAACTTCAAAGAAGCCTCAGATCCAAGGCTCCTGAGTCAGAGTGCCTGGCATTAGAGGAGAACACAGATATCGAGTAGCAATACTAGAAACCTGATGGTGCAGTGATCATCGACAAGATGTACAGTTATCTCTTGCTATTGAATCTACGGGAAGGGCAGAGCAGGTAGCACGGTATCCCAAGGAGAAAATGTTGAGTTAATGGGTGATTTAATTATCCTCCCATTGGCTCGAATGACTTGTTGTTTATATCATAAAAGAGTAACCAGATACAGAAGAGGACAGCATTAGCGGGTGGTGGGGTGAGGCTGCCCCACTCACCTGAGCTCCAATCAGTTGTGCCACTGCTGTTTTCCAGGAGAGAAGGGGGAATGATGAGGCAGCAACAAGGTCAGCATGGTGCAAATGCACCAGCAAAGTAAATCTGGCATTCCTACTGGTGCATTTGTTCTGCACCAACATCCTTACCATCTCGCCCTCTTGGCCTCCTGGTAAGCAGCAGCAAAGGTCAGGTGAGCTGTGGCACCCTAACACGATGTCTGTTACTAAGGTCAGAGCTCTTGCAAAGTCAACAGCGCCTAGCAGAGGGAATTGCAGAAGGTGCAGCTTGTCATTCAAGCTACATCTCTCTTCCACATTCAGCTATTAACATCACAGATCACAGAAGCCCTAGCATTATTTGCACCAAGCCACCCTATTACAAAGAGTAAAAAATTACAGGTACAAAAAAAAAGTCTTAGAATGCATACAATGCAAGACTATATGCGTATGTCTACTCAGAAGTAAGACCCAGTGAATTTAGTGAGGCTTAGTCCTGGGCAAGGCTGAAATCCTTACTCTATGTTTCTAGGAATAACTCCCGTTGACGTCAAAGGAATTTATTGTTGAGTAAACATGGTTTCAAAGACGGGTGGCACTGTGGGTTAAACCACAGAGCCTAGAACTTGCCAATCAGAAGGTCGGCGGTTCGAATCCCCGCGATGGGGTGAGCTCCCATTGCTCGGTCCCTGCTCCTGCCAACCTAGCAGTTCAAAAGCACATCAAAAGTGCAAGGAGATAAATAGATACTGCTCCAGCGGGAAGGTAAACGACGCTTCCGTGCGCTGCTCTGTTTCACCAGAAGCAGCTTAGTCATGCTGGCCACATGACCCGGAAGCTGTACGCTGCCTCCCTCGGCCAATAAAGCAAGATGAGCGCTGCAATCCCAGAGTCGGCCACAACTGGACCTAATGGTCAGGGGTCCCTTTACCTTTAAACATGGTTAGGACTGTGCTGTAAGTGAATTGGGACTCACTTCTGAGTAAACATTCAAAGGATTGTGTTGTCAGGTAGAAATCCTTAATGCAATTATTAGGCAGATTTATTTATGAAACAACATATTAAGGATTGTATTGTATCAAGAAGCCCTCAATTTCATTTTGAAAGGATGTAGCTAGGGATACAAGGGTTGCCAAGCCACTTGGGAAGAATGACCCCCAAACACAGTCAAGATTCAGCATGTATATCAATAGGAAACTGCCTGGAAAGTCTAATGCAGTCACATTTAATTTCAGAAGAGGAAATTTCTCCAAAGATGGGGATTACTTAAAAGGAAGTTGAAGAGTGCAAGTCATTATGTTATTATTGATTGGGTGTCCCGTCCCCCCGCCAATCTCACAGCTCAAGGCAATGTGCAAAAGCATCACACAATATATTTGGACTGTATAGGTCTATGGCTTGTGTTATCATGCCACCTGAGTACCATAGCACAAGGAGGACACCACCTCTCCTTCAGCAAAGGCTGTATTTTTAGATCTCTTCCCATGGGTTTCTACTTTTAATTGCAGTCTGCAGGGGTGGAAAGTAAACTCATTGTCTGTCTAGATGTGAAAAATCAAAAGCAACTTCATTTCATCAGTCTATATGATATTATGCATGCAGCATGAATAGAAGAGTAGAACCCCAGATTCCTCAGAGACATATTGTGTCATTTTCAAGATGACAACATTGATTCTGTACTCACCTGACAATCTGTTTTTCATTATATGAACTCAAGCCCACACAAAAAGTGGGGAGAATGTATTGCTGGCATTCCCATTATTAAGTGTGTAACATTAAAGGCCCTTATTCTACTAGCGATTTTATCCTCAGCCCTAAACCACATTCACGTTAGAAGTTCAACAGCAGCTGATGTTATTGCAGTTTTTATTTGGGTTTTAATTACCAATATATATGTATACAAACTGTAAACTACAAACAGTTTCCTTTCTTTCCTTTCCAAACCCCAAACACCAGACCCCACAGTAAAAAAGAGAAAGAAGCAAAGAGATATTGCCAGACCAACAGCAACTGGTATTTATTAAACAGAACTCCTACATAAAACAGAAAGGAGTGTGTCAGATTATTGGCTTCACGCTGAGACAGCTTCACACAAGGTTGCCAGATCAAAAATATAAAATTAAGAGACACTGCAGAGTGGATATGTTTTGCTTTGATTGCATATTGAGATCTGAAAGACATTTCTCCCAAGGCGAGAATGCTTAGCCACCTGGAAAAATGTCTTACGGATGAACCACATGACAAAGCACGCTTGTTTGAAACAGACCAAAGTCATTCTACTAGTCCACATGAGATACCTTGATAATGATATGTCCCCTAAGATCCCATGGTAAAGAGATCTAAATAAATAAATACATAAATAAAGTCACATTACCATTTCCAATCCCTGACATTAGTTTTAAAAAATACAGTTTGGGAGACCACAAGAGTCCTAGATTTGCTGTCCATCCATGAACACATAAAGAAACAAATACTCAGTCTGAGTAAATGTATTACACTATGCAAATACGGCAATATTTATCTCTGCACATATTATTGTAAAAAATTCTTTCTAATTTGATAAAAGATGCATGTCTTCCTTCATCTGAAAACAACAGGTTTGTGCAGTATCTTTTTCATGCATCATTTTGGCATCCAACCCATTCATAACTGTTTACAAAAATATGAAATGTGTGATATGTTGCATTGAAATAAGCAAAGGCAACAAATTCAGAAGTGCATTATGACTGCTTTCTGAAAAGTCAGTTCAATTAATAGAAGGCACTTGTCTGGAATGAATATGTATGTGTTTGTATGCATATATACACAGAGATGCACATACACCTGTGCCTTACAGAAAAAGGCAGAAGATACCATGTTTTACACATCATATATCCTGCACTACCTGCTACTAGGGCTTGTGCTTTATTTAAGCAATGAAATCCAGTTCAGGTTTTCCAGATGACCACAATACTGTAAAGTTCAGAGGAGCTGTAGCCAGTGCTGGTATTCAGTTTGTTCTGTAACAACTCCAGAGATGGCTGTAGCACAGTCTCAACTCATTTCTAGCTCATATTATCTGGACAATCATCTCATAGGCACATCAGAAAAACACAAGCCAGCATTAGAGATCTGCAGTGAATAATACTCCAATAATTTTCAGAAGCAAATGTACAAAGGACCAGTTACAGCACATCTACTTGCAGATGCCACTGTTGCATCTCATATGCACTATAAAAATAAAAATAAAACTGAAGTTCTGCCATCAGTGGAACAAGATTAATACACAGAATTGCTGTTGGGAATGTATATGTTGCAATTAATAAGAGCTGCATGAAGAAAAGTACATAACCCCAGGCAACAGTGCGCATTCAAATCAAGGCAAGGAAACGTACAGAAGCTGACAGCACAGCATCTTTCATATATTGTCTGGTAGATACATACATCACCTCCAAGAGATATTGGGAATATATGAACAACTTGACAATGGAAAGGCCATTGCGCAATGTGTGCCTAATCAATATGAATGGTTTTCACTTGAGGTCTAGGTATATTGATTGAGCAGCGTGTGAAATCCCTTGTTTGAATTCATGTTCTTTAACAACAGTTGGGGAATATGCAGATTGATCAACCATCTGGGTGAAAATCTTTGCTGATGCTGCCAATCTGTCCATATTTTCTATGCCTTCACATGAATATGCACATTCTCTAGCCAAGTCCAATCAACCCCTCTCTATATATACAATCTAGGGATGTTTTGACTATTAGCAGTAGTTTTAAGTGCAACGGTGCATGGGAGAATCACACTGCTGGTAGTAAAAGAGATCCAGTCATGTCCACACTCTGAAGCTGAGGTCCCTTCAGAGAAAGAGCAGGGGACACACAAATGCACAGCAAACTCCACTTCTGGGAGTGACCCAAGAAAACCTAACCTCTCTGCATTAACTTCAGACCCTGACATTCCATCTGCAGGATCAGACGTCTCCGCCACTGTTGCCTGGGCTCCTGGGTAGATCTTGGACGCGACCCACCAGTTGTCAACCCGCAGGTCCACAGGAGACAGTGAACTAGGCAGATGCAACAGGGCTGTTGGCAAAGTGCCAAGCTAGCTACATAAGGCTAACTTTCTTATGAGACTACTTAGAATGAGGGTGAAGCCTATACAGGCATCTGTCTGGACCAGAGCCAGTCTGAAAGCCAAGAAAGAGTGGAGTCTCCAGTTTCAACACAAGTAGAGATCTGGTTTGTACCCAGCCCACTGCCAGGTTCATATTTCTGAGCCTCTCAGAATTGGGAAATGGACAATACAATAATTTGTATTAGACAGTGACCCCAAACGTGTGCCCAGTTATCAGTTGCATGCCACCAGAGACAGCTCACTGTACAATTCTACCTATTTATAGTATATAGTGAAGAAGTGAGATGCAACTGATGTACCTATGCACATTGTACTTGATCTTTACACAGTCCATAGTTATAGAATTCTCGTCCACATGAGGCAGGGATGCTCACCAACTTGGATGGCTCTTAAAAGAGGATTGGACAAATTTGTGGAGGATAAGGCTATTAATGGCTTCTGATGACTATGTTCTATCCTCCACTTCTGGAGGCAGTTTGCCTCTGGGTGCCAATCAGAGGTGTAAGGGGGCGGCCTTTGGGGCCATGGCCCCGGGTGCAAATTTGTGAGGGGGCACAAACGAGCATACCTCAGACCCAGCCACAGCAGCTCTGCCACCAGCTCAGGCCTGACCCAGTGGCAAAGAGCTGAAGGAGAATGAGCAGCAGCTTTCCTGGACTGTGGTGCACAGGAGGGCGCAGACCCATAGGGGCACAGACTGTGAGCCCTCCCCAGGCAGCGTGGGCTCTGCCACTGATGCCAGTTGCTGCGAAGCACCAGAAGGCAATGTGCTGTTGTGTTCAGGTCCCATAGGCATCTGGTTGGCCATTGTGAGAACAGGTGCTGGACTAAATGGGCCACTGCCTCTTCTGATGCTCTTACATAAATTCCCAGGGACAGGACTCCTCTCTTCTTTTTCATCTATGCTGCAAAGAGGCTCTGTGTATGACAACAAACTACAGTGTCCCAGATTTATTTTTTTAAACTCCCTACTGATAAATTCCCTGCAGAAAACCAGAAGCTGGATGAAGAACACAATCTATTTTAGCAGCAATTTTTCATTTTACGTATGCATATGTTCTTTCCCCCACCCCAACGGGAGGTTATGAAAGTCTCCTGGGTAAAATGACCCCCTTTTCTGATTGTGAATTCTGTTTACAACAGGGTGCCCCCTACAAGAATGATCGTTAATGATGTACTTTGAGCTCTTTTCTGCAGGGTTTATACCCAATATATAAACCCTCCTGAAGAAGACTCCGTAGCACGGCTGAACAATAGGTAATCAAACACAAACATGCAATCAGATCTTGTAGCAGCACTACATTACACCTGGGCATGTATAGCGGAGCTGATTCTTTAATTCAATTCACCAAGCATTTAACACTGAACAAAATCCACATGCTGAAAGCAGAATTTTCATCAGCATGAACTGTATTTCCTATTCACTCTACCTACTGGCAGAAATCCAGGGACAGAATAGCACTCATTAGGTGTTTGTGGCAAATGAATGAGGGTTTAAAGAGGGCACTTGCAAGTCCAGCCCCCCAGATCCTCAAAGTCTCTTCCTGTTTTGAGAGGAAGGATGCTAAGCATGTGTGGGTTTAAAATCCTTCTTATGGTCGGGAATCTAGATAATACATGTTCTTGATCATATGGAGAATTCTACTTGCCTGAATATGGCTTACATCTAACTGAAATGTTCACAGCCCACATTCATTTCTTTGCGTCAAATATCACCATATACACACTTTCATGTGATCATCCACATGGAAGGAGGCAGGGGTAGTTGACAACTTTTGGGGCAGGGAAATTCATTGAGTTTCAGCAGGGGGACTTATCTAAATGAATTAGCCACGTTTGTTTTTCTTCTTTTCAATCAATCAGCATCGTCAATACTTTTAGCGGTCCAGCCACTTTCAACGGCATCGTTTAGGGAGGGGATACAGCTGCCCTCAATTTGCTATTAGTTTAAACGAAGCAAAGCAAAGATTTAGCCACATAATAAAGATATGACACATACATCCCTCAAATTTGTAAAATTCATTCACTGTTGGAGATATAATCCAATATTTGCAGGAATAGGAGGGGGTGCTTTTGCCACAACTCCCGAAATTCACAGCACTTGGAGACAGCTTCACGCCCTTTCTTTGTTTTGGGTGGTGGCTCTTGGAGATGTTCATGCGCATGGACCACTACACACCACACATCAACTGCAGCGTGACTTTACAAAGATGTGGGAAACCCATTTATCCAACAGCCTTTAGGACAAAAGCGTGAACTATCCCACTGGGAACTTATCCACAGCAGGTTCTGTACTGGAACTAATGAGAACCACATAGTATCTTAGGCCCAATGTGTTCTTTTTTATATATATAAGATATTTATTAGGATTTTACAAAAAGCAAAAGTTAACAGGATAAAAAAAAGACAAGAAAAAAAGAATCAATACAAAAAATACAAAAATACATAGGAAAAAAAAAGAAAATACAAAATACAAAAAAGAAATAAATAGAAAAAGTTAAAAACAAATCCCAACTGCATATTCTGGATGGCACCTTCTACCTCCTGTTCTGTAATTTTATGGTTCAACATTAACTTATTTTCTTGAGAGATTTTTTGTAGTCCATTTGTTTTTAAGAATTGGTCTATATCAAACTCTTTCTGTGGCCCTTGTGTATATAACTGTTTAAAATACCTCTGGAAGCATTTTCTAATTTCCACTGGATTCTGAATGTTCTTTCCTTCCACTTCCAAATTGGTAATAGTATTGAGCTTTTGTCTTTTTTTCATTTGCCAGGCTAACAATTTTCCACATTTATTAGCCGATTCAAATGTCTTTTGTCTCATTTGTTTAATTTTCCATTCAATTTCCTGATTCATCATCTTCATATATTGCACTTGAAATAACTTTATATCTCTCAGAATCTCTTGTGACTTTGGTTTCGCTCTCAGTTTCTTCTCACCCTCTTTTATTTTTTCCAAAATTTTATCTTTTTTTCTCATTTTGAGCTGTCTTCTTTATTGCATTCTGTTGAATCAGAAACTCCCTCATAACTGCTTTACTTGCGTCCCAGATTACTCTTTTTTCAGTAGTGGTGTTCAAATTTATCTCAAAATAGTCTCTCAAGGTTTTTTGGGCCTTCTTGATAACCTCTTGATCTCTAAACAAGGTGTCATTCATCCTCCATCTGAAGGAACCGGTTGGTGTTAGTTTCATCTCCATTTTCACAGCATTATGGTCTTAGGTGCCAGTCCTCTAGTTATCCAAATTTGGTCAATTCTTGTCCATGTCATTTTGGCTTCAGAGAAGAAGGTTCCCCCTCTACCCAAGGGATTCTTAGTTCTCCAAATGTCAAACAAATCCATATTGTCAGTCAATTCAAAAAATGTTTTTGGTAGTCTGCCATCTTTTGTAACTACCTGTCTCTGCGACTTGTCCATGTTTGTAGATACCACTCCGTTCATATCTCCCATCATGATAATGTTGTAATCCATATAGTCTAACAATGTCTCATGCAACTTCTTAAAAAATTCAGATTTCCCCTCATTCGGTGCATATACTCCTACTATCAAAAATTTTTCTCCTTGTGTCTGAATTTTGATTGCCACAAATCTTCCTTGATCATCTTTAAAAACAAATTTCGGTGATAGGCTCTCTTTTGCATAAATAACTACTCCTCTCTTTTTGACCTTGTCCGATGAGATAAACTCTTGACCCAATCTTTTATTAATCAATACTTTCCTATGTAGCCTTATCACATGTGTTTCCTGTAAACAAATCAAGTCCAATTGTTCCTTTTTCAATAAATAAAAGACTTTCTTCCTTTTCTCCGGGGAGTTAAATCCATGAATGTTCCAACTTAATAGTTGCAGAGACATGGTGTATTTATTTTGCTTCTCCTCCGACTGCTCCCAATAATTGTTCTTTTTCTGACGGTGGTATCACTTTCTCTAGCTTGTCCAATCCCAAAGGTGGTGGTACTACGTTTAGTATTCCTAGTTTTAAAGCTCTTGGCTCTTCTTCGGCTTCTTTTTGCAGGTCTTCTTCGTGATCTCTCAGAAATTTTTCTTTATCTTCCACTGATCTTATTTTAAACTTTTTCCCTTTAAAGGTAAAAGATAGGCCTTGGGGGAATTCCCACCTAAAAATGATTCTGTTTCCTCTCAACAGGGCCACCAAATCTCTGTAGTTAGACCTAAGGTCCAAAAGATGTTTCGGGATGTCCTTAAATATCTCCACTCTTGATTCGTTTATTTCCAGGGTATTCAGGAAGTGCAGACTCAATATTTTGTCTCTCTCCTCTTTTGATCGGAGGGTAATCAAACAGTCTCTCACCCTGTTCTTTTTCCCTCCTCTTCCAAGTCTGAAAGCACTTACTATCTTGAAGTCTTGTTTATCATTCAGGTTCCAAAAGTCTGCAAATTCCTGTGTAAAAAAATCACTTAGGCTGTCTTTTTCAAGTTCAGGTACCACCCTGATCCTCAGATTAGTCTGTTTCTCCTTCAGTTCAATCATAGACAAAAGTGTTAGGATATTTCCGTTCCACCTTAAAAGGGAGCAGGCTTTGTGAGTCACAGAGTCTGCGTATTTCCTGTTCACAGGATGTTTCTGTTGTGTCTATGCTTTCGTTTCTCTCTTTGCCTGAGCATACCGAAGCAGGCAGTCATGTTTTTCTTTGTTCTGATCAACGCTGAATAAACTTGGAAAAATGCTCTCCTGCTGTGCATTTTTCGCTGTGTGAATTCTGCTGATAGAGCGTGCATCAGCCCAGGAATGTGGCAATCTATTTCTGGAGCTCGTGTCGCTAATTGCTGATACTGCGTCCGGAGACGACGTGGAGTCATGATGGACTTTATCTCCCTGGCAGTATCCCAACAACAAGCGACTGGTGGTCCCCAAGCTGTTTACATATCGGTGTTATCTTTTCCTCTACAGCCGCTACTTTTTCCTTTGCTTCCTCAGCTGTCTTTTGATTCAAAGTAGATTCTTGCAGCAGTTTTTCAATGGATTCTGTATTTGAGTTCACCTTCTGCCCCAAGTTGTTGATGCTAGTAGTATTTTGGTCAATTTTAGTTGTTGCTTCAGTCACTTGTTTGTTAATTTTTCCAAGGTTTCATAAATTTTACTTAAAACTGAAGTAAATCCCTCTTCAGATGCCATTCCTTTTGACCCAGCTTGTACAGGATCTTCCCCTTGTGGTGCAGAAGGGCCGGATGCAGATGCTCTACGCTGCTGCAATGCTGCACTGGTCTGCTGCAGTCTGACCTTGCCCGATCTTGTTGTCTTTTCCTGATTCAAGTTCTTTTCCTAAGGCAGGTTTGCCATAACACTTTATCTGAGGATCAAGGTCAGTCCCACGGCCAGAGCTTGTTTTGCAGTGGAAATTTCCCTGGCTAGTTAGAAGTGGAAAATTCCCCAACTAGTTGTAGCAATTTCAGTGTTCCTCTAGGGGGACACAGTAACAGTCAGTGATATTGCAATAAGGTAACTTTTCCAACTTTCCAGAGTCCCCCCTTCAACAAAATAAGCAACAGTCTCAAGTCCAAAGAAGGCCTTCAAAAAGTATCTCACTTGCAGAGTTAACTGTCAAAAAGTTACATTGTCCATAAATAGTGCGACTCTCAATACAGCAATTCTATTGATCCTGGCAATCCGTTCCCAAGGATTAAGTGGTGGTCTTTATTCCCTTTTCTCTCCTTCTTTTCTTTTTTTGCAGGCAAAAAAAAAAACATACTTTCCCCTCTTCCCTCCCCTCTCCTGCAGTTCAGGGAGGGAATTCTTTTGATTTGACGTTAGGATTTAAGTCTTTTTAAATGCGACTCTCCAGGTCTTAGCCTAGACGGTCTTTGCTTTGATCTATATACAAAAAACGGAAGGCGGACTTCCTGTTTACGCCTTCCCGCTTCAGTGCCAAATTAATCCTCTTTTTTCTTAAATTCCCCGATCTTTAAACTTGACCTACTCACGGGTAGTTGTTTAGTAGCCGAATTGTCACAGGAAAAAGGTCAGCGCTCTCCGGCAACAGCTACGCGGCTTCACTCCACGGAAGAAGCAATTGACTCTCAGCACCGCGCCGGTCTCCCCGTCTCGCTCCAGAGCCCCTTGCAGGGTTCCCTCGCAAATTGGGGGGGTGCTAAAGGTGCCCGCCGAGTCCCACAGTCACAGGCTTCACCCGCCTGTGATTTCAAAGGGGTCCCCGCTTCGCCGTAGCAGACAGGACCCGATTTCCGCAGAGCTACTCCCTCAGAACTAGAGGGAATCCGCCATTGCCGATGGCGCCGCCTCCGGAAGCCCAATGTGTTCTTTTCAGGAGAATTAACTGAAAGAAAGTCCATTGTACATAGCTAAACATTAAGTGTTTCATGTTGACCAGAGCTAGATGTTTAAGAGGAAGTGTTAATAAATGGCAACAAACAGTACCCTCTGTTGTTCTGTGCTAGTTTCTCATACAGTTACGAAGGTGGGGAAAAAGAAATCCCCTCTCCTCTCCCGGACACACCCTTTCTCACTTCTGGATCCTGGAGCTTTGTGGGGACCAGCCAGACCTCTTAATCCATCCCTACTCATCATCCACAATCCGATTCTCACCTGCTGGATACCCTGGTAGGGAGGGACGCCACTACCAATTTCCTGATTTTTCTACTCTTAAATTCAGTTTTCCATATTCCACATCTGTTTATGTTTGTTTTTTTAACTTCTCATGAAAATTCACTAGCATTTTAGTTGAATTTCTCACAGTGTACATGTTTGGGTGTGTGTAACTTCACCTAATATACTCATAATTGTGAAGCAACTTTCAGTAACGTACGGGCTATTTGTATGTTATATTCACTGCACATGCTTTTCTAGTCACACTTTACCTCATTATATGCATTTTTTTGTACATGTGAGCAATGCATTGCAAAATTCAAATTGGTGCCATGTTTTAGTGTATTGTTTTGGAAAGTGAGGATTTCGTAGGTTCACCTTTAAATACGAACTGGATCAAATCCCCACCCTAGCTCCAAGCCCTAGACCCTGGGTCCTGCTTACACTTGTCCCTCCTCCTCCCCTAAAATGTAAGGGGAGGAAATGTAAGAAAAATGAAAAATGAAGATTTGTTTATGTGCATTCACAGCCCACCCTTCAGGTCTACATGGGAGGATCCTTCAGATATTTGGTGCCCAAGTGGTTTAGGAGTTCCTATTGTTGATTTAAGCACCTTGAATTGATCCCAAGCACACAGAACATTCCTAGTAGATGAGAGACTCCTGTCATATTGTTGTTAGCACTAACATATATCTAGAAGCCACAGTCTTACTCCGTGTCTTACTCTGAGCAAAGAGGTTAAATAACATGATGTGGTAAATTTAAGGTCACCCACAATTTCCTCAGGAGATTGCTACTTGTGGTAAATATTAAGCCTTTTGCTGCTGTCAGCTATCTAAGCTAATGGAGCCTAAGGAAAGGAAGTCAGCCTTTCTCTCTCTCTCACTCTCTCTGCAGCTTAAAGCAAAGCACTGAAAATTGTGCTTGCATTAATTCCTGTTTCATGGTCTCAGGAAGATAAAAGGCTGCAGAAGAATGCAAGAGGGGAAAGAATCTTTTCCACATGCAGACATAGATGTTCCCTGCTTGCTTCCCTCCCTCAGCACCTTAAAATGAAAACCACTTGGCTTTGATTTTCACCAGTAATCAAATGAGTCACATTTAGCCATAAATTAACATGATTAATACTGAAAAGCAAGCAGCTATTTTAAATTTGCCCACTGGCAGTCACACACATTGGCATGCGCCTGCGCACAAGCACACACACACACACACACACACACACACTTATTCCAGGGCCTTTTATATAGTTTTGCACACACAGAGACACAAATTCCCAAAACAACCTCCCCCCCCCTTGACATCAAAGATTCTAACAAGAGGCAGCTTGAGCCAAAAGTGTGAGTTATTCCCTATTGTAATTCCCTCATTCGTTTTGTGAGCTGGGGTGAAATACTAAGGAACAGGATTTATGGCAAACTTGGACAAATGTTATTACTCTCAGTTGCTGCATGGCTCACAAAAGAGACACACCTGCTTTTCTCTGTGTTCCATGGCTGGTGCTCTTTTCGTATGGAGGGGCAGAGGGCAAAGTGGGGGGAATCATAGAATCATAGAGTTGGAAGAGACCACAAGGGCCATCGAGTCCAACCCCCTGCCAAGCAGGAAACACCATCAGAGCACTCCTGACATATGGTTGTCAAGCCTCTGCTTAAAGACCTCCAAAGAAGGAGACTCCACCACACTCCTTGGCAGCAAATTCCACTGTCAAACAGCTCTTACTGTCAGGAAGTTCTTCCTAATGTTTAGGTGGAATCTTCTTTCTTGTAGTTTGGATCCATTGCTCCGTGTCCGCTTCTCTGGAGCAGCAGAAAACAACCTTTCTCCCTCCTCTATGTGACATCCTTTTATATATTTGAACATGGCTATCATATCACCCCTTAACCTCCTCTTCTCCAGGCTAAACATGCCCAGCTCCCTTAGCAGTTCCTCATAAGGCATCGTTTCCAGGCCTTTGACCATTTTGGTTGCTCTCCTCTGGACACGTTCCAGTTTGTCAGTGTCCTTCTTGAACTGTGGTGCCCAGAACTGGACACAGTACTCCAGGTGAGGTCTGACCAGAGCAGAATACAGTGGCACTATTACTTCCCTTGATCTAGATGCTATACTCCTATTGATGCAGCCCAGAATTGCATTGGCTTTTTTAGCTGCCGCGTCACACTGTTGGCTTATGTCAAGTTTGTGGTCAACCAAGACTCCTAGATCCTTTTCACATGTAGTGCTCTCAAGCCAGGTGTCACCCATCTTGTATTTGTGCTTCTCATTTTTTTTGCCCAAGTGCAATTCTTTACATTTCTCCCTGTTAAAATTCATCTTGTTTGTTTTGGCCCAGTTCTCTAATCTGTCAAGGTCGTTTTGAAGTGTGATCCTGTCCTCTGGGGTGTTAGCCACCCCTCCCAGTTTGGTGTCATCTGCAAATTTGATCAGGATGCCCTTGAGTCCATCATCCAAGTCGTTGATAAAGATGTTGAATAAGACCGGGCCCAAGACAGAACCCTGTGGCACCCCACTAGTCACTCTTCTCCAGGATGAAGAGGAACCATTGATGAGCACCCTTTGGGTTCGGTCAGTCAGCCAGTTACAAATCCACTGAGTGGTAGCATAGTCAAGACCGCATTTTACCAGCTTCTTTACAAGAATATCATGGGGCACCTTGTCAAATGCCTTGCTGAAATCAAGGTAGGCTACATCCACTGCGTTCCCTTCATCTACCAGGCTTGTAATTTTGTCAAAAAACGAGATCAGGTTAGTCTGACATGACTTATTTTTCAGAAATCCATGCTGACTATTGGTGATCTCAGCATTTCTTTCTAGGTGCTCACAGACTGTTTGCTTAATGATCTGCTCCAGAATCTTCCCTGGTATTGATGTCAGACTGACTGGGCGGTAATTATTTGGATCCTCTCTTTTCCCCTTTTTGAAAATAGGGACAACATTTGCCCTCCTCCAGTCTGCCGGGACTTCGCCTGTTCTCCAGGAATTCTCAAAGATGACTGCCAGTGGTTCTGAAATCACATCTGCCAGTTCTTTTAATACTCTTGGATGCAGTTCATCTGGCCCTGGAGACTTGAATACATCTAGACTAGCCAAGTATTCTTGTACTATCTCCTTAGTTATTCTGGGCTGTGTTTCCTCTGCTGAATCATTTGCTCCAAATTCTTCAGGTCGGCCATTGTTTTCTTTATCGGAGAAGACTGAGGCAAAGAAGGCATTGAGGAGTTCAGCCCGATATGCATATTTTCATACACCCTCAACTCACACAGAAACACCTAAAAACAAATACCTAGACACAAAATGACACTAACAAACACTCACAGAAGTTGAAGGTGGTGGGAAAGGAGAAGGGCTAGGGACTGAGAGGTGGGGGGGGGGACCTTACTCTCCTCTCCCAACAGCCAGTGGCCTTGCTCTATTTAATAGAAAGAGTATTTATGTGCTGTGAAAAAGGAATACATCTTTTCATAGTGCAGCACAAGAGCCAAAGGATCTGCTCAAATCCTTTAGGAAGCTCCAGGTTCAGGTGTTTATTCCTCCTGAGAGGTGGTGGTGGGGAGCTTTGGAAAGGGTGTGTAGAAGGCTCACTCAGGATCTATCCTTGGAAATAATTATGATGAAGAAAGGAAGTTCCACGGAGCCCACCAGATCTCTATGGTTTAAACAAACTCGGTGGGGCCATTTGTCCTATAAGAGCATTTCTGCAGCAAAAGCAACTCTGCTCACCCTTCTGACTTTTTTGTTGGTGGTTTACAGGACTCCATCTTTGCCATAAATACTGGAGGGAGAGTGGAATCCAAATGAGAAGATCCCTCTCCAAGGACTAGTCCTTGGTGAATAAAGTTAAAAGAAGACCTGCAGGCTGCAATGGGTGCAGCCAACCTAAGGAAATTCATGGAAGGGAAGTATCCCATTCCCTACTTTGCAGGTGCCCCATTTCACATTATTCAGAAGGGATTCCAACCACACAGAGAGGCTTTCTGAGTGAGGGGGAAAAGAATGATGGGGAAACTTTTCTTATCTGAACTTCCTTGAGTTAACTGACATTAGGATGCAAGCCAGAATTATCAGAGTCAAATGCGTCCCGCAGTCAAAAACTTCAATGGTTTTTTTGTGGTAAAATTTCCTGTGGCAGAAAATGGCTCAACAATATAAAGTCCCAGGATCTGGCTGGTAGATCCAGGCAAACCGATGCTGTATTTCTCAAACACCAGACTTCTTCCTAGCAACGTTAAGGACTGCAAAACATCTGTAAAAACCTGACATCAGCTTCCTGATGCTTAAAAAAACCTCCGAGGTTATCAAGGCAATTAAAGAACACACAGAATTCATCTGCAATCCTAGTACACCCACTTATCCAGGAGTAAATCCAATTGAGCCGAATGGGGCTTACTTCTGAGTAGACATGTACAGGCTTGCACTGTTAACTGCTTGCTCTGACCATAAAACAGTTCCATCAGCTTTCACAAGGACAAGCCCAGGCAAATACTGTCCACAAACACAGATCTTTCCTAATTCTTAGCCTGCTCTATTGTCTTTCACCCCACCCTGAGATCTTCTTAGTTTGCCAGCGACATTCTGACCTGCATGCTGGCCAAGGTATATTTTCAACCTGAACTTCTGTAACTAGGAATTTTGGTCACTGATCCTTTGCCTTTTGATATAGGATACAGTATTGGCTTTCAGAAGCCCAGTGCAAGAAGTAGAGTTGGCAAATATTTTATTTTTGGTGTGGCAGAGTCCTGATCTTTCAAGCCAGAGCATGGGGTTCTGAGCACTTGTGTTCTCTGAAGCTATTGTTGCATACATACACACATAGCCAGAGAAGAAATAAAGAAATGAGGTAGGGAGAGCCCACTAAAGAGAATCAATGCAGAAATGCAGAGATTTTAAGCACACTCAACAAAATGGAGAACAGCAACAAAAGGTTAAGAAACATCAAAAAGATGTTACAGAAAACAGCAGAGTAACGAAATAAAGGTTCTCTTTAAAATTTACAGTTACATCAATGGAAGACATTGTAAACATCCACAAGTCTGAAAGTTTGTACCAATACAATTTTTGAGATACCATGCTGGTTCTAAGATGACCTTGGCTTATAATTTGTAGTTTAGACACTCAGGCTCTGTGTAATGTTTGGTTTGTAAAAAGATACACAAGACCATTCCTATTTATTGCCAGCTCAAACTCTCTAAATATTGTTGTAGACCATGGAACGCTAGGAAAAATGCCCCTTCCCCAGGGGAACACTCAATAGTAGCTTTCATTTTCCCTGCAGTGGCTGTTGCAGCCTGGCTAGGAAGGAATACAGAACTGAAAGCCCCACCCACAGCGCCTTCCCAACAGGGACCTGTCAGAAAAGCAACAACCCAATCGGCCTCTTGCTCATAACCTTATCCATCACTAGCATCCGTGACAAATGTCAACCACATGCCAGATGGCAGTGGTTGCTGGGCCTTCTGTGTTGAACCAACACAATGGCTTGGGGTGAAAATAAGGAGAGAGTGAGCGAGCACCAAATTCAAGTTAAAAGGTTATGCTAAAAGCAAGCAAGCTCTGGTCTGTCAGTTCTAGTTAGCGAAAACAGGACTTAAGATAAGAATGCATGGCCAAAGGACCATCCTAAAAATAAAAACTTGTGCTGTAGGACCTATAAACGAAAACTCCCGAGGTCACTGGCAGGCTACATCAGCAAAACAAGAGCTGGCATTCTGCAGATTTAAAAAATATATATACCCCACAATTCTTCATATTCACTGTCAAATACTTATGTAGTCTTCTCACAGACATGAAGAAGACATTATATCCAGTTCTGGGACTGTCACTGACATCATCTTCTCAGACGACCCAATGAACGTGCTGCTTTGCCACCTTTTCTACAGAGAAAAGCAAGAGAGTGAGCAAGCTGCCATTGTGCATTCGCACACACTCACTACAGACTTGTCCGCACAATCCTGAAAAGCGCACCACATTCTCCTCTCCCCCACCGCCCCACCTTGATACCACACACACAAACACAAATCCCTCACACTAGTACGATATCCAGTCCCCACAGGATATGATATATGGAATGTCTTGCTGAGAACCGAGTGTCAATTCACTTCCTCAACCTCGGGAAGTGGGAATATGAATCTGACAAGGCTTCACTTTTTTTGTTTTTAACATTCAGGAAGGGCAGGCACAGCAAGGAGGGAACACATAACCTTAAAAAAAAATGTCAGCATACAAGAAGGGAAGGAAGATTCATGAAATGGCAGCCGCTGGGTTGCTGAAAGGGTAGGGAGGGGCAGAAGCCATGTTTGTGGCATTTTTAAAAGCAAAGGTGGTGAGGAATGTAAAGGTCTCTTCCATTCCGCTGCTTTCTGGGATGTCCATCTCTTCCTGGATGTTGCTCCTAAAAAGCTTTAATCCACCGCCACTGAAAAACAGCAGAAGCCTATTGTTGATGACAGAAGGGGTGTGGGAATAAATGCAGTCCTCAAGGCCTCATTGCCCAGCCCTCAGGACTCTCTCCCATCCATGTTCCTCACCAACCCTGCTCTACGCCTCCTTAAATGTCATTGGCTGGCAGGAATGTCTTATTTTACTGTCAAAGTGCCTTTCACTTGCCTGGATGGAGAGATGTGTGCTTATAACCCTCAGCTTTTCCTGGCTGCAATGAGGTCTCCTGCATAAAGAGCCACCTCCATTGCATTATCCATTTTTGCCTCTGTCCCCACACACCACTAGTATGTTCACTCATGAGGGAATGTGGCCGATGGGCTGAAACAGATTCCCCAACCCTGCTGCAAGTTGTTCACCTGTTTCTCTGATCTTGGGGCACACAATGGAAGGATGCAGGTTGGGTTAGATGACATGTAGACAGTACTGAGCTAGTTTTAATAGTTGGCTGAGTATAAAAGATTTAGTAGTTGGCTAAGTATAAAAGGAATAGGTTCTTAGGACCACTTTCCTGTTTTTCACACATGCTTCTCTGCCTGTCTCACATGAAGGAATATTTAGTTTGTCAGGGCTTCAACCATTTTATAACAGAGATTTGAAGGAAAATGCAAAGAGGATTAAGAGTAAAGGCAATCTCTAGGATGGGTTTGCACATGAAAAGCAAAGAAAATGTGTTTTTTTATTTAAAAAAGGAAAAATAAAAGCTATATGGAAATAGTTTTGACTAAGCTGGAATGTGAGATGTAAGTTACTGCAGAGTGAGGTTGTTGAGTAGACAGCATACAGGTGAGGAGGTCAAAATTGTGCAGCAAAGGCAATTTATTTCACTCTTTGCAGAAAAGAGAGGAATTTATTCTATGTTAACAATAACCACATGCAGCATAGATATCACACACACACTGTTTTTGAACACAGCAATAAAGTGATAACACCTGGAACAAAAAATAGAAAAGGGGGAAGCCAAACACATGAAGAAAATAGGCAACAAAAAACATTACCCAAGAATTCAGAGAAATATGGATTCATATCCTTCCTTTCTTTAAAGTGAGGATTTAATTGACCAAAAGAAGTCATAGGCATTAAAAGAATGAGTCTCAGCTTGCCAGATACTAAATACAAAGAGTTCAGAGATGGCTATTCTCATTTAACAGAGACACACCAATATTCAGAGGGGTAGTTCTGTTTCTCTTTCAAATACTTCCTGATATTTTAGACATACAGTCACACCTCATGTTATGGCCGCTTCAGGTTACGTGTTTACGGGTTGTGGACTGCGGGAAACCCGGAAGTAGCGGAACTGGTTACTTCCAGGTTTCGCCGCTTGAACATGCGCAGAAGCACCAAATCGCGCCTGCGCAGACGCAGCACTTCAGCATGCGAGCGCTGTGGGTTACGGATGTGCCTCCATCACGGATTACATCCGCAACCTGAGGTTCCACTGTAATTAGAAGAAGCTCCAATCTAGCTCTTTTCATTTCAAATATAAAATACTCTGGAGCCAACTTGGATTTAACACCATCTGGCACCGCAGATTGACAATCAAACTGTCACCCCAGGTCTGCATCTTTAAGGTCTGAGACGGATAACTTTCTGCTTTTGTTGCCAAAACTATATACACACACTGCTTCTCAGTTTTTTGAGGCTGTACGTAGAACTGATTTGCTGACACTGATTTGCTGACACTGATTTGTTGTTACCAAGAAATCTCCTCCCAATCTTTAGAGCACTTTTAAAAGCTTCCTTTAAACAAAAGAAGCAATGGCCTTGCAATGTCATCAGATTCCAAGAAGAAAAAGGAGAAATGGATGGATGAATAAACAGGTGAACTGTAAAAAGTTTGGTATTGTATGCATAATTCATGTGGCACTTAAAAAAAATTAGCGGCAGACAACTTGCCTGAAGGTGGAAGCAGGTCTGGCAACTAAGCATACATTCTGTTCTCTGGTAAGCATCTCTTTCATTTTAGTTGCAAAGCCAGAAGGAAACCAGGAATCCTCACCCTATTACTTGAGCCCTTATTCTGATATCTGTTATCATATAATGCCTTTCTTTGTCCTAAGTTGTATCTGAGTGCAGGAGAAACAGAAGACCACACTCCCTTACAGAACCTTAGACATCTTTTAAAATTTGTAACTTGCACCTTCATTATTATTATTTACCAAAAAAGGCAACTCTTAAAACACAAAGGGTTGCATCTAATGTTAGTCATACTCAGAGAAGACCATTTGGAATTAATGGATATGACTAATTTAGGCACATTCATACACTCTACTCAGAGAGTAATTCCATCAGCTACAACTAACACATGAACTTCAAGACACTCTGAAAACACTATTATTTCAAAGATAAGGTGGCAAGGAGAGCACTGGTCCCTGTCTCTTTGATGAGTCAAGTAAACAAACAATTTTTCTCCTTCAGCTCTTGTTGTGCCTTAGGATTCTGTATCTGTTACCAGCCCCTATACTCAGCTTGGCCATTCAAGACCTACAGGTGTAAAAATGATACTCTTGCTTTACTTTAAATGATCAAAGGGCACTTGATGTAAGTTGATGTTTGACAAATATTCTGCTGCTATTATGCTTGTGTTTTCATGGTTACGACTGCAATTTAACTTGTTTTATCCTGCATTTTTTTTTTGCATTGTAAGCCACCCTGACTGTGCTTGTCACAGGAAGGCAGGATTAGATGTCCCTAAACAAAACAAGATGCATACTTGAGAGAACCATTTCTATATGATTGATTTACATGTCCCGCTAGGATTTTTTGAGTACTAACTCCAAAATATGCTCCAGTATTCTGAACTATAGGTTTTTGCACACATCTTTACTGTCAACACACATCTCGCCAACAGAATCACATATTTTATCAAGCAAAACAATATCGCCCAGCTTATTAGTCAATAAGACCCTAACACCAGGCACACATTCAGAAGACGCCATCAGTAAACTGTATGGCAATGTACCAGCTTAAAAGATGCAATTCGAAGATATGGTAAGATTGGTAGACCCAGATTATGACAGTGATGGGAAAGGGAGGAGAGGTATTACCCACAACCCAGAGTCCTTCTGTGGCAGAGGACTCAGGCTACTTCTGTGCAGGGGAGAACCCACAGAACTTCATTCAGAGTGCTTTTGGCTTGCAAAAATCACAGATTACAAAATAAAGCAGGCTCTTTTAACCAGCCAGCCAGGTCTTCCAGATTGGTGGAGCCCACCAAACTTCAGGTCTGGTCAGCTTACATAAGGCTTCAGTTGGCTCTAGTTCTCTGTAGAAGCAACATCTTGGGTTTAGCAGGGCCTCTTGGAGCTGTCCAATGTCCTGTAGCCTTTCTGCTTGATCTACTCATTGCTTGCTTCCCTTATGAGTCTCATGTGCTCATTGAACTGGAGGTGATAGTACTTAATGCTCTCCCATGGTGGCACTCCAGCAATGAAACTCTCTCCCTAGTGTAGCTTGCTTGGCACCTACCTTGATATAATTCTAAGGCCAGGCAAAGTCCTTTTCATTTTTCCAGGCCTTTTATTATGTCCCTGCTTTAAACCCATTTGACGCAAGCTATGTTTTCTTTTAACATGGAGTTTATATATTATTATTTCTGTTACTATTTCTGGGTTTTTGTTTTTTTGTTTTGCTTTAAATGGACCTGATAACATGCAGCTCAAAGCTGACCAGCAATGGCTGGGTAACTGCCCATATTGTCCACGTTTGGAAGCACCCACAGTCTGAAACACTGTGGCCAATGCACAGGTTCACCATCTCAGTGAGAACTAGGCCAAAGATGCATCAGATCCTGTGTTGTGCTGCCCTTTCCCTAGAGGCTGGCATCTGCCGAAATGCATGTGAGTGCTTGGGGACAGAAGGACGCAGAAAGGCACTAACTAGCAATCAGGGATTCGCATTAAGGGCTGAGTCAGCCTACAAAACAATGAAAAGGCAGTTTTAGTTTATAGTATAATGAAAGGAGGGAGAGGCGCACACAGTTAATTCAGCATGCCATCTGGTGCAGCACTGTGCTTCAAAGCAATATTACTATACCATCCTCTGTTAAAGCAGACCAATCACCAGCAGAGACTGATACTCTCAATAGCTGGACTCAGACGCTGAATAAAACAGAGCCTGTCTGTAATCTACATGGATTTGTATCTCATACACATTACAAGAAAGCTTTTGGAGAGGGTCTGTTTACCCTTGCCTTTTCTGCTTACTCCTAAAAGAAGAAGTTTGCTTTCTAATATACGAACAATTTGTCACAAATAAAAAAAGTGTCCTTATTGAATGCTAAATATAATAAAGTTACAATCACACATTTATAGCTGTCTCAAGTCTTCACATACACTATAGGAATAATCCTTACAACAGCCCTATAGAGTAGGTCTCCTGTTATAGGAGGAGACGAAAGCTGCAGTTTTAAGGCTAGTCTTGGAATTTGGATTTTCTAGTGTGTGTTTTCTGTTCTTCCCAGGCTTAACATACAAAGATATGATGGTTGTCACACCATCATAAGAGGCTTTGTCTCTCTACAACCAGCACACACATAGTGTAGTGTGAAAACAGGATCGCTCCAAAAAGGATACAGCTTTAAGAAGTAAGAACCACAAACCCTTGATATTAAATTCTCTCTATGTGAGTTAGAAACACACTCTTTTCTCTTTTTTTGAAAAAAGTTGCCAATGAAGAAAATACAACTGCATTCCGCTTTCCATGCTAGGAGCAGGGTTTGGTTGCATTTCTATTTCTGTCTCCTTTGTTCCCTAGAAGGAAGAACATTAACTGGTCTGACAAGTTCTATTAAAACAAGGAAGGGCTATAAACAATGCAGAAGACCATGTATTTTTTACTGGAAAAAGAAACAGGCAGCAGGAAGAGGCAGACAGACTGGCCTAAGCTGCCGGCCAAATCAATTATTTGTCTGTAACAGACATTTATCTCCACATTTATGTCCTGAATAAAATGAATGCCTTGTTGGCCTGGTAACCTGGCAAGGAGGTACAGCTGCTCTGTTTGAAATCCACGGCCATCTCCAAAACTCAGTAAGGGCCAAACTTAACGTGATGGTGACTATGACCTTTATAACTCAGAATCTGCCCCTGATCATGAATACAGCTGGGGAAGGCCCCTGTTTTAATAGCAGGAAGAGAGGATTGATCAGTTCTCCCCCACAATCTGAGAGGACCCACCACCAACAGCAACTGGGCTCCAGTACCATATTCAGTACTGAATCCAGCTGGGAGAAACTACATCATGTGACAAACTACAGGGAAGAAAGCCATAGAGGGGGAGAGCTCAGCATCCTCTCCCCATTTTATAGGTGACTGTGGTAGGCCTGCAATTAAAGAGGCATGTCTGCCATTGTCATGTCTCCCTTGGTTCTATCTTACTTTTTCTTATTTACTCTTCCAGAAAACACACAGGCTTTAGCCCTATCCAGTCACTCAATTCCATGAATATTTGTGGGATGGGGTGGCATTGCACCAGAGTGGCAAATAAGCATGGGGACTCTGCTGAATTTTCAGGAACTGCACATAGGTTAGGGTCTGAGTCTGCTGCTATTGGGCTGAACTTGGCATTCCTTTAATGATTCTGAATGAACAGACAGGGCTTTTAGATCAGCATGTCAAGCAGTGCCTTTAAAAATATGGCACCACTCACTTTCCATATGAGGCTATCAACAGTCAGCAAAATACAAATTCTATGTTAGCCAACTTCTGCACCCCCAAAGCCCAAATTCTGGAACCAGTGTAAATTAAGCAAATTACATTGCAATTCTGTGTGCGCTTCCTAAGAAGTAAATTCCATCGTATTCAATAAACCTTGCATGCATGGAATTTTAGCCTTCTGCAAATGGATAATTCTGCTTCTGTTAGTCAGTGGGGATCTGTAGGACGTGGAGTCTGAACTCCATGATCAGAAGAAACATCCAAGGCTTTGCCTTTTTAGGTTTTACCATGCACAGCCCATGTACTTTCAAGTAAGGATGCTGGAAGACTGATCTCTACACATTTACCTGGTCTATACCTCTCAATGATGGAAAATGGGGCAGTCAGACTTATTATAGGTGAACACATGGGAGAGTACATGCCTACTTTTAAGCCTGTTCTCATGACAATAAGGACTAGAAATACCTTTTCTGAAAGATGAAAGTTGAGATTCTCAAGATGCTGAATGCTGCTTCTATGTCAGGGACTGGCTGGATAACGAAAAGTGGAGGAAGTCTCCAGCCGAGGAACCCCCGAGGGAAGCAACAGGGGAAGAAGGCTCAGACCCAGGGGAGTGGTGGTGAAACACAGAAGATGGAACAAAGGAGGGAGGGAGCTGGGAGGTGGAAGACCCAGGAGGCTTAAGTGAGCAAGAAGAGTCAGAGAGCCCTCCAAGGACAGGACTGGATGCAGAGGAACACACTCTGAGCTCAGGATCTGAAGGAGAGGACAGGGAGGTGCCAGACACTGCAGCAGCTTCACAGCAGCTACCCGAACCCTCTGCATGGAGCTCCCCTCCCCCTTTCACTCCAAGATTGTTCAGAGCTTTACATATAGCTGAACACAAAGCTAGAAAAACCCAAGGGGGGGTCCCCTCTCCCCGCTTGCGTTTGCATCTGTTTGGAAGACATCCGGAAGTGGAGAGTTAGGAGGAAGAGGAGGTGCCCAGAGCCAGTCTTGGCAATGCATTCACAGAGGCAGTAGTGCCTGAGTGATCTCTGTTGTATACTAATTTCCTGAATAAAACAGCTGACTTTACTTCAAGTCTCTGAGTCTCCCTTCTGACCTGTTGATGAACCTGTTCCCCGATAGCCCCCTGACAATTTGGTGCTTAATTCTTTACCTTTTGTCAGAAAATAAAATATGCTTTCGTTTATATTTTTTTAAAAAAAGAAAATGCACAATTTAGCATATTTTTTGGAATGGGTGGGGGAATTCATTACCTATCCAGTTCTTGCCTTGTTCAAACAGGCGGCTTTTGAAATCATTGCATTCATCAAAATACATCTCCTCCTTCCTACTGATTTGCTAGAAGCCTAAGCAGAGAAGTTCCCGAGATAAAATATCTTACCAATAAACATGTGGAATAAGTTACTGAGAAATGCATCTGAGAGAGGAAGCATAAAATGTATTAAATCACAAGGATTTGTTTCAGGAGAGGCAGGAGATTGAAGGGGATTGGGGGGAAACAAAAAAACGGAGACTAATATAAATTTTATACAAAGGACACTTCCTACCCCATGGTTTGTTTGTGTTTTTTAATGCTTAGAGCTGGCCACGTATTTTTATGAACTCTTAACACAGGATGTATTGCTCTGCTGATTAAAATAATAACGATAAAATGAGATGTGGGCTAAGTCTGCCACTCTGTCCGCCACATGGCATTGTCTTGGTGGTCAGTGCACCCGTAGGTAAGGTTACCAGATCCAGAACTGGATGATGCATCTACTTTTTAACAACTACAGCACAGAAGATGCTATAAGCACAAATGTCAATTCATGCCTATTTCCCCAGCTTCCTCTTGAAGCAGGGGGGAAACCGCCATCATCTGCTCTAAGCAAAGATACAAGTGCAATGTAGTGGACCCCACACACCACCAACTGAGCTAGAAACTGCAGCTTCTCACAATGTTCTGGTCCCTCCCCTAAGAAGCTGACACAGTCACCACGTTCAAGGTCTCTTTAGCGGGAAATGACTCAAACCATTACGTAGCTGGATTAGCTCAGCATGATCAGAAAGGGCCGAGGAGCAAATTTGTTGCAAATCCCTCTCTGGAAACTGACATGGTCCTGATAAGTGAGCCAGCCCAGATGCTGGGCTCTCCTTCAATGGAGATACTTAACCAAGAAGCTAGATAGCCATACTCCAGGAGTGCTGCAGTTTTAACCTGCATTGTTGATCCTGTAATGAGCAAACCGCTTCACGAGATCAGCCTTCTCCAGCTCTAGGGTCCCATATCAAGTTGAACAAGAAGCCCCATCATCCTTGGTCACTGGTCACACAGGCAGAGAACAGCAATACCTGAGGACCCAAAGCTGTGGAAGGCTGGACTAGATGGTCCTCAAGATTCCGTACAGCTCTATAATTTTATGGCTATTCTAATTTCAAAAGAACACAGCTAAAACATATGCCCACCCCTCCACCAATGCCTCACACAGAAAACTGGGACTTTATTATTTGCATTAAGAGAAATGCATGCAAAAACAGTTGAGTCATATTACCCCTGCTAGTAACAAACAGAATCTACCATCTGTCAAGGGATATATTTCCAGATGAAAGTGCTTTATTGGAAGCAAAATTAGTATGCAGGAAGATACAAATGAAAGTATTAGCATCTCTTTCAAAACAGAGCTACATCAACAGGTAGGAGCATTTCATATATGCTGATTTCAATGGGCACATGCTGATAACCTGCTTAAACTGTAGCATTTGAAGGACAGGCGCATCGACTTTCATGTATTCATGTATACAACAGCAACATGTGGCATGCAGCTGCAACTGAGCTCTGCTCCCTGGAACATGTTTCCGCAGTGAACATGATGTTAAAAAGTAGTGCACACAGTTCAAACTCTACCGTGTAATAATATTAGCATGTTTATGAGGTATTCTTCCCATAAATACAACCTCTTACCTTGCACATCTGAAATACAAAACAGGGATTTCTGATATCCCCAAGAAACCAATTAATTCCAGTTGGCAAAGTGTGTGTGTGTGTGAGAGAGAGAGGGGGGGGGAGAGAGTGAGTGAGTGAGAAAACTAATTGCATTAATCATATATACTTTAAAGAGCTGATTCACACTTCCTACTAATGTTTTACCTCTTTGCCTCATTTTATTTTATTTCCTGACTACAAGAGATAAGGAGACATATTTAATGAAGAATGTGGATGGTGGCAAGTCCAATGGCTAGAGAGAGATCTGGTAGTGGGTGACCACAGGCAACGCGTTCTCTCTCAGCTTCAGTTCTTTAACATAATGACTTTTTATAGATCAGTTGCAAGGATGAAGTGCTGTTTTAAAAAGCCCCATCTTGACGCATCTTAACAACAGCACAATTCCTTTCAGGTGAGATTAGATCAATCATCTAGATTAATGCTAATGCTGAATTAAATAAAAATTAAATACAGACAGGTAGAGGTGCAGAGACTGCAGGAATGGGGGGAAGAAGGTAAGTTTCATTTACAGATATCCAGTTGGAGTATGAATTGAATTTGAAATGATTGAATGTATGTGCTGTTGTTGTTTTTAACCCTCCCCCCTCTCTCTGTGTGTGTGTGTGTTGTGCATGGGGTGTTAGGGGAGGGGTAGTACCTCTGGTGGGGGGCACAGACTTCCCTTGCATGTGAAGACAGGCTCTGGCAGACTGATCAGAAAAGACCAATAGTAGATCCAACCATCGAGAAGGCAGTTTCTGCATGTGTTGTAGAGGGATGCGAGGGGCAGATGGGCTTGTCAGCCTAGGAAGGTAGCCCATCTAGGAGAAGGAAAACTCAGATCCTAAACCTCCACTGCCTTGCTGGAAGAAGAAAAGGCCAAGTAGTAAACCCTACACAAATCCAGAGTGGAGTCCCTAAGATGGTTGGGTGGTGCCTTGTATACTTCCTTCCAGCAACTCCTGCAGCCAAGCTGGTGCCAAACACATTGCTCTGCTTTCTTTTGGACCACATCAGCAAGGCCGAGAGGCAGGTCTGGTTGTCTGGACAGCCCAGGAGCTTCATACACATTGCCCAGGCTTGGGCTTGGGGAGGTCACTTGAGTGCTGCTCATGCAGCTGTTTGACTTCACCCCCAGAGGTGCACTCCATTGTCTCTTGAGACAAAGGAATGCCAACAAATGTGTGTGTTTATAGAAGTACCTCTTTTATGTATGCTATCATGTTGTAACTTACTTCAGGATACCTCATGGGAAGTTGCTTCATAAATGAAATAAATGCATACAATAAAATAATAAATATGTGCAAGTGGAAGTCTGCCACGCAAGTGGTACACCACAATCGGATATCACCCCCATAACTGGGGCACAGAAGACATGGCACAGAAGCACTAACACATTAGTCTATCTGAAGATACCTAGAGCACTGCACCCACCACCTTTGCTTATAGCACACAGTGTGAAAGGGAAAGGAGGAGCTTAACTATAGGGAAATCTGTGAATGGGCAGTTGTCCTTTACAGTGGGACTGAACTCATTTGATGACTTGAGCTGGGGAGAGACAACAAGACACTCTGTGGTCTTATAAACAGGACAAGAAAGCATTTATAAACACAAGAAAGTATTTCTTCATGCAAGGCAACTTAAAGAATCTACTGCCAGAAGATGTGGTCATTGCTTCAGGCTTCAATGGATTTCAAAGAGGATTAGACAAATTCATGGGAGCGCAAATCTATCAATGGCTATGAGCCATGAAAGGAAAAAAGGAACCTTCATGTTTAGGAGAAAGTTGTTAAAAGGGGTGCAAATAGCAAGGGTATGCCATTGCCGTCATATCCTACTTGTGGATTTCCAAAGGCATCACTCACTTGACCTAATCCAGCCAGTTTTTTCTTCTACGGCAGCTTCATAGCTCAGTGCTAGAGCATCTACTCTGCCTGCAGAAAGTCCCAGATTTAATCCCTGGCATCTCCAGATAGGGTTAGGATGGACTCCTGCCTCAAACTCTGGAGAGTTTCTACCAGTCAGTGCAGACAATACTCAGCTAGGTGGACCAATAATCTACCTCAGTGTTAGACAGCTTTCTTTGTTGTCCCAAGCAATGTTGGGCCGGCCCTTGAGAACATATTGATTACAAACTCTGTTTACATCCTCGGGGAAACTGACCCACTTTTATTCTTAGTAACTGGAAAGAAATGTGTTTCAGAAAATAAATGAATATTATAACCACAGGCATGTTTAAACATATTAATGCACAAGGGAGGGATTTGTCAGAAAAGGCACTTGAATTTTCAAAGGGCAATATTAGACAGAAATGTAAGGAAAGAAAGTTATTTCCTCTCTCTGTTCCCGCAGTTTTCAAACTTGCACAGAAGTCCATCCCTGAACCAGGAGTGGAGCTGAAAGAATGTGCTTGTGTGGAATTTAGAAGGTGTTGATAAGGAGGTATTTGTTGACAATGCCTTGACAGCATTTATAGGGTGAGAATGAATAATGATTGTCCATTTGGTGAGAAGTCGATTTCAGGGCTCCAATGTAATTTGTCACCAGGGCTATTTTAAAGATTGGGAGGTGAAACGTGGCATGCAATGTATAATATTATATATATCCAAAGAAATCCAAAGAACATTGCAGTTTGAAATATTTCTTTTCACATATGGCAGTTTCTATGCCTTTCTTCTCCCTTGTCAACCACAAATAATATTTAGAAACAGCCACCCTTTTAACTTTCTCTAGCTCAGAGGAGGCAATGTATAGGAGACTGCTGGTCAGCTAACCTGTTTGCAACCATGGTCAGGCAAGTAAATCAGCCTAATTTTATGGCGCAAGTTCAAACTGAGCTGATATAAGGCTGTGCACACACACCCATTTACTCTGCATCCAGTGTCACTCCCACTGCTGGTTTGGGAAGCAGTGTACTCAGAACTTTCACCATAATCTATATTAATCCTATTGCTTCTTAGGAAATACTGCATTTTGAGGCACTTTTCCCTACACCAATCCAAACAGAGGAAAATATCAAACTAGCTGCATTTGAAGATGAAATGTATACACAGCCTTAGTTTAGGGGCTGACTCTTGGTACATTCGGAACAAGGTAGCTCTACTAAGTGTACATAATCTGGCCAGTCAATTAAAGGAGATGAAATATATAAGCTCCTACAGTTGAATAAGCAAATCAACTTGCTTAACTCGGCAGCTTTTCTTCCTCATTTTCAGATATTTTCAGTGCATATAAGAGCACAACAGAATACAGAAATGTCAAACCCTGGGGCAAAGGTGCATTCTAAAAATTCTGTTCCAAAATATCTATGATGCCTTTCCATAATGAAAACCCATATAAAAGACAAGCTACCCAGCTCTGCATTGATTGTTATTTTGGAAAGTTGTCACAGTTATGTCATATCTAGAAGAAGGGGGAAGTGCCTTCACTTGCTAAATGTGATGTTCAGCTGCTTGGAAAATATTATAGAAGAGTTAAATCTACAATGGCTTATGACTCCTTTGAGAGCAACGAATCTTTCTAGAACATTTCATTGGCCCCAGTGAAAATGGTTCCAAAGGTGTTAGGGTCTAGCTCTACGACTAAGCCTTTTATATGTGAATTCGTGAAAGTGCAATGACTGGGTGATTTATATTAACAGGGTGTCCCTTTGAATATCACAGTAAACCCAAGGCAACCTGAAGGCAACCACTGAACATAGCTGTCAACTTTTCCCTTTTCTTGTGAGTAATCCTATTCGGAATAAGGGAATTTCCCTTAAAAAACGGGGGAAAGTTGACAGCTATGCCACTGAAGCTTAGCATGTGTGGTTAGTGCCTGGATGGGTGACCAACATTCACACTGCCTCTTCAGTTCTATGGTAGAAGAAAGGTGAATTAGAAATGTAAAAAACCAAAAAAACTCAACCCAAAAAACTCATACTTAATGGTTTACAGAACATGGAGATTGGTTTCTGCTTTGCTTCTCCCCTTGCAGATAAAAGTAACAAACCATTGTCTCTGGCTTAGTGTTCCATCCAAGCCAAAAATCACATTTTGATTTGTTCAAAAGCCAACCTTGGCAAAAACAAACCTCTAACTGAGTAGACTGGAGTAGGCAGAAGAAACTTAAACCTCTTTGCCAGCCTAGCACTTTGATCAGGATGCAAATTGTGTTTTCACCCTCAATCATCATCATCAGATTGATCATCTGGGAGGGGTGCAATGCATGGATGAGTTGAGGGGACTATGTGCCTGGGTGTGTACACATGTGAGAATACAGGGAGGCTGCACCTATAGCCAGCAAATTTGGTTAAGGCAAATGCAACTTACTGTGACATGCGAACCACACCGTTAATATCAGACCATTTCCTTTGTTTACCGTGATTTAAAGTTATGCTGAATCTGTGTGTCTGTTGTATCTATTTGTAGCTCTTGCTTTGGTGATGCTAAAGAAAGCTTAAAAGCAAAGACAAAAACCCATAGAAATAAACCACATGGGCAAACTGGGGTCCACAATGAAGCAAAGCCTTGTTATTATGGATGTGCTGGGGCTATGACTGAAATCAGCAAGCTCCCTGAGTGGAATGCAGAAATCTCCACTAGAGGGCTCAGAACCTTCATAATATAACTCTACTACAGTCTGCTAAAATGACACGCCATTTCTCCCAAGCCTTCATGTCCACAAGGGATAGCCAAACTGGAGTCCTCATCTATGTGTTGCTGCATTCCAACCTTCTCCAGCCCCAGCCAGGCAAGGACACCAATTACAGTGGTAACTCGGGTTACATACGCTTCAGGTTATAGACGCTTCAGGTTACAGACTCCGCTAACCCAGAAATAGTACCTCGCGTTAAGAACTTTGCTTCAGGATGAGAACAGAAATCTCATGGCGGCAGCGGGAGGCCCCATTAGCTAAAGTGGTGCCTCAGGTTAAGAACAGTTTCAGGTTAAGAACAGAACTCCAGAACAAATTAAGTTCTTAACCCGAGGTACCACTGTACAAGCAGAGGAGTTGCAGCAGGATATACCTCCCGTCATAGGAGCGACTGTTGTGGGAACACACATGGAAAAACCCCGAGAGACACCCAGGTAACTCTTGCTTATGGGGCAATACAAACACTACAAAGGAAGCAAATAAACAGGTAAGCCTTCCGCTTCCTACTCACTGAACCTTTGACAGCAGACGAGGTAAGATTATGACCTGCGCTCTTCATTTGGTAACAACCTTTTCAATGACCAGGATCTCTGCAGTGTGTACAGCAGCATCAGTACAGTTCTATGCTTCTGGGGAAAATATTTCAAAAGGTTTCAAACTGGTTTAAACCTCTGGATTTGCTTGGAGTGCAGGGGCAAGGAAGCCAAAGGTGGTGTGGAAAAGAAAGGTGGTTTTCTCGAAGCTAGCAATGCGAAATGCCATGCCACAGAGCCCTTTAGGAGCTGAATTGGCGACATCCAAGTGTTAATTCCTCTCCACTGCAACCCGAAGAGCCAGTGGCATGTGAGCAGATTCCAGGTTTTACCTTAGCAATGTCCAGTGGAGCAGCTGCACTCCAGGGAGCTTCTTGCCTGCATGTCCTCAAGCTGTCACTTTGCAGTATGTCATTCCAGTCATCTATCTGAAAGAAGGCCAGCCAAACAAGGAAGCCTCACTACAACCCACCCAATAATGTGTCCTGCTGACTGGAAATCCCGGTCAAATGAAGTTCTCTTCCATCCTAATTTCTTGCAACGAAAACTCAGAAGGATAACTAACTCCAGAAACTGCTAACCTCATCTGACCTTCTATTAGCTGCATCCATTTGCCAGCCATTTCAAACTTTTTGTATCGGATGGTTTTTCTATCATTTTCTATGGATTTGTTACCATTTACACATTACAGTATTTGATTCACGACTTGTTGATTCAGATTACATGGTTTTATTTTTTACTTCTGCTTTTAAGACTGTTTCCTTGCGCTATAGTTTTAGGGGTGGGGGATAAATACGATACAGTTCACATTTAAAAGCAAATCTATCAAGTTCACATTTTCCAAAATAATATGAGAACTGAATGAAACACAGGAACTCTTTGAAATTTCCAATAATCCAAATTTTGCCATGCAGTTCTCCATATGCATGAAAAGTGCATATATTAGGGGGAAAGTGTTCATAAAAAACCAATTCATTCGTGAAATTAACGTACACAAATGCACAAATGATCACCAATAGTCAGCATGGATTTCTGAAAAATAAGTCATGTCAGACTAACCTGATCTCATTTTTTGACAGAATTACAAGCCTGGTAGATGAAGGGAACACAGTGGATGTAGCCTACCTTGATTTCAGCAAGGCATTTGACAAGGTGCCCCATGATATTCTTGTAAAGAAGCTGGTAAAATGCAGTCTTGACTATGCTACCACTCAGTGGATTTGTAACTGGCTGACTGACCGAACCCAAAGGGTGCTCATCAATGGTTCCTCTTCATCCTGGAGAAGAGTGACTAGTGGGGTGCCACAGGGTTCTGTCTTCGGCCCGGTCTTATTCAACATCTTTATCAACGACTTGGATGATGGACTCAAGGGCATCCTGATCAAATTTGCAGATGACACCAAACTGGGAGGGGTGGCTAACACCCCAGAGGACAGGATCACACTTCAAAACGACCTTGACAGATTAGAGAACTGGGCCAAAACAAACAAGATGAATTTTAACAGGGAGAAATGTAAAGTATTGCACTTGGGCAAAAAAAAATGAGAGGCACAAATACAAGATGGGTGACACCTGGCTTGAGAGCACTACATGTGTAAAGGATCTAGGAGTCTTGGTTGACCACAAACTTGACATGAGCCAACAGTGTGACGCGGCAGCTAAAAAAGCCAATGCAATTCTGGGCTGCATCAATAGGAGTATAGCATCTAGATCAAGGGAAGTAATAGTGCCACTGTATTCTGCTCTGGTCAGACCTCACCTGGAGTACTGTGTCCAGTTCTGGGCACCACAGTTCAAGAAGGACACTGACAAACTGGAACGTGTCCAGAGGAGAGCAACCAAAATGGTCAAAGGCCTGGAAAAGATGCCTTATGAGGAACGGCTAAGGGAGCTGGGCATGTTTAGCCTGGAGAAGAGGAGGTTAAGGGGTGATATGATAGCCATGTTCAAATATATAAAAGGATGTCACATAGAGGAGGGAGAAAGGTTGTTTTCTGCTGCTCTAGAGAAGCGGACACGGAGCAATGGATCCAAACTACAAGAAAGAAGATTCCACCTAAACATTAGGAAGAACTTCCTGACAGTAAGAGCTGTTCGACAGTGGAATTTGCTGCCAAGGAGTGTGGTGGAGTCTCCTTCTTTGGAGGTCTTTAAGCAGAGGCTTGACAACCATATGTCAGGAGTGCTCTGATGGTGTTTCCTGCTTGGCAGGGGGTTGGACTCGATGGCCCTTGTGGTCTCTTCCAACTCTATGATTCTATGATTCTATGATTCATTGTGTTGGGAGATTGCTTGCGAAAATGTGCACATAAGTCAAAACTGCATACAAAACTGTATTAAGAGAAATTCACACAAAAATGCTGAATAATTTTCATAAGGTTGTTTTTTAAAAAATAATAATCCCACAAATTAATCAATTGCTGCAAAAATGTGAACAGAATTTAACAATGGAAAATGAGAAACTAAGAGAACTGAAATGGACAGATCCTTCCACCCCTAGCTGTAAGTAGCTAAGAAGCTAGGAACAAGTAGCTCTATGCAGCATTTAGAAAAAATTCTAAGCAAAAAGGAAACCTGTCTCCAATATAACCAAACATAATTTATGGATGAACACCCACAAATGAGCCACCCCCATAGACTAGTAATTTTTAATGCAATTGAGACATCTTGAGAGCTAACTGAAAAATTACTTGGAGGGTGGGGAGAAAAGTGTCTCTGCAAAATTCTGCTTTCAAGTGTGAGTAGAAACTTGTTTCAGGGTGGAAACGGACAACACATCAGAGGCAGCCAAAAGGAGAAACACCAGAGCCAGGCCCCCATAATGCTTGGCTTGTCAGACATCTTGCGTGACACTGTGATAAGCAACAGCCTGTGGGGTGGGACGGAGCCACAGACCTGCCCTTCCTGACGCCAATGTTGCTAAAGCATCCCATCAAGGGGCTGGGCTGGGGCAGGGTGGGGCTGTGCAGACATACTGGCAAGAATGCCAGATATGCTCCAGCATTGCATTCATGTAGCCCCAACCTCCCTGCCCTGAACCAACCCCATCCAGATGAGCTGCAGCAATGCCAGAATTGGGAGGGCGGTTCCGCCCTACTGCATAGGACATGGGACATGTGGGTCTTTCCCCAACTTCCACATTTCTGGATTGCTGCTGAATTGTGTGCACTACAGAACACGACCGCATCTTCCCACACACACCAGGAATTAATTGCCATTGGGAGAAAACAGGAACTGGAAGGTAAAGTTGGCATCACATCCAGTTCTGTACTGAGTGTTTTTGATAACTGTTCGTCCTGCAAGCAGTGCCCATTTAAAACGACCTTCGGTGGTCTCAGAGCACCACGGGCTTTGTCTAAACCAAAATATTTTATGCTATTTACGAAAGAATCAGGTGAACTTGCTGAGCAAGAAGATATAAGGAAATATCCCAAGTCATGTCAATCCTAATCAAAATGGCTATGTGTTCACTTTCAAGAGGCACAAAAAATAATTAAAAGGACAATCACTTTTCACAAAGTTTTACGGTCCACCTTTTAGAACATAAATTATCACGCTGTTGCATTAGTGTATCTTTCTTGGCAAAGAAGCCATGTGAAAATACAGAACGTGATGCTCATGTGCTCTGGTGAATAATGTTGCTTTTATGCAAATGCACCCCCTCCAAATTGTTTCTAAAAGGACAAATGAGGGCACACACTGGGCAGAATGACCCACACAGAGACACAAAACAAGGGAAATCTGGGGAAGCAGGGAGAAACAAAAGATGGACAGGTTTGGGTGCCTTTGGCAAGATGGTGCAATCTCATGGTTTTTTGAGAAGTGAAACAGGATCACCCCCAAAACAAGGGCCTGTGGAGTGTGGGATAGCAAAAATACATTTCCTCTTCCCCCTCCCACAAGGGAGAGGCTTGAACACTTTCTACAAGGCACCTGGTTCAGGCTGGTTAGAGCCATGAAGAAGAGTTGCTCTTGGGATAAGGATACAGTACCGGTTTCACTTCCTTGTAGCTCAGAAATAATAACTTTAATTATTACTGTAAAAAATGGGAAGGAAGAAGCCTAGACCAAAAATAATGAGCAATCTTCTAATTCCACATAGGAATCTTTTAATTTTCTTGAATTAGGCACTTTGAGGTTTTCAAAACAGAATGATGTAATGACTCTTGACTCTAATAAGTTCTCACAAGAAAATTAACAGTCTTACGGCACATGTAGCATTTATAGCACAGCTTACGTTCTAAATCTTGGAATCTAATTTAAAGATCTGTTCAAAAGTGAGTAGTTTGATAGTTTTCCTTTGTGCTTCCACCTTTCTGTCTGAAACTCCCATAAAAGATCCATAATAAAAGTACAGCTTTCCATTCCAAGACACAAAAGTTTCCATGGGTGCAGCGCTCATTCCTTAACAATGTTTAAGTGTACTAAAGAGGGCCAAAGTTGACTGTTCTCTTTTCAAATACCAACGTCCATTGGTCACAAAATCATTTCAACGGCTCATTTAGTCAATGCCACAAAGAATTATAAGCACGCTTTCAGAACCAAAGGTCTGAAGGAGACACAGACACTGGCCAGGGAAACCGCAACCTTGCTAATTTGGTATGTAGGCAGTCAAGTCAGGCCTGTAACGCTGTCATTCTAACAAACTCAGGCTAGTTATAGCTTTCTCCTCCACAGTCTGTTGAAGCAACAACATTAAACTGGTCTCGGACTACCTGTCTTCCTCTCATGCACCCAGCTTGAGAGAAAACCTCCTTGTTTGTTAAACTGCAAGTTTCCCATAACATCTGAACCAGGAAATTATAGCTTAAGCACTGCCTTCAAGCCATAACTAGAAATCACAGCTGTAAACGCGTTTTAAACTAACCAAGTAGCCTCTTTTCAGACTGGGTCAGAGGGAGGCAGGGGTGGTCATTATTCACTAGGGCTTCAGCAAACCAGTGTTTGTTGGAGTGGGAGCATCATGTCTGCATGAGGCCTGAGATTAGCTTGGTCTTCACCTAAGCAGCATGTTGCTTTCAGTAAGAACCCAAGAGGATTTTTGAACCATGCAGGCCTCTGTTGGTTCCTCATGTTGTTTGGCCCATGTAGATCTGGTAATTCCAGTTCCTCTCTCCAGTCATCCAAATTCGCAGTGCCAAAGTGCAATAGAGAGGCGGCTAGCCGCTAGCTCCTTGGACAAACTACCATAACGGTGGAAAAAATTATATGCCTTGGTCTAGCTTTCGGAGGCTAAGTTGCATAGCCACTTAGGATTAAATTTAAAAAATACTTTAAAAATCTTCTTGGCCAAAGTTATTGGCAACACATACACATTCAGTATTAGGAATCCCAATTTATAGCACAACACATACCTCCTTACTTTCAGAGCAGCTTTGTTGCAATGATTAACATAATATTCTGTTAGAACAGTTTGTTCTTTGGGATTTCTTTACATTCTCATAGAACAAGTAACTATAAATTATACTTTGAATAATGATAATGACAATAATAATGAACAGTCACCAGCAACCTTAAATTTTTTTTGCAGGGCCGTATAAACTTTAACTGTTTTCTACAATGCTCCCGTATGATTCAAGTCAAGTAGTATTAATATAATCATGTTACTAAGAAGTTAACCTAGTTTTCAAATCCACTTTAGCCACATTGTAATCTACATGGGCCAGCTGTAGCCTGAAGGATCGAAAACCAGATAAATAAGCAGAACTCAACATTTTTTAATCTTACGATTTGGGAAAGGGGGAAGCAGCAGCTGTGGGTCTTCATGATTTTTAAATGTTTCATTTTGCAACTTTGCCAAACTATTTTCTAATTAAAGAAAAGGGTTTTCACACTGTCATTGATTCATACAAAACCTGTCAGATCAGTTCTTGGATGGAGAGAGATGAGGGGAGGCCAGTCAACATAGGGAATATCATATTCTCCAGTGACACCAATACAGCACCATGCTTGGGGTACGTGTGCACTCATGTATGTAAAACTATCTTATTATACTATTTTACACAAAGAAGATGTTTTGTGAAAGATAATTCGAGTTTTATATATTAAAGGGATTACACTCATTGTTCATTCTCAACTGTGAAAAATTGCTACCTAAAAGTGAAATCATGCATTTATATTCAACCCCATCCCAATTTACCTCCTGCCTTTGTATGCCATGCAAAATGGCATATCCATCACATTACCAGACCATTCCACAATAGAACAATTGAAAAACAATAAAGCAGTGCAGAATACGGCAGTCTTGATTGGTGCCACTATACTTTCTCAGGGGTACCAATATGGTGCCCTCCAGAAGGTGTCAGACTAAAACTCCCAACAGTCCTGACCTCTGGTCATGCTGGCTGGGGCTGGTGGGAGCTATAGAGTTGTTGGAACAGCTGGAGGATGTTGGCCTACCCCTACCCCAGCTTCTCCTCCCCTCAATCCTCTCTCATCCCCATCCCCTTTTCCAAAGAAAACACACAGCTGCTTTGAATCCTTCTTGTGGTTTCAGAAGAAGCTGGCAACTTGTCTAGCACATGGATGAGTAAAAGGGAACATAAATAAGCTAAATCTGAAACAATACGAGATTTCTGTCATGAAGGCAGCATGAAATGAGAGGGAAATGGCAAGAGAAGAAATTGGGAGGGTGACACACTTCAACGGAGACTTTGTTTACTATACTTCTTGGGAAATGGAACCGCAAGGCAGAAAGCACTCTTAAGTTTCAGGCTAGAAATGACTAGCTTTCTGTCTAAATGGAATACCTCCTCTCCGAAGGCCAGACATTATAGATTTCTATGTGGCTAAAGTGGATTTTAAAACCAGGCTATCTTCTAAATGGCATGGTTATATTAACACTATTCTACTTGCAACAGAGGAGTCCTGTGGAGAAACCAATTAATGTTTATTTAGCACTGTAAAGACTGAACCTATGGATGTTTACTCAGAGATAAGTCCCACTTATGCACTTATCACACATATGCAGAGGACAACAGCACCAAGGTGCTTGTTACCATTTTATTATTATTGTCATCAAATGTAATTCTAAGCTGTGTAGTATGCAAGACCGAAGGTTCAAAGACTGTAATTTTGTAGGCTTTGGTCTGTTTCGTGTTATACATTAGAGGTGGGGAATCTCCAGCCCAAATGTGACTCTCAAAGCCTTTCTACCCGGCCCTCTCTCCAGAACAAACTCCCTCCCCAGCCATACCTCCTACTGGCCCTGTTTCATACGCTAAAATGTGACCGCGAACTGTGATCATGCCTCTTTCTTTTCTGGATGGAAGACAGAGAGGGGTGCGTGTACAAAGGCAAAATTTACATTGTTTGATCTCCCCACTTCTGCCTCTGGCCCCATCCAGCAGTAGCATTGCCCATCAAGGAAAGTGGCCCTCAGACTCAAAGTCATTCCCCATTCCTGTTATATATGCATTTGTATTACATCCGTCTTCAAAACAGCACAGAAGAATAGCACTGCAGCCTCATAGCTACCCCATGAAACAGTCAAGGCTGAGAATGTGATCTTACCAAGCTACAAAGTGCGATTTGTAGCTGAACTTGGGGTGGAATGCAATGTTGTGCTATTACAAATATTCCATCTGTGCAAGCATATCAGATTGCCAGACAGGGCCATCTTTAGCATATGCGCCACCGGGGTGCAAATATCTGCCCAGCGCCCCTTTGGGGGGAGGGCTTTTTTGGGGAAGGGGGAAGCTGAAGTTGTTGACTTTTTTAGGGGGCAAACTCAACCTGTAACAACGACGCAGCAAAAAAACCTGTTTTTTACTGTTTACACTACGGAGTAACAGAGCGACGGATGAGGGGGCGGGGACTTCAGCCCCATTGCTTTTCACTGCCGCCAATCAAGAGGGACCAGTGTGCATTTGGCGCCCCCCAGAGTGCGGCGCCCAGGTGCACCACACCCCTTGCACCCCCAGGTAAAGACGGCCCTGATGCCAGATGGAATGATCTCCCCACACCCACTGTTCTGGGCATTTTTCTGACCCCAATAGCCAATTTTTGGGGGGTACAGGGGGAAGAGAGGGGAGAAAGCCCAGTTACACCGGGCTTCTGTTGACAGTGTTTGTTAGGTGAATCCGATCCAGTATTTAAGTCAGTACAACACATATATCATATGCCCTTCTTTTGAGTGCTGCAGCGATCAGGGAGAACACATTGTTTATATTTCACTTATACATCTTAAAATACAAACGATATGCTTAAATAACTTTTATTTTAAAAAAGCCTGACACATTTCAAAACAAATGAAGCTACTACCAAGCCTATCTTGGGCATTGGTAGAAAGAATCTACTACCAGCAGCTCATAATGTTGAAAAGCCAGCCTGTGAAAAGTCAGTGAGAATACCAAACCTATAACTAAATTGGTAATTCCTTAGAGGGTTTGGAAGAAATACGTTCCATTTTTATCTTGGTTATTCTTTCATTCTGTTTTTATTCAATGTGCCACTCTGTGTTGATGTCTCTAGAATTTGTTGATATCTCCACGCCTGAGAACTTAATTCTCGAGACATTTAGGTCATCCTAGATCAGGCTCCTGGCCAGTCATGCCAATGGAAAGGGGTTGATATAGACATAGCATAGGCAAAAGGAGAATTAGGTCAAATGTACTCAACCCTTAGGTGGTTTGCTTATGGAGACAGCGGGGAGAAGTGTGTGTATGTGCCTGTGTGTTGCAGAGATTAAGACAGATTTGCGAAGTCTCTGTGACATCTGGAGGAACTCTTTCTATTACAGCCCATTAATCATAAAGCAGTTTTGAGGACTTCTCCCTCTAATGAATAATGCATCCCTGTGATGATGGAGCGTAATCCATTTAGCCAACATGGTGACTGGAGCCTCAAGACACAGAATCTTTCAATGTGTCAACAAGCCAGCCCCAGATTTACAATGTGATGATGATTTCCTGGTGACTAAAAATGAGGAAGGACAAAGTACAGACAAAATCCTGGGATGACAGAGCTCATCCCAGCTTGATGAGTGCATTTGCCCAGGTTGCCACTATCAGAACACTGTCTTAAAGGGAAATGTACTGAATGCAACACAAATAGGTATGAAAGTGAGCCCAACTCCAGTTTGTTTCATTGGCCACATTGCAACTATTACAGCTGAGCCAGCTGCTCTGTCAGAGCTTCCTGTTTCACACATAGAAACATGTGTATTTAAATCCCAGAGGGGGCTCCATGATGTAAATAAAAGCTTTGTGAAGGGGCAATTTTCAAAGAAAACAGGAGAGGGATGCTTAAGCCCCCCTCATCTCCCCTAATGCGGGGAGGGGGGCAAGGGAAGAGAAGGACTCCATGCTTGCACAATTTGAAATTCCAATATGATCTGAGCTGATTTGCATGTCCTGGACTAATCTGGGGGTCACAGTTTGCTTATTTTTCTGACTTTTGCACTTCCTGAATCTCCTGATTTAGTTCTTGGCTCAAAAATGCATCAACATACATTTTAAAAATGCATGCATACTTTGAAAAACAATGTTTTTGAGATAACATTTTGAGGGAAAATATTTTAAGGTTACACATTTGAACATGTTTCTAGCAGTGAATTCTTAGGCAATTTTTTTAGTGTTTTTATTTAATTGCTGATCAATGTGGAAACAGGACCAATTTATGAGTGGACACAGGCAAAAGGGACATGAACTGGAAAGAGACAGATTCTTTCAGACCACACATTTTACCCGTGATTCCACAGTGTTAGCCATGTTAACACATTGCAGCAAAAACAACTAGGGTCTTGAGGTACCTAAAAGAGCAATAGATTAGTGTAGTCATAATGTGGGGTTTTTTCTTAGACTTTAAGTTAAAAGATTAGTCATTCCCAGTTCTTGCTGAATAACTACAGTGACCCAAACAATGCAGGATTAGCAGTTGAAGCAACTGAGTCAGTTACAGTGGTACCTCGGGTTACAGACACTTCAGGTTACAGGCGCTTCAGGTTACAGACGCTTCAGGTTACAGACTCCACTAACCCAGAAATATTACCTCAGGTTAAGAACTTTGCTTCAGGATGAGAACAGAAATCAGGTGGCACGGCAGCAATGGGAGGCCCCATTAGCTAAAGTGGTGCTTCAGGTTAAGAACAGACCTCCAGAACGAATTAAGTTCTTAACCCGAGGTACCACTATACTGGCACAAAGGTTGGAACCCCAGCATATTTTAATTTCACAATCTGAGCTCTGCAGTTCAGTGACAACTTCCAGGAGGTAATGGAATGCTTCTGTGACTATGGGCACCTGATCATTCAGAGGCAGTGCAACCAGCACTATGTAATCCCTCCAATTTCCCCATGTCTCCCGTTCCTTGTATGTTATCTATGCAACTTTGTGTATTAAGACTGCTGGGTTGTAAATAATCAAGCAAAAGTGGTAGTTATAGGGGAAACACCAAGGTAACACCAATCTGGGGCATTCCAAATGTTTTGGACCACAACACTTATGAGCCCCACCAAGCATAACCAATAACCAAGGTTGATGGGAGTTTTAATCTAACACCACATTCAATAAAACTGGCAGAGATGCTAAAAACTTGAAAAAAAGTAGTTGATAGCCACCACACCTTGTCCCTGGAGCAGCATTTCACACTAGTTTTTCAAATACTGCACTATGTACCATAATAGAGCACCATTTTCAAAGCAAGTCCAAGTTCAATGTTGCCGTTAAGTAGTTGGCACCGGGGCAAGGGATAGAGCTACGAGGAGGAAGCAGCAGTAACATGTTTTGGCTTTCACAGCAGAGATGGCAGATAGTCGAGCTTTTTCCCACATGGATAATTTCTTAATTATCTGTATGGATTTTCTGTCTATATTTGTTACTGCCACAGCTACAGCTCATTAGTAGCCATTTAGCTACAGACTGACTTGCAATTATGGGATATTTTGGCAATCTTAAGAAAATTACTTTCATTTGATTTTGGTTTATGTTAAAAAGCATTGAACTATGAATGATTTTGAATTATTTACAAATTATAAAATGTCAAGAGTTCATTTGAATGGATGTGAATAGAGGGCTGATTTGAACAACCATTTGGGAGGCCCATTTCTCAACCTGCAGAGACTTATTTATCTGCAGAGGCTAATAACATCTCTTGGGACAAGTGTTTTTCAAACTGTTTCCTGAACTGTGTAATAAATTAGGTGAATCTCAAGCCAACCAGATCAGGAGACAAAACCTTGTTGCATATAAATATGCACATTATAGAGAGACATATGGCCAGGAACACAGAGATAATTTTCTTTTCTGTGTTTACCACAGATTTGAAAGTTTTGATATACAGTATACATGCATGAAGTATATTACAGATAATCTTCAGTCTAATTTCTCAGCCACGCCTAACACTCGTCATCTCAATCATTGAGCCAGAAAAACTACTGGCCCAGATAAAAATACTCCTGTTTCTGAAACCTGTCTGTAAAAAAGGAAAAGAAACCTCACTAAACATCTTGGCTTAAAAAACAAACAAACCATTTCCTTTTAGTTTTATTATGTTGGCATGCCAGTATGAAGTATGCACACACTCTATTAGTCCTTCTGGACAGAATATAGAACATAGGAACATGTTACACCTTTCTAAAACACTCTTGAATGTTCTTCTCGTTCTCAGCAAACTTTATGTCCTTTAATTCACCCTAGTAATTTCCCAGATGGAGTGACCTTTATCTTTTACCTTCTTTATAACACTCAAGAAATGAAATAGCTCCCACAGCCTGTGCCAATAACCAGCTATGGCTTAGATTGTGTAGCCTTTGTATGCAAAACCCAAATATGTTTGCCAAATTAAAAGTGCTATGAACAAACTTGAAGGAACTGAATCACATTACCGTACCTTAGCCTTTTTCAACTGAGTCATCATGAGGTAATGCTGACCTTGGACTCCAAAGGTATCTTGGAACATTAGTGGCTACTCACTCAGTGGAAAAAAACAAACCTGTTTTGTGCATGGTAAAGAGATCCATCAAGCTAGGAGGTTGTTCCCCATTCTTCCCAGACACCATTCCCTTATTAGTATTTCAATGTTTAATTGAACTATCGAATGAATTAATTTTTTATATATTAAAATGGTTTCCCTAATTTATCAGCCAACTGATTCCCCCCCAAAAAAAGTTCAGGAGTTACTTCACTTCAGAACTTACCTGAGGGAATGGCCTGCTTTATCACCTCATAATTCACCTGAGGTAAAAGCCTATTTTATCAACTCAGAACTCAGAGGAGGAATGGCCTGCACATGGAAAAGTTGGCATGCTGGAAGACGTATAAGTTCAGTCTTCTCCCTGATATTCATTAACCTGTTATTGATTTGTTCGTTTTATTTATATCCCTCCTTTCTCCCAGTACAAGGGGCCAAGGCGGCTCACAGCATGAATTAAAACCAATACAGCTAAAACACACAGAATCAATATAAATATTTCTTTAAAGCAGTTAAATAAGTAACTCTATTAAAGACAACACTGAAAACACTGGAAATTGGGGGGGGGGTATAAAAATGTGGTGTTAGCCTTCTACATGCAAAGAGCTTTTGAGATGAGGGGTGCCTTGACATAACCCCATGTACACTGTTAAGGTTGCACAAGCCTCCCAGAGGGCTATTCTTCCTGCACTAGCTTCTTAAAGTTGGCTTTCTCCATGACTTCCCACCAAATGTGTCTTCCTAAAAGCCCACAGCAAATACCAATAGGCAAATGTGAGCTGGTAGGACTCCCGCTGGCAGCAGGACCCATTTTTTTTACAGGTTGCTTTCTCTTCTTCTTTTCTCTCAGCTAGTAAACAGACAATGGCAGTGCTTGTTTCTTCGCATGCAGCTCTGGCCCAAATCCAGACCCACGCTGGCAGGATCAATGGAGGGCTAGCATTGTACCATTCTGTTACACACACCACTCGACTTGTCATCCTTTTGGGGGGCAGCGACTCGGATGTAACCTCATTTCAGGCTGGCAGCTGGTGGGACGGGCTGGGCAGAAAAACTCACTTAGAGCCACCACATCGTAAACCCAGACATAGGCCAAAGACAAGAAGCTGTTAATAAATAAACCCAAACAAAACCGCCACATAATTAACTGAATGCTGCCAGTTGAAGATGGCTTGTTTGGCTTCTTTCTGGGTGCACATGTTGGCACGGTCGCCTCAGCCATTTGCTAATTAGGGATGCCAGAGAACACCAAATTATGAGTGTGCTGGCCATTTCCTGACTTTCACCTCCCATCCTCTCTAAGTGCACCTCTTGAAGAGGTATATAGTGCCTGTTCTCACACTAACTGCACTGAATAACAAAGCAAATCCATTTGCTTCCCTCATGATGGCTACTGCAACCAACACATCGACGGCACGTCCATCTGCTTACATCCATCCACTGTGCCTGACACCCCAAGCCTCTGATGCTTTTGAATAGCTACCGGTTCTCTTCTGCAAGGTGTTTTTTTTGTATTCCCCCCCGTCTAACAGCAAGAGTTTCTTTCTCTCCACTCCTTCCCCATCTACGAGGCCTGTGAGAACTTTGAGAAGAATGTCCACTGATAAGCCAGCCACAGCCTCCCTTTTCCCCCTCCCCCTGCAGAAAGAAAGAACACTCATATGTTTGTATGGGGTTATCAAGTCCGGAGACCTCCCTTCAGCTACAAGGCCCAGCCTCCTGGCTCACGGCAAGCTCTGAAGGGCACTTGCTTCCTTTGTTCGTCTGCCTACCCCACCCTTGTAGCTGCTGCGATGTTGGGGATCCTAGTGTCCCCATCCCCCTGCTTTTCCCTGTGGGTGCTTCTGCACAATGAAAAACTCCAGTGCTCTCTCTGTGCAGCTGCTTTCCCAAGCAACAGTGTACTTAAAACTGACCTAATTTCTGCCAGTTTTACCGCTGCCTGGAGGGTTCCAAGTAGCACCAGTGAAAACAAGCAATGAGAGCAGTGATCAGTTTTCACTCAATCCAGCACTATATACACACACATATATATCTCTAAACTTTCACTTCGCATTTGACGGCTTTTTACAAAACCAGCAGGGCAAGATAAATTAATCTATGCCTTTTGAATGCAGGTCGGGGTGTGTTTTTTTGGCATTCTGAAGGAACGGCTTATGATTCTCATATTATTCCAAACCTTGATAACTTATTTTGTATTTTCTTTTATACTCGGCACAAGTTTCCACCATAGTTTCCACCAAGCATGATTACCTATGCATGGGAGCAACATGCAATCATCCATCCCCAACTGTTCATCCATCATCCAACTGGTTGGATGATTGAGCCACTCAACCCTTCCTCCAATACCCACATGTATACTGCAGGTGTCTGCAACCTCCTGCAATAGGGCTCGAACCTACAGACCTTGAGATTAAGATTCTCATGCTCTGTTGCTGAGCTATCCTGAGTTCCTGTATTCAATCGTACAGTGGAATACATAAAGACTTCCATAGAATCTGGAGCTCCTGACTGTTTAGCGTTCCAGATTCTTTGGAAGCTTTCATGAGGATAAATGTATATGCAAAGGCCCCCTTGCCTACAGATGCCATCCGAAGGAGGACTGTGAGAAGTGGGTGAAGTCAGAAACAGAGCTACACAGCACATCCCCACTCCTCTTCATAGTGACAAGGCTGCTAAACATATCCAAAGAGGCCACCTAAGCAGCATAATTGTGTATTTGTCTCCTCCTCCTGTCCCTCCATACAGCCCAAACAGAGATCTCTGCCTTTTGTGATATAAAACTTTGGTTGAACTTTGGACAGAATATAAAGCAAACTGAATTTTGCAGTGTGTGCAACATGGTATTTGAATGTGCCTTTGCATTTTCCAATCTAATCAATTCCTCTCACCAAAGTGTTTGTATTAACCTGCCAGTACCAAGCTAAAAGTAAACGAGAGCCAGAATTTGTGCAGGCACACAATGGATCTATAGTCTCAATAGCTGCCACAGATGAGGGAATATTGGGAGGTGACAAATTTATCAATCTGAGCCTTGTCAACCATTATTTTTTTGCCAGAACCAATCAACATAAAAAAAATAGAATCCATACAAGGGAAAATGCACATTTTAAATGATCAAATGCATGAATATATTAAAAATCCTATCCAGGTCCTTATGAATAGTTGGCAGCTAATCATACTACAGTGGTACCTTGGGTTACAAACACCTCAGGTTACAAACTCCACTAACCCGGAAGTATTACCTCAGGTTAAGAACTTTACCTCAGGATGAGAACAGAAATCGTGCGGTGGCGGCGGCAGGAGGCCCCATTAGCAAAAGTAGTCCCTCAGGTTAAGAATGGTTTCAGGCTAAGAACGGACCTCCAGAACGAATTAAGTTCGTAACCAGAGGTACCACTGTATACCTGCTATTGCCCAGCCCAAAGAGCTACAACTTTCTCTTCTTATTGAAATGTGAATCATTTAAAGGGCAGCAGATTCTGGTCAGGGGGTGCTCCAGCCCTCTCCTGCATTAACCCTTCAGTGCCCTGCAGTGCAGTCATTTACTCAACTGGCATGACGCATACATTTTCCCTTCTGCTCTTCACTCACTTCCTTTAAAAAGTTACAGTTCCTTATTGTTGGAGAGCTGCTATCAATACAGGTGCAACATTTCAAATATACAAGTCTGGAATAACTGCAGTTCCTTTTTTCATACTAATTATCATATTGTCCTTAATAGGATATCATACATCTTGCAATGGGGGTCGTCTGTTTCAGTGAAAAAAAATACTGAAACCAGAATAGACACATGTTGATGACAGCAGATGGTTCGGTTTCCTCTCGCCAGTCCCATTCTTTGTTCCTTAGGACACAGCTCCCTTAGACCTGAAGATCCATCAAATAAAAGGCATCCACAATAAATAGTGAAGGCCTATTTTTCTTCTTAAGTGGGTGCTGTCCTCCATAAAAGTTTGGGGGGGGGGGATTGAAATATCTGTAATTTGATCCACCATTGTTAATTTTGAGCCAGATACACTGATACAAAGTAGAACCACATTAAAATGTTTTACAAACCTTCCAAAGGGCAGGTATCCATTGTAGCATGAATTAAAAGGTTTCCATCATCCACCTTTCCCCAGTATAAAGTGTTTAAATGAAGTGTTTCCCACAAATCTTTTGAGTTTTAAAAAATCAAACAAATCTGTTCCAAACTCAAAACTCAAGTAAAATTGGATTCTACGGCTAGACTAAATTGTGCAGTTCTTCAGGTCCATCCATATCTGGGCTTACTTATAACTTATTTTGCTTCTTCTAGTCATGGCAACCAAAGCCCTATTTCTTGATCCATCACAATCTCTGCTACTGAGAGGAGGCGATGGCCCAAGAGACAGGGAGATAGAGATGCAGAACTATGATTCCACAGCCAGTTTGATGGTGCTGCAAATTCCAGACCCCAGGCAGTGTTAAGAGCTGCTGGTTCGGAGTTCAGTGGCTAAAGTGTAAGAACATGACCAGAAATCCTGCAGTTGAGGCAGAAAGAAAAAGTTGCTGCAGCACTAGCCTGCAGTAACTGCCAAGGTTTTATAGTTTAGTCTAGAACAGGCTTTCTCAAACTTGGGCCTCTAGCTGTTGTTGGACTACAACCTCCATCATGCCTAGCTAGCAGGACCAGTGGTCAGTGATGATGGGAATTGTAGTTCAAAAACAGCTGGAGACCCGAGTTTGGGAAACTCTGGTCTTGAGTCTAAATACTGAGGCCTTATTCTCAGAGGAGACCAAGGCCAAGTTTGTTTTTTAGTCCAAAGGCAGAGATACCTCCTGAGCTCCAGGTGAGAGCTCTGGTGCTGGTGAGTCTATTCAATAAGAGTCAAGCAATGGATTCATATTCTTTGAGTTACTGTCACTTGAGGACTTAACCCCCTAACTCATGTAAATCTTACTGAGATCCCTCTCTATGGAAATATTGCTAGCCATTTCTTAAATGTTTTATATAATATTATCACAGTAGTAAGACCTTGAAACATTCTTTTAAAAAACCTTTGATTATTATGACAATGAATTCTGCAGCTAATGTCAGCCACCAAAGCTAATAATCACTTTTGTGCCATTTAAAAAGTTTTCAGCAGCAAGATAATAGCTAAAACAATAATAAAAAGATAGCTAAAATAAACAGGAACAAACCAAGTCAAATTTAAACCCACCAGCTCACTAATCAGTGTGTTTCATTTGGTAGATTTGATACACAAAAATCTTCAACTCAGATACCACAAAATGGAAAGGTTTGGCAGAAACTAAGAAAAAAAAAGGATAAAATATTATGTATGTTTTCAATCAAAAGGTGCAGTAAGAACCAGAAATATAAGGTGGGGAGGGAAAACATTTATAGTGCTGGGGGACCTCTGCATTATCAGATGGGGAATTCATGTGTAATACACCCATCCCTAGGCACTAGGTATTTATTAACAATGGATGAAAAATGTTCTGCCTCCAGCTGAATTCACATGAACAAAAGCAAACAAAGGGCGAGATGCTTTAACGCACCAGTACACTTGAGCCAGGGATTCTGGCAGCAAAGCCCAGGACACTTTTACCCCCTGTGCCACTGGGACAATTCTCAGGCTGAGAGAACGACTGCCCTGATGTCTGCGGTGCTGCAGACCCATCCATGTAATGCCCACAGAAGGCAGCTCATCAGCTTAACTAGATCAGGTGAGTTGAGGAACCAATAGGGTCTGGCTGAGGGGTTTTTTTAACTGCAGCTCTGGTTCTTTAGTCTGATCAATTTGTCTGTCATGAGCCCCATGGAGACATCTTGGCAGGGCTGGCCCAAGCGGGAGGAGGAATAGGAAGAAAGTGCAGAACTGGATCTTGGAGAGGGGCCTTGTGGCCTAGTGATCTAGATGCTGAGGAAGGGGCAAGCTGGTTGTCAGGGGAGAAGCCTACCTCTCTGACAGTGGATCCCCTGGCTGCCACAGTAGAGGAGCAACCTGACTTGCCTCGGCCACTGCCACCTGTCAGTGAAGTGTTTCCTGCTCCTGGGAAAGGCCCTGAGTATAGAATGGACAGTAAGCTGGTTGTGTAAGCCCACTCACATCACCCAAGAAGCAGCCACAGCTAGCAGACCCAGTAGACTGCCTACCTATAGGAGTGCTCACTTGCTTGCCTGATCCCAAGGCTTAGGGAAATGACTGCATGAATGGATGTGCCCGCCTCACTCTTCCAAAGGTCAACCTGGGGGGCATGCCAGGTGTTGGACCATGTCTTAGCCTAGACATGTACCTTAGAGCTCTGCTATGACTAACCTGACATATATTTGGACACTGTAGTGAAATCTGGAATAAAGCCTTCTATGATTACCAAGTCTGAGTAATGAGTCCACAAGTGGTAGCCAAGATGCTGCCCTTGGGAGAAGCTCCTAAACAAATCACTTCATCTCCCTGCTCCAGAACATGACCACCAGGGCCATCTCAGACCATATCATCTCCCTCTCATCTTGCTGGGCTGTAACAGGTACTTCTTGAGGGTTGCCTTATTATGCTTTATGTAAAAGAAGGCATTCCCCACTTTCTCCCAGGTAAGAATATCATATTGGGCAAAGTTACTTGGACTTCCTTGAGAGGATGCAACTATTCTTTCTGCCTGAAGCAGATGTGGAGAGGGCCCTACACCAGTCATGCTCACATGAGGAAATGGCTCAGCTACAGGAATATTTGTTATAGGAGTGTCCAGGCTTCCTTAATGGGAAAAGCAGGTACTGCTGGTGTGAACACAACCAGTGTGAAGAGGTCCTAAAACATTAACTTCTGTGTAGCACACATACACATGCATGCACATATACAAGCCCTGTTATGAATATGTCTTTCATTTTCTGTTCTTTGGCACCAGTACAGCAACAATTATCCAGACAAACCTTCTCATATGTCTGAATAATTTTGTTCTGAAATACAACGCTTATAGGGCCTTATCGCTGGCAGCTAGAAAGGTGATGACTTGGTAGAATCCACATTAGTATTTAGTCTCTTCCAGCTGCTGCAAGCATGCTGAAGCTGGTGAGTGATGTGTCCTTAAGTCTTCCAAGAGAGAAGACAGTCTCATGAGAGAGAAGCGCATCTCATGGATTAACCTAAGTAGAACTGCTCACTCTAGATACTTCAGACAATAGAGTATTGGAATTTTTTTATTAGCATTATTAAACAAGCTCTTTCCAGTCTACATTATGGCAGAAGCTTAAGCAGGAATATTCTGAACAGTGCAAAAATATAGATGGTTTTGCTCCCAACAATTGTACTTCAGATTCTTCCCAACAGAACGCTTCTAATACTTATTTCAAATAAATAAATAAATCCACTCGAGAGGAAGATGAATTTAAATATTTTTGGAATGACAGATTATATATTATTATATTAGATCAACTGAACCATTTAATCTAAAAGAGGGAAGGCTGAGTAGATGTCGCCAGATAAGATTAGACTACTGACTTCACACAGTGCTGATTGTCAAAGCTATATATTTGATCAGACAAACTGGTTTGTAATATATCATCCTTCTTAAAAATGAAAAGCCATAACCAACAAAAGGGAGGGAGGGAGGGAGGTGTGAATGTTGAGGGTGGGGTGGGGGGAGCCATGGTAGCAGTTATGAAATTAAGACTGCTTGAGTCAGAATACTTTACCAGCCAATCAGTAACAATGTCGTATTTGGCCTCTTTCAGAATGCCTCACCAATTTTCAGTGTTTGCTTTAGCATCTTAACTTTCTCTAGCAGTGCAGTTCTGGTACTTGGAACAAACTTCAGAAACTGTTTTAAAGAGCAAAGTCCAGATGTTACAGATACAGTACATGGTGTTTCTGCTTATGCAAAGCACTTGTGCATGACGCAAACTGCCATTCGAACTGTGTGTCAGAATAAGATGGGAGGGGAAGGAGAGAAAGTATGACAACACTGGATATGGTTCTCTTGTCATATTTCCCACTTCCCCAAAAATCTGTAACAAAATTTTGGGAGCAGGTGAGAAGACAGTACAATATAATTGTGTTTGTTTAGTCCCACCTCTGCCCATAGTATTCATTCTGAGGCAATGAACCTCTTCTAATTAATATGAATACCTTGTTCTTCAGGGCTGGTGACAATGGATAGGCAATAGGCAATTGCATGGGATGCGACTCCAACTTCTTGTTGAAGAAGAGCCCCATCCTACACACACACACACACACACACACACACACACACACACCATTTCTATTCATAGCTGCCTGGGTCAGCAAGGCACAGCTCAATCGCTGTGTGCATGTTTAGAATACAACCCTGGGCAAATTGACTCATGAGCGATCCTCCTTTGCCTGCTCCCACCCAAAGGTAGACCTGGAATAATCCAACAGCACTGATAATAATGGCAACTCCAACTGTAAAGGTTAAGTAGCCAATAATTTGTTACATAAGTCAATGATTCAGTAGTTCCCAGAGGGAGAACAATGATGAGATAACAAAGACACAGAATTCCTCATCTGCCTTCAGTCCCTTGCGGTGTATGTTGAACTATTTCCTCTTTACTATTGTTTGCAAGAGAGATTAATAGGGGTTCAGCCTCCCCCTGATTTTACATGGGGATGTTGCCTTTCTTTGGTCTCCAGTGCACCTGTCATGCATATGAGCAAATCACAGGCTGGAGTGGGATGTGGGATTGCTGTCCCTGCCTAAGCCAATGGAGGTTTTCCTATTCAATGCAATGAAAGTTGAATCATATCCTCAAAGAAAAGGAACTGAGCAAACACCACCGTAATCTGAGCTAAACTGGCTCAGAGCCCAAGGTCAAATACACTGTCAAAACTGAGAAACAGCTAATCCTAACATGAACAGGAAGCATCCTGATAAGATTTGTGATAAGGAACTCTTTTGTGGCTCTAAGAACTTTTCTGCACCTCCCAAGCCTCTTCCACAGGTTGAAAAGAAATATCACAATGCAGGGCTATTGTAAGGCAGCATTTGAAGGCAAACCTCTACTTAGAAACGATACCAGGCTGCTGTCTAGACCCTCAGCTGTGATGCTCGCCCCACTTGTGAGGTCAATGTGGTCTCTCTGGGAAATCTAAAAAGATATACAACCATCCTGGTGATAAGAAACTAGTTTGTAAGGTGCAGAATACAGCTGATGGTGACAGGCAGCTGACAGCATGTGACAAATTAGCGAAAACATCTGCACCAACTGCCCATACATTACCAGGTTAAGTTCAAGGTTCTTGCATCAATATACAAAGCCCTGAGCAACTTGGGTCCAGAAAAGAATTGCCTGAGCCATTATATCCCAGCTTGACCACTGAGAGCATCCAGAAGAGTACAGTTAGTTATTCTCCTTGTTACAGAATCATTTAACTGGACAAAATTCAGGCATTTAATGTAGCTGGTTCTGTGCTATGGATTACTCTTCCAGCAGAGATTCAGAATATATTCTTGCTATTAACCTTTGGGTGTCTCTTGAAGACTTTATGTTGAGAGGCCTGTTATGTTAACTCATTGCCAGTTGGGAACTATATTTAGTAGATAATTGACACACTCTGCTGCAATTCATTCCAGATTCTGTACATACCAGTTGTTGAAACCATCCTATCAAACGCAAATACAGTGGTACACTTCAGGTTACATACGCTTCAGGTTACAGACTCCGCTAACCCAGAAATATTACCTCAGGTTAAGAACTTTGCTTCAGGATGAGAACAGAAATCGTGCTCTGGCGGCATGGCGGCAGCAGGAGGCCCCATTAGTTGAAGTGGTGCTTCAGGTTAAGAACTGTTTCAGGTTAAGAACAGACCTCCAGAACGAATTAAATTCTTAACCCGAGGTACCACTGCACTACATGGGAAGTCAAAGATTTTTGTCCTTGCTTTTTATTTATCTATCTCCTGCTTTGCTTCCATTGAGCCAAAAGAACTATAGGTAACATCCCCAAGTAGCTTCCCATCCAAGCATTGACCAGACCCAGACCTGCCTGGATAGCTCAACTGGTTAAAGCATGGTGCTGATAATGCCAAGGTTGCAGGTTCAATCCCCATGTGGGACAGCTGCTTTCAAAGTTGGAAGGAACCCTGAGGATTATCTCATCCTAGAAAATCCTCAGGGTTCTTTCCAACTCTGAAATTCTATGGTTCTATGGTTGGCAACATGAGCAAATGGTGCTACTGCCTTTCCTCATGAGGGAATAGTGCAGGCTTGTTATAGCTATCTTTGCAGAGAGTGATGAGAAAAAGCAGAGCCCACATGCATAAACAGCACAGGGATTTGCATAGTGTACGGTTCCCAAGTCAATAACAGCACACTGTGCTGGGGATGTGGCTGGCTGAGAAATGTTTCATCTGTGTGCAATCCCTGCTAATTGCATAACCACAATACTTTATTATGTAGCTGTAATAGCAATAAATGGGATAGGATGTGGTTTCATAATACGCTACTGGAACAAACTGTTTAAAATAGTGTCAGGTTCATCTTGTAAATGATTTCCTGCATGCTATTTGGATAAGTTTTCTAAGTTTGCTATGTCATGAAGTTAAAACCTAATAAGTAATATATTAATGATCATTTGGGGTGGGGGTGGGGAGACAGGTTTACATGTTTTTGGTGGAGTAAGTACAGTAATATAAACGGTTTCAGTTTCTGCATTAATGCCAATGAACTTTGTCCCTCACTTCAGGCAAGAAACAATTTATTTTTTCCTATAAAATCTTCAGCAGCCCAAATCCAGCTATGATTCCAAGAGGATCATCTAACCAAGGAAAAGGTATGGCTTCCATTAAATCCCTGCTTGATTTAGTGACAATTCTTCTTGGAAACAAGAGGGGACTTTCCTACGATCCAGTGAGTCATGGTGAAATGAAGAGAACAGGGATTGCAAGATTCTGGAATCCTTCTCAAAACCACAGAGTAGTTTTTCCAGGAAATGTTTACAGACTGGAAAAGAGGAAGTTTTTATTTTTATTGCCTTTCTCCTTTATTAAATGGCATGCTTAATAAGGGCTCCAGAGATTCATTGCTCAGGTTCGGCAATCAAACTCAATATTCATCCTTCCATTCTCCACTTTCTTTCCTTTCCTGCTTTTTTCATTTGATCAACATTTGATTAACATTTCTCATACCCGGGGGGGGGGGGGGACCCTGCAAAGCAAAGATTGCTCTATTGGGAGCAGTGCGGGGGGTGGGGTATTACTTCTTATAAGAACCAACCATGGAATGGCATAGCTGGCACGGGGAGCCCTCTGGGACTGCACATTTAGGAGCCAGATATCTCTCTGGGTCCACCACAGACTCTCACTCCTGGCATCACAGATTGGTGTCTATGAGGCTTCTGCGGATTGCTAATCCAAGTATAAAGATGTATCTTATAACATAGGCTTTGACCCTTGCCCGGTTAACAGAGCAGCACTCTCCAGCTTGGTTGCTATGCTGAACCTTCCCACCTTGGACTCCTGCTGCTCTGCACAGGAGTTCCAGTTCTCCTTGGATTTATTCTTTCTTCTTGTTCTGTCTCTCCCTTTGTTCTAACTCACTTTGTCCCGTAGCCTCCGTCCTACCCTGTTTCACCAAAACTCTTATTTGTCTTCTTGACTGTCACCAGTGTTTTGGCTTCCAATTCTGACTGTGCTCTCTCCAAGCTGGTTCTATTCTCTGTTACCTCTACCCAACCTTTGTCCCTGAAACTGATGCAAAGTAGCTCCATCCAACATAAAAGGACAATAGTACTATTTCTCCTACCACATTCTACAATAGAGAGGAAGGATGGAGAGAATCTCAGCCCAGGTTACCAAACGGTTTTCTCCTTCTTGGAGAGACTATATATTGAGAGGCATCTCCTTAATGAAGAGTGGGTACTTTGCCACCTGACAGAGCCATTAAAATTATCTCCAGTATCCGAACTGGTTCCAGTAATGCACTCCTGATCAAATGCCAATCTTACAAGTAGAATCACGGGGGGTGGAGATTGGAGAGGAACAGAATCCTTGGCCATGCATACCAATCATCATCCTATTCCTTTAAATTAAATATAGCAATGCTGTTGTCAACACAAGTCGGACAGATAATTACTACTACTATTATTATTTATTGGTTTTCATACCTACCCTTCACCATGAGGTCCCAGGATGGGCTAAAACAAAATAAAAACACAGTACAGTGGTACCTCTGGTTACGTACTTAATTCGTTCCAGAGGTCCGCTCTTAACCTGAAACTGTTCTTAATTTGAAGAACCACTTTAGCTAAAGGGGCCTCCTGCTGCTGCCACGCCGCAGGAGCACGATTTCTGTTCTTATCCTGAAGCAAAGTTCTTAACCTGAAGCACTATTTCTGGATTAGCAGAGTCTGTAACCTGAAGCGTATGTAACCTGAGGTACCACTGTAGTAAAATCAGTTAAAACAACGGACAATCAGAAGAATAGGGGGGGCTTCATCCAATACCACCTCACTGCTCAAAGTCCAAGATCTCCCTCAAAGGTCTAGAGGACCCTCTGGAGCTGACATGGTGTGGGCTAGGTGTGAAGAGGAAAGGAAGGGGAAGTCCTGTTGTATGAAGAAGACACCACTTGCTTAGCAAAGCTACGTCTCATACATTTCAGGTCTCAAAAGCTAGGATAGCTTATAGCAAAAAGATTTGTGCTTTTGGTAGAAAAACTAGTAAGCGGGCTCACTTTGTAATATAGTAGCTCAATACATATAAACTTTCCAGGAAGGAGTTCCAAAATACTGGGGTAGGGGGTGGGAATTACATAATATGACTCCTGTTCATGCTCAGTTTCCCAGCAGAGTATTGAAACTTTCCTATATAGTCATTCCTGACCCACATTTCTTACTTCTCTGCTGCCATCTAGCTCCCCTGTCCCATTCTCACCACACGTTTGGCAGCCACTGCCATGCCTCCTCCACCCAAGACCACAGGGCTTCGATTCTGTATACAGCTGTTCCATACTGACACTAAATAAAAATAAGCAGTAGGAAGTGGAGGGGAGATGGATAAAGAAACATGCTGCGCCATTCCCGACATGTAATTTGGACCAAGGCACTTGCATAATGCGTCCAAAAACAGGCACCCAAGCAGGCGAAAGAAACACCACAAGGCAGCATACAGAGCCAAGATCAAAGAACTACGCACAGAGGCTCTTGAAAGCTTTCCTCTAATTAAAATGCTAAAAAGGAAAAAAAAGAGTCCACTCCAGATGAAGGAGGCGAAGAAGGATGGAGAAAGAGAAAAAGAGAGAGAGACTGAACTAGACTTTCTAGAGGAGGAAGATAGAACAAGATAATGCTGGATTCTTTTCATCAATTAAGTCATTATCTTTCTCTGTCACACACCCTCTTTTGCACCCCCGTCCTCACCGCCATTAAAGAAAGCATAGAAACCTTTAGAGGATTCTTTTTTTAAAAAGCTAAAGCCTTTCAAATCTAAAATAGTACAGTATTCCTCAGCACTCCTCAATGACAAAGGGTTAGGTTTTTTGTTTTTTTAAAGGTCCTTGAAGTTCAGTGGTTGAGAGTCATTTTGAAACGTTAACCTGTTTGACAAGATATTTGTCAAAAGTCATGCCAGAGTGTGCGAACTAATAAGACCCATATGTAACCGCTTAATGGTAAACACACTCTTAATCCCGTGTAGCTAAACGGTATAACAAAGGAATTAGCTGGTGACATCCACTTAGGAAATATGATCCAATCTATATTATGATCTTCTTTCTAACTGCTGAACTGATTTTGACACATATAAAAATGTGGCTTCAATCACAGGAAACTACACCACCATTAAGTGTGTGGGGAGTGTAAAAAGTAAGGAGACTTTCAATAAGCCTACATCTGTAGGGATCTAAACAACAAAAATGCCACAGTTGGGTTTTGACAGAGGAAGGTGGTTGATCAGGTTCATTCAGAGTCTTTCTATTAATCACCAGTGAGATCAAGAGATTACTCTTTTTGGACCAGTATTAAAATATGCCAAGGCAGGAAGGAAAAACAGTGAAACTTTCCTGACCAGCTTCCTATCATCTCCCAGAGCTTGGGTTCACTTACAGTAAATTCTCCATCCAAAGAGAACAAGGATAAAAATTGCTCCCTTCTGGCAAACATTGAGAACTTGCTGTTGTATTTATAAAACAGGAGGATTCAATTCCCTCCCCCCTTCTCGTGTCAAGGAAATAAAAGCAACTTGAAATCTGAGCTCCAGCTTTACATATTACATGCAATCCGACAAAACAAACAAAGCAGAACGAAGGTAGCAACCCTAAATACTGGAAGGCTAAGTCCTCCTGAACTCGCTGGTTCTTATTTCTGAGTAAACATGCATAGGACTGAGTTTTAAGCCCTATTAAAATCAACAAAACCCAAGTACATTACTTAAAACCTTAAAACCTGCTGATTTTGCACAGAAGTCCACGCATGAATGTTTGAGCTCAGATTACTTAATTAGCCAGTAGCCAATGACTTGAACGAACTGTATGTACAAACATGGTCCACTGATTGTGGGTGACAATATGAAAGAGCTCTCTTCCTCTCTCTCACTCTTTCTGGCAATTAATGTCTATTTCACACAGACAACTCATCACTTTATTCTCCAGCTCTTCACAGATGAACACGGCTCATGTAGAAGTGGATCTTGGCCATGACTTAACTTGGTGCTCACCGAATTTCCTCTGTTTAGTTTTACCAGTTTGCTCACAATGTATGCAGTTTGTTGGTATCAGCTGAACATGTGCCAATATTAGAGACTTCCAACCAGCATCACACATAAAGCTTCCTTACCCTAAGACAGACTATTGGTCCATCTAGCTTAGCATATTCCACACCAGGCATGGGGAACCTGGGCCCTCCTGTCATCCTTAACTATTGACCATGCTGGCTGGGACATACGGGAGTTGCAGCCACACATTTCCCATCCCTAGTCCATGATATTCATACTGCTAGAGCACTGGTCCTCCAAACTTCATTGACATGTGCCAAGCTTTCATAAAATGCTGCAAATGTTAGCATTTTAAGAACGATGCTTTCTTGTGTGACCATAAATGTACAACTTTTCAAGATATGAAGGCATGCTTTGTGGCTGCAAATAAATGTATGATTTCTAGTGGATATTTCACACACTCTTCAGTGGAGCATACCATTTGCCTCCTTGAAACTGGCTTGGTAAGTTGCTTTGGTCTCCACTAGACTGCACACTCCTTGTTTGCCCAGCATAAACTGCAGTTCCTTTTCTTCCACATGTTGGTCAGGGGACTTTAAGTCACATAATTTACTATTTTGATGTTAGATGAATACAGCAAGGCTACTCCTTCCCCAAGATTATTCAAATATTTACTCAGAATTGCTTTCCTTGTAATATAAAGGAAATAAAGTTATTTTAAAGAAACACACAAAGAAGGTGGCTCTGATCAGAGCATAGCATGTATTATATCTCTCTTTGACAGTCAATTCCGAGGCCTGAAAGAAAAAAGGAAGGCAGACACTGATCTCTGCAGACAAGAATGACGTTTTAAAATGAAAAAGCAGAGCTGTTGGCAGAGAATAAAATCTGCTGCAGGATTTCATAATTAACATGTACCAAAACACTCGTAAGAAGTGTGCTGCTACATTTCTTCAACATGCTGGGACTTGTTTTAATGCCTTATGGCATTGGGAGATCACAGGAAACATTGACAGAGGTTAAAGCCAAGGTGAAGTGGGTCTCAGACACCCCTGCATGCAGTTTGGGAGAAATTCAGAGTAAGATCCCTGTCCCCCATGCTGTTGCCTTCTGGCAGACAAACTCAAGTCAGCGAGCGGTTGCTTATGAGCACTGCAAGGAGGTACAGTGAGAGTTGTGTATGAATAGCACTCATATAGTTTATCCATTTTACTTAACATTTTTCACCTCTCACCTTTCCATCCCAAAGGACCTGCTAGGCAACTTAACATCAATGCAAAAGCATAATATATACAAGCCCAAGAAAGCAATGTAATCACATAAAGCAACAGACCTCAGTAAGAGCACGAAGACAACTAGTTGCCCTCTGTCCCGAATGACCTTTCAAAAAGCAGGGCATTAACTAAATAGCCATCTGAACTGCATTATGAGAGGATTCCCTCCGAAGAGAGGCCTCCTGGCTCCATAAACCAAGCCCCACCACTGAGAAGGCCCTGACTTTGTAGGCACTGTCGGTACATCAAAAGGTTAGGAATAAGAAACTGGGCCTCCAAAGATCAACGTCAGTTCATATGGAATTGGGGACGTTTACCGCACAGTTTCTCTCCAGCAAAGAATGCTATAATGTAGCAGGAGTTTGCTCTCAACCTTATCTATTTTATTCATATCCCACCTTTCTCCCCATATAGGATCTTAGGCGGCTCACAACATGAATTAGAACAAATACAGCTTAAAACACACGATCAACATGATTTTTTAAAACAACAACACATAAATACATAATCCTAGCAAGAACCATTCATGAACACAGAAGGAGGGGGAGAAAGCCCAACATCCACCCTCAGAAGACCTTGCAACAACAACCCATAGTGGTCAAAGGCCTGTCCTCACTAAATGTTCCTGTGGCGCCAAGAAAAAGACCTTCAATTGAAGTTCTCAAAGCCTGGACAGGCTCCTATAGCAAGATATGGTCCTTCAGGAAGCCTGGACCCAAGTTGTACAGGGCTTTGTGAGACATAACCAGCACACTGAATTGTGCTTGGAAATGGACCGGTAGCTAGTGGAGCTATTGCAACAAGGAGTTTCTGTTCTCCCTGGAACCTTGCCCCAAGTTAAGTCATTGATTGAAAATGCTGAAGTGCAACAAGAATTCTCACAAAATGAAGAAAGCGTTCTCTAGCACAGCCAGTGCTTAGCGATCCTCATCCCTCTTCCTTAATATCTCATAACAGAACAAGTACAGACTTTTCAACAATGGAGACTCCAACCAGACATTATTTCACATTTAGTTTTATATTAGAGGACAGCACGCCAGGCTAGTTTCTTTTCCTCTTGAGCATGTAATTTAGTAGTGCATAACCAAACTAACCCAATGAAGTAATTCAGGCTTTACTTGGCAAAAGCTGCTGTGCAAAAAAAAATTAATAGTATCCCTTCATAGCCTTTATGCCCCTGCACCTTCCACCCTCCCTCAATAGTCCCAAACCCTACGAGTCACAAATCCTGCAAGCAGAACAAAATATTTCTGTCTCCAGAACTCAGGGGAGGCTTTCAGGAGTGAAAAGAGCTGCTCTAGGGAAGAATGGGTGGGGAATACCCTTGTGTGAGCAAAACATTAAATAAACCCCTTAGGGGGAGCAGAGGTGGGGGTTTTTGTGTGGCTTCTCTCTACGAAAACGTGAGCAAATGTTCAGCTCCTATCAAGTGATTAAGAATATTAGCTACGATTTTCACTTCGTCTGTGAACTCCGCAGGTAATGAGGCCAGAACCTTGCTGAAGCAAAGCAGGTCTGAGTACAGCCATTGCTTGGAAAAGCTGACCACCTGGGAACCACATGTCCACCACCTGGGGATGCATGATGGAAGAAAGGCAGGATATGAATGTAAATAAACAGACATAAAATATGTCTATCAATCTCCCATGTGTAATATGGGGAAGGTATTACCAGCCTGTCTTACTAGCATGCTACAAACGATTGCTAAAATATGCCATTGTTGAAGGTGAAGAACTTTTAGTCATTCAGGAAATATACTATAAAATTTTTTTTTGCTTATGCTGGCAAGGAGCATATACTCTACATAACTGATTTGACCAATAACTTCTCAAATTTCTTGTAACTCTGTTTAGGATGAAAAGTGCATTGCAAACCAGGAAGGGTCCCTAGAACTCAAATGTAGCAATAGTAAAGAAAAGTTTTTGTTCACCCACCAACTAACCAAAATTAGATTTGAACAAGAGAATGGTCTGTCTTGAACTCCGAACTGTGTGCTCTTGGCTCTTCCTTACTGTAAAATTTAAAGTCAACTAAAGGGTTGGCTGAATGCTTGAATGCATAACAAAAGCTGATGGGGGGGGGAATGGAGGATGCAGCTCAATAATGCCAGTGAACGCTAACAGTGAAGTGGGTAACCATACCAATTTCCAAGGAGCAACTGCTGCTGTTGTCCAGCAAGCCAAGAGAAGTCAAAAATGGGTAATGGAAAGGATGAAGAACCACCTTTTGGGAAACCTATGCTGGTTCTGCCACATTTGGCCATATGACCTTGGTATCCTCTATTCAATATTTCAGAACCTCCTGCATCTCAAGTTTTTGAGCTAGGAACAGCAGCATTCTCAAAGGCAGAAAGAAAGAATGGTGCTAGTGAAAGACGCTTCAAAAGCTAGAAAGGGGGTCAAGAAAAGGTCTCAGAAGAAAGTGCCTGGGATACAGTGGGAGGATTCTCACAGAAAGGAGTAATTTGTGGATGAAGGGTGTGCTCCTGAACACAAAAGCATAGCTGCCATGGGCCATGGGAATCTGACAAATTCAGATCCTTAGAAGCAGGAATCACCTTTGTTGTGAAGCAATAAGAAAGCTACTCCCAATATCATCTCGTGCCTATGCTATTCCCCCATGGCCATGAGTGAAGAAGCCGCAGCCCAGTGACAAAACATACCCTTTGCATGTAGAAGAGTCCTGGTTCAATTACTGGCATCTCTGTAAAGCAGAAGAGCATCTGTGGTCCAAATGCCCATGGGATTCCCATCAGGCTTTGCCAGCAAGGGCAATTGTCAGGGGTTGGTGGGAGGTGAAATACAACCACATCTGTTCCTCACACAGGCAGGAAGGCTTTAAAAACCCTGTCCAAAGGTTTGCAAAACCATAGCCAGGCAGTAGCAGACACTACTCGGATCAATGTACTATTTATCCCACTCAGATAAGGTTCATACATTTACTTCCACTTCAGACTCGGACTGGAAGCATATCATTTGGGGAAGGGGGTGACAGACAGAGGTGAAGGTGATGCAATTGCATCATCATGCCCAGTGATGGGTGTGCCGTTTTTTCCATCGCACCTTTACCTTTGTTCAGAGCATATTTTGAAAAGTTTTGCCGTGTCTCAATTCCCTACAGAACTCATTGTCAGTCACTCAAGATAAAAGAGAATAAGTACATCTGTCCACCAAAGATTAAATAAAAACACAGGCCCTGCCTCCAGGCTTAACAATACGGTAGGCATGTCTGGAGAGAAAAAAGGATGGGGTGTGAAAAGGAAAACAAGAAAGTTCAGGCACCATTTCTTCAAATTGCATTAAAGCTGTAACCCTGCAGTTGGCATTCAGCCAACTAAACCATATAAAGCAGCACTTACACCACTGGATGCACGCTGGAATGGTCCAAGTGTGTAGATATCCTGCCAGAAGCAGATCAAAATGGGGTGTTGGGACATGTGTTGGGGCATGTCTGGGACAGCTGTGAATCCAATGGATCCCAAGTCCCCACATTCTCCTGACATGTCCCCCTCCCCCACCAAACAGACCTGGAAACTACACCAAACTGGAGCTACCATCCCATGCCCCACCCTGGCCACAGATGGCCAGCAGGACTCTAGAGACAGTGGCTATTGCTTCACCATGGCTTCTACACACACACACACAGCTGGGTTGCTCTGAAAGTTAAATCACTGTTATTGCAACGACATGCCGGCCACCACAGAGATAGTTATGAGAAAATTCTAATCCCCATACTGCTACTGAATGACTGCATACTTAGATAAATGCCACTGTATCCCGTGACATAGCTTCCTAGCTTAAGGTGGAGGCATGTTTTGTACTAAACTGAGTTCATATCCTGGAGACATCTCTGACATTGGTCCGCCTTCCTTCCTTCCACCATGTGTGACATGAGCATGCTGCACACTGTAACTGGGACTATCCCAGCATGTCTCCCTCAATTCATTCATTTGTACACTCACTAGCTCTCGGGTATCTTCCAGCCCTGCTATTTAAGAGTTCTACAAATTAATCCTCTGCACCAAGAGCACTCATTCTACAGTTCATCTTTGTTATCTTGACTGAAGAATGCAACTGAAGCTCTGCCCATGTAAGTAAGATTTAATCTTGCAATCCTATGGCAGCTATGGCTGCCTATCTGTTCCTTGCAGGGCTCCTGTTCTATTTAACAGGACTGGCAAAAATTAAACAGGTTACATTTCTCTGCAACATTTTGAGACCCATTGTCAACATATAAATTCCATATTATCAAATAAAATGCCCAACAAAAAAAAATAGTTTTATCTTCTTCCTTAATAGGCAAAGGTTTTAAGCTAGCAAAATGTGAAATTAGGAGCTCTGTTTTGTGATGGTCAGGTTTTTGGTTTTTGTGTGTGTGTGTGTGCTGTTAACACAATGGTTTTTATCCTCTTAACTTGAGAGATCAAATAAATATTTTATTTGTCTTGCTCAAGAGTAGCATTGCTTCTTCATCCCACCCACCCACCCCAGTGTGGCTCTTTCAGTAGGCTGTGGATCAAAAGTTACGATCTTCCTAGTTGAGGCCTCTGCTTCAACAAGCATGGATAATTATTTAAAATGGGAACTGGAAACCTATTATCAAAATGTTTATAATTGCAAGGTGAAAAGAACCAGCTGTCCAAGAGAAGGATGTCTCAGAAGGGTTTGCCAACGAGGCAGCCATGAGGCCCCTTTTGTTCCTCTGAGAAAATGTGACCTATTCAACATCAGGAAATGGCTCTCTCTTTGTAGCCCTTCAGATGAGGTTGTGAAAACACCTTGTGATTATACATACACAGAAGCATTTGTCATGGCACAAAGCAAGAATATGGGTGTTTTAATAAAAACAACAGCACAAAGACAAAACTATTGGATTTATATCACTGTTGCCTCATAGTCTTGCTAATATATTGCTATGCTACAGCACAATAACCTATGGAGCATAAATTGCAATCCACTATAAAGATATTTATTTACAAAAAAAAAGCACTAAGTGTGTATGGTTTAAATGAATGAATACTAATAAACAACTATACAGATCTGTAAGTGCTTCATATACATTATTGGAGCAATTCTTTTGAGGTAGTTCGTAGTATTATCTCCATGTTTCATATGGGGTGGGAGATCAAGGCTAAAATACAGCAGCTTGCATGGCTGAAGTGAGGTTTGAAGTTTGGAAATTCCAGCTTGCAGCTCAAGCTCTTTAGCCACTATGTTACAGCTGCTCAATTAGCTCTGCTGAAACGAACGGGATCGGGTCCCTTTACTTGCAGCCAGGTTGCCATTGCTTTGGAGAGATGCAATCTTGTATGTCTTGCTACTGACTGTGTTTATGATACAACTATGAGAGTCAAGCAGATTGTATGGGCTGTTCATGTGTAATTGGTATCCCACCAAGAGGGAGGCTGCCAATTATGCAGGAAAAACACCATGCAATCTGCCCTGTCCACACAGCAACATCATTCATATGTGGTTGTCACAGGATCAAACCACAGAAATGCAGCTGACGTGAAGCTCCATGCGAAGGGTACCATATTTTTAGGTAACCATGTTAATGATCACATCCTAAGGCTCTCCAGATAGACTCCAGTTCCCCATCTGTGCCATCCCGCATGGCCAATGGTCAAGGGGATGATGGAAGTTGTAGTCCCCCAACATCTGGAGGGTTACAAGCTTCCCATCCTCATGTCCTAATAAATATTAAATGTAGAGATGGGCAACCTCAAGTATCAGGGTGGGGGGATACTGCCTCTTTATCCAGACTTTCAGGTTCTACCCAGACACATTCCTCACTAGCCTCACTTCAAGCTCATCTCCAGTGCTTTTGCTGAGCTGAAAACTGTCCCTGAAATGTGACATTATACCCTTGGGCTGAACAAGAGTCCCCCTTCCAATTTAACATGATATACACAGACACATACCAGTTCCTTGAAACGTCTCTGCATATCAGATCCTAGGCCAAAGACAAGGAGGTTATTGCATCCTGTCATGGTGTACCCCCATAAATATTTGTGCATGGTAAATGTCATGCAAAAGAAAGATATAAATATGAGTAAATAGAAAACAACAACACCCTACACATTCTTAGGTAATAAGAATAAGAATAATTTATTGTTATTTATATGCCACCCATCTGACTGGGCGGCTTCCAACAAAGTATTAAAAGCACAATAAAAGGGTAAATTCCATAACCCACATTCATTATATAAGACATACCAAATACCTGACAGACCTGCCTGGTCGATTATAAATCTTTCCTCCCTGTCTCCCACCAAAAACTGGCTAAATGACAAGCTGTAGAACGAAAGGATGGCTAATTAAAGAGGAAAAGGAAAACGACACTGTGAAAAGGAGAGGCTTCTTAGACAGAAACCAAAGCTGGATGTTTTAGAATAGATGGCCACTAATTGCAACAAACAGCTGGTTTGTGTTCCACTCAGATAAAGAATTGACAGACCACCAACACTATTAGAGAGTCAAGTTTCAATACACCCACTTGAAGAAAACAAGTCTGGCCAACACGCCATTCATCAAAAGTGCTGGAAGCCGCTGGAAACGGATGCAGCTTTGGGGAGAACAGAGACATGGGGAAGCAATAGTGGGATCTCTTTTTTGCAGAAGCGATTTAGACCAAAGGGCTAAGGAAGGGGGAGAGTGATGTTAAACTATAGTACGCTAAATGGAAAAATGAGAGGACTCACATGACACGTGAGTGATAAACCAACATTAGGGCAGGTATACCAAGCCAGACTGGTGGCACATGTGGGCCCCTAGTGCACAGTACACAACATGGTGTCCTCCATGTTGGACCACAGCTGCTGTCATTTCTGACCATTGGCCATGCTGGCTGGAGTTGAGGGGATGCTGACCAGCCCTGCCACTCCAGCTAGTAGTATCTTCTCACAGTCAGAGGCATTTGTCCTTGCAGCTGCTGCGCGAATTTTAACTGGGGCTGCTGAGGCTTGAAGTTAGGGCTTTCTGCATGCAAGGATATGTTCTGCCAGTGAACTTCTCTTGCTTGCTTGGTGCTGCTTTTCTTATTTAATTAGTGATGTCTCTCTGAGGGCACGAACCATTATAAACTTAAGACAAATTTGGGGGGCTTTTTGTTTTTTTAAAAAACAAAACTATTTAGGCCCCCACAATTACTGTGATTGCACACCCAAACTGGCTAATTGCGCCTGCAAATTAGCACAGTTTCCTATTTGCACATACAGTTATTCAATCTATATGTATAATCATGCTAATTGCACGCACAGCTTGTTGAAAAATCAGGTTGATAAGTGAATTATAGTAATTCCACGAATCCTTATCTTGCACATTCCATCCGTACTGCTATAATTTTCTAAGCTGGTGCCACATGTAGCAGGAAGTGTTGAGTGTTGGCTGCCCCCCTCCCCCCTCCCTTGGATTCTTTGAAAACATGAAATGTGTGGGGCGGGGGGAGGGGGAGCCAGGATGCGTAACCTCACATGGCTTTTCTGGCACACGTTCCATTCATGTCTACAAAGCTCGCTTCAACAAAGAACTTGAAGGATCAGACTTCAAAAATTTATTAAGAGGTCATATTCCCCCTCCATGACTTCAGTAGCTACTGTGAAAGCAAATGTGATGCTTTTTACCACCCCACGGAACCAGACATCACGTTGAATTTTAAAAAGCAGGAGAAGTGGGGCTGACATTCTCCTGAAATGTCTAGCAACCCTGCCACAATACCAAACCAAGAGTGCCAGATGAGGACCAGGAAGGCAAGGGTGCATTCATTCATTCATTTATATCCCATCTTTTTTCTCTAGCAGGCTCAATGTGGCACACATGGGTCTCCCCACTCCTTTAATCGCCACAGCAACCCTATGAGGTGGGTTAGGCTAAGAGGCAGTGGCTGGTCCAAGGTCACCCAGTGAGCTTCATGGCCAAGTGGGGATTTGAGTCCTGGACTCCCAGGTCCAAGCCCAACACTCTAACCACTACACCACTGTGGCCCTTGCCCCTGTTAAAGTCCCTGTTCAGCCATGAAGCTCATTAGGTGGTCTTGGGACAACCCCTCTCATCTTAACCTTCCATGCATGGTTGTTGAGAATAAAACTGTGGGCTCTTTAGAGGAAGGATGACATTTTTATAAAAATGTATTTTTAATAAAGTAATAATGGGTGGGAAAAGTAACATTTGAGCATAGGCAGGGTGTGACTGCTACCTGGTATATTCTTGAGCGCAGCTTGCTGTGTGTTGAATCTGGTGGCCCAGAGTCAAAGTAATCCTCTTCTATACTATGCAACTCTGTGAGATCTGTGGGTCTTAACTAACTTTCCACCAGATGTGAAATTAAGGTATTCTGGTAGTTTACTATATGCTTACCACACTTCTAATTTCAAGCCCCACAAGCAAATTAATTTTAAAAATAAGCCACAAAGATACACATAGAATTATGTGACTGAACCACTGCATTATTTGAATGGAATTAGCTGTACTCTGTTGCCTCTTACTTCCTTTCCATGACTGCAGTCTCAGCACCTCTCACATGTCAGAATAACAGTTTTGGAAATTTGGGTTTAGGTCCTGGTTGGACTACAAATCCCATCATGCCTGGTCATAGATCATACTTTGATCCTCTCAACTGACAGTCACAGGATTGATTGGACATTGGTTGCGAAACCACTATGTTTTATCACATCCTCAAAAAGATGGAAGAATACTGGTGTTTGCATCTCTATGGAGTTGGCAGTGAGTCATCCCGAACTAAAACATTTCCTCTTTGAGCAGGTTCAGAGCGGTGCCCAGACTTCTGAAAGCATTTCAGCAAAGTAAATTCATCATTCCTTCTCATTTTTCCACTGTGCACTTGCAAGCAGATGCCATTGCTTGCAAAAGCACATTCCAGAGGGACTCATTTAGTCTTTGAGGTGCCACAACATTCCATCATTTTGCTCCTGCTCCAAAATACAGCTATTCCCCCTCCCCTCTTGGAATTCAATGAGAAAACTGTTCCACCTATAGAACAGCAGTCCATTATTAATAGACCTGGACAATACAATGCCAAATACTATGGTGTGGATGGGATAGCCACGGCACACCAAGGAAACAATACCGAGATCTCAAGAGGAAAAGAGCTTTCTGTATTTTCTTGATTTCATCTGGAGTCGACAATGCACATCTTGTATGGGCTAAATAAATGACCGACTTGTTACTGGTGACCCAGTTGACAAGTATTGACGTCGTCAATCAGAGAGAAATGTTCATGGATTTCAACAGAGCTTTGTTCAGGCAAATGGTATTGTTGTCATACAATTTAGAGCACAGGTCAAGGAGTTAATAGTCTTACGTACAAATCGCCATTCTGCCTACAACTTATTGTGTCACCACGGAGAAGTCACTTGCGCTGTTTACTCATCTGCAAGAGACATGCAAAAATAATTGCCTCCCTTGTCGGCCTGCTGTGAAGCTTTATTTCACAGGAATCTAACACATTCTTGATGTTCCATAAATAAAACAGGCCCATCATGATTTTTAATAAAAGTAACAGCAGTAATTGCAGAGCCTTATTGTTGATAATAAAGCACCTAGCTAATAAGCACTCAGTAATTTCCCTTCATAAATCAACTACTTTAGCAGTCAATTTTGCTATGTTCTAAATGTCCTTCCATGTATCCTTAATAATGGAATGCTGCCCCAAAAGGGGTGAAATATTGGTTGCCAGTCGGGCAACAAAAGTAGTCATGGCTCCAATGAGACTAGAATTTCGTCAAAAGCATTCTGAGCAGTCACATTGCGTTATACCCCATTACTCCCATTGCGAAGGAGGACACCTCCAGTAGCCTTTCAACCACAAACTACTAGGTCTCCTTCCAGAGTGGTCAGCTGTTACAAACTACACATAGCATTATTCTTTTTTTTTTTTTTAAAAAAGAAGATTGTGCTTCAGCTATCCACTTACATTTTGAAAGAAAAGCAGCTATGTGGGACCCCAATCTGGAATGTGCTGCCAGTCTGAATCAGGACCCACACCACTTTTTTGCCCAAACAGCCCCCAGCAGCACTGGTTAGTTCAGAAACAATGAACAGCCAGCAGGCAATTGGCATGGGCTCCCAATTTGAATCACTTTCCCTTCTAAGTAAAAGTGGCTAGCTTAAGCATACTTTTTGAAATGTATGTTCATCATAACACATAATTTGTCCAGCAGTCAATTTAAGCTCCTTCAAGTGCACATACAAAATACACCCACCCACACCAGGCTGGGAGTATCCTATAATGGCATGGAGAAAATTAAATGAACCTGCTCCCTTTTTCTGTCCTATACAGTGCCAGATTTTTCAAAGTGGTTTACAAAATGAAACCACAATAGAAAAATAAAAACACAAGCTTCAAATAAACCACATCCTAAAAATATAAAAACAGAGAATAAAACAAGAATCAACATTTTTTTAAAAAAAAAAATCCAGCAGAAATCAATGATAAAATGCCTTCTGGAATAAAAACAACAATGGTCTGAACCGAAAACGAGGAAGAGCTTATTGGACCACTTCAGGGAAAGAGTTTCATAAATTCAGTACCACCTTCAAAAAGGTTGCGTTCTTGGTGCCTATCAAATAACCAGCGTCATTGATGCCGATCATAAGGCTCAGGTAGGTTCATAAAAAGAACGGTGCCTATCAATTCCAGCATCCTGTTATCACAGTGGCCAAGCAGATGCCCAGATGAAGATAGATAGCATGATATGAGCGGATCTGTTGCTCAGCAACTGATATTCAGAACCAGGCCACATCAGATCCTAGAGGGAACTATACAGCCATCATGACTAGAAGCCTCTGATCAATGCTATTTTTCTAGAAGAAGAATGATGATGAAAAAGGAGGTGATGAACACCTTCCTCGTTCTCTTAGAATGGCAACGGCACCCACCTGAGAGGTGCTGGGACTGAGTTCCTGTGAGTTCCCCCTGAAAAAAGCCCTGCCTCTGATAGTCTTCACTTCCGTAAAGAAGGAGTTCATATTATGTAGCATGTGAACTTTCCTATTTTAAATAACTCCTGGACACACCCTCTCCATTTCAAAGTGGAGGTGGAGAACATGTAGCCTTCCCACATGTTGCTAGACTACAACTTCCTTCATCCTTATCGGCCATGTTGGCTGAGGACGATGGGAGTCCAACACCACCTGGAGGGCCACAGGTTCCCCATCACCTGGTATAAACAGGTGATGTTTACCTCAAAGCCAGTCCCACAGATTTCACAGGGACTTGCCACCTAGAACTGCAGCTCTTTGTGAGAATAATCTCCGTGTTAAGTTTGTTAATGAGCTGCTACCAGCACGGACACTTTCACATCTAAGTCTTCATTTTCCACTGCACTTTCTAGACATTGATGGGTTTCTTTCACCTCTCCCAAAATTACACACCTACCAATTTTACCAGTTCTCCCAAGAGAGGTCACATGTGCAGCAGATGAAGGAGTTATTTTATGGTAGGTGGGGAGACTCTACCTTCTTTCCCCAAAAATAATTTTTAAGAAGTTTTCAATTTCACGACTGAAATAAAAAACCCCAATAAATTCTCCTCCTCTGTTTTCTCTGCGGTTCTTTCTAGAGAGTTATATTCTCAGCAGGGCTTCTTAGATGCCTTGGATTTGCCTGAAGAAACACTTGCTGTTTCTGTGGACCAAATCAAAGTGAATTAAACATTAAAGCACCGTGATAATATTGCAGGTCTGAAGTAGCTTGATGTATAAAAACAATGATAGGGTGAGAGCAAAATCCATAATGGAGTAAACTGGACTTCCCCTCCATCATTTCGTTCTGGCAGCTGTTCCTTAATTCTAATTTGCTGTCAAGAAAAGGATTTCTCACTTCGACATTTTAAGGCTTCCATCCCATACACACTAATCTGGGAATAAGTTCCTTTGAACTCTGTGGGATTTAGGTCTGACTAGATCCACACAGGATGGCACTGAAACTTATAATGGCCTAATGTCTGTCTGTCTGTCTGTCTGTCTATATCTTCAGGCTTGCTTGGCAGTAATTCCCATAGTACTTAATATAGGCTTACTCACTAGTAAGTGTGCCTAGAATTTTGACCCAACACTGCAAATCTATACATGTTTACTTATATGTAATTCCCATTTACAATCAAGCAGTACATAAATTTTGTGGTTAAGGAAATAAATAAGACCCTGCTGTGAAACACTGCTCCCGTTTTCCTTCCAGGGCACTCTCTGCATATACGTGTATAAAAAACACCATCAAGTTACATCTCATGCCCAGGAAAGACCCTGGAGCACAGCACATAACTTCAATTTATTTTTATCTTACTTTGCCAAGGTAGTAGCAAAAATATATATATATATATATATATATATATATATATATATATATATATATATATACACACACACACAGAGAGAGAGAGAGAGAGAGAGAAAGGCTTTTTATGTAGCCCATTTTCTTTTCTCTGCCTCAGCTCTTTCCTCTCTGTGAACACACTCACACATTTCTCCTTTACTTTGGCCAGACCTGGAAGATTGTCAAATGGGAGTGAAGCCAAGTCCACCTGAGCAGGCAGTGGTTGTGTAAGTTCAAAGGTAAAAGAAGTCTGGCTTTGAAACAAAATGACGAACACTTAAAATTCCCAACCGAGGGCACCGGAAGGAGAACAAATTAAAGAATATGAGAAATGCACCAAAATGTAATTTAGGGCCCTGAGCAGAAGGAGCCAAAATCATGTCTCTCTCTTCCCCCACCCCAATCCTTCTTCTAGTTCTCCTGCCTCAATCTGATTTGCTTCTTTATATTACACCTGGAAGAGATTTAAGTCACCTTAAAGATAAACATTTGAACATGTTCTTTGTGTGGACAACGAACCTCGTACATGGATAAAACAAGTTTAGACTGGAAATAAGCCGAGCCATTCCCAAAACTTCCTTCCGTCGCGCCTAACCCCGGTACCCGAACACCCCTTCCGTATTTCCTGCAAATCACATTTATTGGCTGGGCCAGTAGCAGAACTGGCATCCAGGACAGGCCTTCAGGGAATGTCTTGCGAAAACTGGGTTTCCCCAAGAGCCACTGGGGTCAATGCAGCACCTGGCTAGAAAGGTCAGAGAGTCACTGCTCCTGCCACTAACTCAGTCAAGTATGTTAAGTTGTGGGTGAACATATCAGACAACACAGCGATTCTTCAGACAGCTCTTGTTTATTCACAGGTCAGAACAGAACTGAACTGAAGGGTTCAGCCAGCCTGCTTATATAGAGCTCCACTACAACACAACAGTAACAACTTTCTGAAACTATCCAATCACTGAACGTCACTTTCAATTCATTATTTGCATATGTGGACCTGAGTGAAAACTATCTACAGTATTCTTCTGCTGGCCCAGGGTGAGAACTTCAGTACATAACAAAGCAGCCTGAAGGGAAATGTGGGAGGAGGAATTAATTGTAGGGACAGCCAGTCAACCAGGAATTCTTATCTGGCTCAGATTTTAATCTGAGAGGAAGAATTCAGAGGGCCTGTGATGCTCATTTCTTCTTTGGAACTTTTATCTGGGCAGTTTCAGCAGAAATTCTACTTTTCACCACTGAAGGCAGCAAGCATGTAAAGGGTTAATAGGGTACACGGATGTCCAGTGTTATCCAGATTCCTGTATGATGCCCACATTTTATGTATTTTCTACCAGAAACATCAATGTTTCCCACAGTGGAACTGTCCTTACTGAAAACGAATATCCAAGGAAGTCAATGGGACCTGCTTCCAAACAAATGCATTTAGGATTAAGGTATTTATCAGGTGTTAAATTTAACATCCTTTTTGAAAGCTGGTGAATGTTGACTAATCCAGATAAATATTGTGGTTGATTGACAGATAGGATAGAATTTTAGCCTTCTCCAAACCATGACATTTAAAACAAACAAATAAAATAAGAGAACTTTTGTTTCTATGGTCCAGGTTGTCCAGAAGGGACTGAACAAACACATTATTAACACCTTGTTAACTACTGAGCAGTTCCCAAACATAAGAAGTCAATGAAACTATTCTCTGCAGTTTTATAACTAGAAAAAAATAACAGGTGATAATTCTCAGTAAATAGTTTCTCGTTCTTCTTGTCAGCCTTATCTTCCTGAAGCAGCACAATGTTCCCTTCAGTTAAAAACAACAGGAAAGTTATTGGGAAGAACCACAGTTGCTTGAAATGATATTGAATTAAGTTATTCAGCAGAACAAAAACAAGATTGCTTACTGATTCCAACTGACAAAGAGCAGCACATCTGATGTCCAGCTTTCTATCATAAATTCTAAAATCCTAAAGAAGTTCACTGAAATGGTTCCTCATTTCACCTCTAATGAAACGAATAACTTTTCTATTTTAAAAAGTTTGTTTGATTTAGAAAGAAATTGCCCACTGCTTTTAACCCCATTCGAAGGGTTGCCTGAATTGAACTACATATAAAAAGGCCTGTTGATTTTTGTATAGTTTAGATCAGATGTGGGGGTACCTTTGGCCCTCCAGATGTTGCAGAATCGCAACTCCTATCATCCTTGGCCATGCTTGCTGAGACTGATGGGAGTTGCAGTTTAGAAACATCTGGAGGGCAAAATGTCCTCCACACCTGATTTAGATATTGACAATATTACCGTAGCCATATCAGAAAGCCATGCTGTAGGGAATGTAGGGAAGACATGTAGAGTGAAAAGTGCCCATTACTTTAATCTGAAAATATGCTAAGCATGATTACCTTCTTTCAGAAGATGCTGGAAGCCAGATGGGAATAATAATAAGCCTTTGCCTATGACTTAGCTTGTGAGAAAGCTACTGAGGTGTGTGAGAAAGCAGAAGTTTTGGGGGCTTTGCTGAAGGCCGGATGAGGCTGGGCCCTTGGGCTTCATCTGGCCGCCTTCTCTGCCTTACATCAATATTTGTAACCAGGGGGGAGCTCATGGCAGGTTTGTGAGCACATATGAGGGAAGAGAAGGAGCTGAAGGATGTCCCACCCCCCCACTGTGAATCCAAACTCCCAAATCCATGCTTTGAAGGCTCAGCTTCTTCAGAATGGCAGGCCCATGGGATTCCTAAGGAAGAGACGGGCATATGGAAGCCATTCAGTCTGAAACAGATGATTCTAGAGCAGCCTTCTCCAACCCTTGGTCAACAGATGTCATTGCACTCTATAACTCCTGGACCTCTCACCATGGTAGTTGGAGATAATGGGAGGAGGGGATTGTAGGCCAACAACATTGCAGGGGGTGGACTAGATGACCCTTGGGTCCCTTCCAACTCTGCAATTCTATGATTCTAACAACCGGGGACCTGGGATGGGGGAAACTGCTCCAGAGCAACCATGTGCAAAGCACTGAGTGGAAACATGGATTCATTCAGTTAACTATTTTCTCTTTCCAATGGTATATCTTTCAAGCACCTTCATACAATACAGTGTGTGTGTGTGTGTGTACAGTTCATGGATTGTATCGTGGGGGGGGGGAGCAAGAGGAAAATCAGTTTAAGAGGAATATCAGAACTAGAAGCTCTGAATGATGAAAAACATGCACTGCAAAGATTCTAACCTTTTCAAATATTCCTGGCTTTTCTGATATCGAAACCTTTCTAAAATATTCAAAACATTATTAGATCAAGCATTTCCCTGCAAAGCACAATGAACAAAATACGGCATTTCAGCTGACAGACTAGACACAATAACAGAGTGAAGCCTAGAGGGAAGGAAAGACTTCAAGCTTTGCCGGCACACACTCCATAAAAGAGATGCTCAGCAGACTTTTTGGGTCACTGGTAATCAAGAACATTAAAGCCCAGTCAGATAGTAGAAGTGGGAACAAATCCTTTCATACTCCTGTAAAGGGAGGCAACAGCACTATCTGGGGGAATAATCAGACAACCTTTTCTTATAAACAAGTAATGCTGTGGCAGACAGTGCTGTTACTCAAAGCCTGTTGCATAAGGGGAGCTGCACTGGCTCCAGAATGCAGACACACAGCTGTCCTGAACAATCAACCTTCCATCTAAAAGCACACTCAACTGGCGAGTGCCAACAGGACTGCAGACACAACAATGCCACGGAGAAACAATACAGAGGTGCCCGCCTGCTCAGAGGAGCCCCCCATTTTGCAAAAGGCACAAAACATCTTGGTAGGGGAGGGGGGGACCTAAAAGGAGGGCCGCAGGAAATGGGAAGCAGGTAGAATGCAGAGGGTTGTTTAACTTGCTGCCCTACATTAGCCCTATGCAAGACTTTTTCACTCTTGTTTTCAGTAAGTTTATTATTTCTTGCCCTTCACCCTAAAGGAACAAGAAGTAGGGATACACCTAGTAGTCCTGCCTCCAATGTCATACACTTATCTAGGTCTTCCTCCACAACATCTGTACATACAGTGGAAATTGCTCTGGGGAGGGTGTGTGTGTGTGTGTGTGTGTGTACTTCTGTGCACAAAAACTCCCCAGAATCTGGAAGCCTGAACAACCAGCATTCCAAATTCCATGGAAGCATTTGCACATAGCACTCTAGGTGTGAAAGGATCTCTCCCTATAGACCTTTGCAGTGTACAAGTGTACACTGGGGAGAAGTGCACCAAATTGGAATAGGGAAACTTGGCATGACTGACACCCCCCATGTCTTGCTGTTGTGTTGCTGGGCATGGTAGTGAAGAATCCCTGAACATGACTACTGTGCTTCAGGTCCGAATTCTGCATTTAGATTTCTAACAGCAAACTCAGACATTACCTTGAAACAGGCAAAGTGTATGAACAAGCAATTCATGATTTCACTTTTCCTGTTTCTGCTTTCTGGTGTAATATCTAAAGGAAAAGCCGCACATCTCTTTTTGCCCTCCACTGTGGTGAGATGTGTGTGAGTACCACATCGGGAGATGCCTCAGATGAGGAAATGCAAGCTCTCCCTAACAAATAATGCAACCAGGAATACAGTTCCATACCATTTTAAAATTGCAAACAACTTAGACTTCAACATGCAACTTGTGCAAGAGTGATAAGCATGGACCAATGCAAGTTCCGAGTTCAGAACTTGCCTTCCTAGATTACTTTAGCCCAACCGCTATCTCTCAATCTCAGAAACAAACACACACGCTATAGCAAGGTGGCTGCAAGAATTCTGAGGCAATAGAGGCGAAGTGTTTTGACGGCTATAAAGTGCTGTATACATGCAAAGTGTTATTCTGCACATTGGATGAAGTGATTGTGGATATCCCCGTGCCATTGGCAGTATTCTTCCATCTCAGTCGCTGCTTTTAATGCATCCCATGCTGCAGTCCTAAGCACACTCACCAGGGAGCATGGCCATATTCAACTCAGTAAGGCTTAATTCAGGGTAAACATGTTTTAAGATTGCACTGAATATTACACTAGCATAAATAGATATACTTAATAATTAAAGTCTGAAGTGAATATGGTGTATTTCTAGGCCAAACTTTTACTTTCCCATTAAAATTTCTCATTAATGAGTCCTTATTCCAACTGAATGGAGTGCAAGCTATGAGCAATTTTTGAAGAAGAAAAATGAAATATGCATACATGCAGAACTTGGGTAGACTCTGCACTTAAGTCTATGCAAATGGTCTGTAATGGAATGTTGTACTCATTAAGAGCCGGGGGCTCTGGGCAGCCTCAAATATAAATTTAGAATGAAGCCAAGGTAAACCAAGCTGTTCCTTGCAGAGATAAACTTTAAAAAGGAAACTGAAATTGGTTAGATCAAAAGGTCCAAATGTTAGCTCAGAAATGCAGACTTTGTAGAGAGTGTTTTGTAGCCCAGACTAACACAGTTTTTGGTTAGTACATCCAACTGCTTCCAGCTGGTGGGATAAATGGGATTTTATGGATTTCCCTTGAGGACGGTCTGTTACATTGATCATATAATAGAGCTTTGTTTCCAATCGGGGCACCCTAGTTTAATCCTAACCACAAACAAATTTGCTTTTTTCTTGATTGACCACATTATTTTAAGCATCTGCATTTTAGGATGGGACTGGGATCTTCTGGCGGGTGACTGTGTATCTGGCAATACTGTGGCTGTCAAACCCATGGGAACGTGACTTTTGTCCAAGTACAGATAAGACTCCTAAGTGCAACGCTGGAGCCAGCAATAGCAGCAGGGGGCCATGTCAAGAAACAAGCAGGCGTAGTTCCCAGTGGACTTTCAGGGGGAGCAGGTCAAGCCCACAAGGGCAGCCATACCTCGTCTACATTGGCTGGAGACGCCCCCCCTTGCAAAGCCAACACAGGAAATACCATGCTGTTCAGACTAAGCTACATAAATAACTTAAGTTTACATATTTGTGTGGGTGTGTGATTTGTTCCAGAGAATATAGAAGTAGGTTAGGAAGGATGGACTCATGCACCAGAATAAAGTGGAAATGTGGTAGAAGGATAGGCAGAACCCCTTAAGACTGCAGGTGAGAGATCAACTTTCTGCATGCTGCCCCTTCAGAAATGTACCCCTGCAAGCAGAAAAAATAGACCTCCAGCACTGGTGGGCTAGTTTTCCATTGAGGGGCATTCCTAACAGATCTGTATCACCCCCGTCTACATTTTGATTCTACCAGCTCATTCTGCAACATGCTTATTCTGCCACTGTGCATTTGGCAGAACTTGGCTATGGTTCTGGAATCTGAAAAACTATAGCCTTCCCATAAGAGGCACTGATCAAATCTGCCTGTTTCAATATATTTCTATCCCACTTGTCTTCCATCATGGATCTCAAATCCCATTCAGGCACTGATGAGACCCAAATGCACTTAGTTGTAGCATGGTTACTGCATCATGCGTCTTCAACCCAAGGCATGCCTGAAGGCACGCCTTGAGTTGAAGGCACTGTGCAGAATACAGTGGTAGGCTGTGGCATGAATACTCCATCAGAGAGAAAGTGCAAGGTAGTCCTGTCTTCGACTTGCTAATTCACGACTCCTAGGAAGTCTTCTCTGTACAAGAAACATAAAAAAACTTACAATATTCTATCTGTGGTACAACCCAGAATTCTACTACCTTATTCTGCATACTGTGTATAACAGCTCTCAGCTCAGAATGAGGTCATAAATTCTGGGCCATACTAAATCAAAACGCACACATGGAGTGAAGAGATGGCCAAATTTTGACCATTAGTTTGGTACGCTTCAGGCATATTCAGTTGTGAACGGAAAGCTACCTGCTGGCATTTGTGACCAGAGGAACAGGAACATTAGAAAATGATAAACAATGAAGCAAAAGACATCCCTCAAGACACAGTCAGCATGAAGGCTTCCACATTGGGTTAAATATTTACAGACTATACATCAGCCTAACACTTACAAAGTCAAATGTGGTGCTTAAGGATTATGTATGTGAGCAATACTGTGCTCTGGATTTGACAATTTCTGTAAATCATAGTTTCATTACGCGCCCAGGTTCAAACTGTAAACAGAGCAGCCAGATGCACACAGATAGGGTGGGATGGTGGGAGAGAACTGTATTCCTGTACCCTTAACAAAATGTCAGAACATGCAGTTTTTCTCCTGTGTAGCACAGCCTCTTCTGCATAGCCCCTGAAAGGTACCGAAACCCTTCTTTTCTCCATTCAAGTGGTCAACAAAGGTAAATTCTGCAACTGTTTGATAATGGCACAGAGCTTCTTTTGTGACAGGACTCACCAACACAGAGTACCACCACCTCTCTCCTTTTTTTGCCCATGGTAGCCATTTTGTGTTGGCATCCACAACACATCATTAAAAAAACAAAAAACACTGTTTGTATCAATTGACACAATCTGGGCAGAATTACACTCCTATTAAGAGATTCAGGCTGTCTTTAATTACTTTAGAGACCCACACACAACTGGTAGTGAAATCATCCCAGAGAGATCAATGCAAAATTTTCACACACACACACACACGGGAGATAGTATTTTGAAGGGGGGCAGTTAGGTATATAGGACATTAGAACTGCAATCTTGCATCTGCTCAATATGGTGTCATCCAATTTAAAGTTAACAGGAGATAAGTGAGTCCAGAACTTCAGTTTTTGAGTCCATAGCCCCTATTGTAATACAGCACAGCTGCTGGAAAGTGAGTGAAGCAGCTATCAAGGGAGATTATGTGGAAATGTTCCTAATCACAACATCATTCTAAAAATGTCTCTTCATCTAACGCTGAAATACCAGCGCTGAGCCCCTGGCAACTAGAGAATGTCAGCTATGAAGGGCTGTTTGCCAGTTTCGTCCTGTAGGCAGACACATGCAAGGGGCTAAAATTTAGCCGCTAAATTAAGAACTCGTTAACTGCCATGTGAAAAATGTGGCTACATATTTACTTGCTTCTTACTGAGTGGCGAATCTGGAAGTTTGTGGGCCAATCTTATGAGAAAGCTAACTCCCTTTTCAACAGAAAGATGAGCCACTGGCAACAGAAAGTTCATACGCTCCCTCGTTGTACATGGTACATTTTAAGCTTGACAAACACCTTTGAGAAAATGCACAAACCATTTTTGTTCCGTTTTGCTTGCTCCTTAAAAACATCCTTCATGTTTTTCAGGATTGCCTTCATAGAAGTTCAGGGTTGTGCTGAACTTCTACAAGTCATGAAAATCACGACTAAGCCCCCCACCCCAAGCATCACTGAGCTGTGGTTTGGACACATTACTTGCTCTGCCTTGTGAGCATCACGCCTGATTGTGGCCCTCTGGCCATCTATTCCAGGGGGGCTGATTTACTGTTGTTATACAGCCCCCAATGGCATGAGCATAAGATGCATAGCAACAGGGCTTTGTGGATATCACCATGGGAGTTTAATTATAAATAATCCTAATGGCTTCTAATCTACCTCCCACCCACTTGCAAATTTTTTTAAAAAAAACCCTGTTAAAACTTTTTTAAAAACACAAATTAACATGATCCTAAGATGACTGCAAAAAGTGTGGGCAGAGGTACCTAGACAACCTTCCAGGCATTTTTGTGAATTGAACTATGGGCTATAATTATGATTAAAACCCCAGAAGTCTTAATATTATACCCAATGACTACAGGGTATATTAATCAGTACATTAATGTTTGGCTATGTTTTGACATTCATAATAAAGCTTAAGAAAGGAGTAAGCAGGGAATAATTATGGGTTAGGAAGAGAGAGCAAAAGCAATCTTGCCAATGCCAGCTAAAATACGTTCCCATCAAATGCAAAAATAGATTCTGTGTTGTTACTGTTAGCAGCTGGCATCAAGTTGTTTGCTTGGATTTTCAAAAATAAAAAACATCAAGGGATCAAGATTTTTGCGTGGTACTGAACCAGATAAACATATAAGTCTTTCTGCATTTTTACAGTCATGCCATGGGTATTAAAGCAACTGATTCTATATATAAAGGTAACAATTTTAATACAATCAACCTTTCCATTTCGTATCATATTTAGGTTGCAATCCTCTTTAGTCTTCCTCATATGTATTGGAGAGAAATCTATCTAGTTTGCAACCAAACCTAGCACCTTTGCATTTCCTGAACAAATGGACCAGGAATGGGGAACCTCACACCCAAAGGTTATATATGATCCTTCTAGTCCCCTCTATCTGGCTTTCAGGACTGTTTCCCAGGCCATACCCTACACTAACCCTGCTTTGCCTCCTTCTCCAGAGAACTGCCTGGATACAATGTGCCCTTGATCTCTTTTATGCATTTTAATGATTTTTGTGTGTGAACGTTGTGCAGCTGGAGAACTTACAGTACATCACAAGATTCAGATTAAGCGCAAATTTCAAAAGTTGACTGAATTTTGCTTCTCGTTTTGTTTCGGAAAGTACAAATTCGATAAGTTCAGCTTTAAATGCAAACTGGATTAAATTCTTCCCCTATCCCTAGCCCAAATTTACCCCTAAAACACAATTTGAAAACTATCCATGATCCACATCTGAGATACCAAAACAATTCCCATGGGACTACATAGGAAAATAAAGGGACAATACAGTTAACCCTCCAGAGCTGGAATAATTAGTCGCTTTTAACCCTCTCCTTGCACAGTGTTTTGTCTGACAGCTGGCACAGCCCCCCTTTTAAACGAGCCTTTGCTCCAGCAAACAATCCTGGAGCCCACATGGAGTGCAATGGTGCCGTCACCAGACTGCTATTTTATACACGGGAAAGGGATGTTTCGGCTCTTTATGCCAATAACCGCATTACATAGGTGTCCTAAATTAGCTTTAAAAAAATAAAATGACACTGTCATACAGACAGGAAACAACTAACAATCCAGTATTGTTAACAGAAGAAAGGAAATACTGTTCTTAGGTTCTGCAACAGTAGCCCTGATTATCGCCATCCACCAGCCTATCTTTCCTACTCTGCAGCCTAGACATCTTCAAGGTCTATAATTAGTGTCCTCTATTGTACGAACGGAATCAGCTCTGGTTTCAGAATTCTTGAAAGAAATTTCTCAGCGCACACAGCTTTTCACATAAAGGAGGCCACTGTACTGCTGCTGTGCCTCTCCGAGTGGTTCTGTAGGTGGTCATTTAAACAACAAAGAGAGTTCAAGGGTTTGTAACAGATTTCTCCTGCTTAATAATTTCACAGACATTTACATTCGAGAGAGACTCCTGCCATGCAATTATGTGTAGATTTAAGACTGGCCCTCTTTCCCCTCCCCCACAGTCCTTGTTAAAAGTCTGGGCCGTGTGTAGTTTGCAGAAGAAAAATCAGGTCACACAATCAAGAGAAGCAAATTGCCCTAGCTGTTGGGGTCTTGGGGGAACCAAGTCCCTGTTTTCATTCCCGTGTTCTTCTGCACACTTCACCGGTTTCTAACTGCACACTTTGAAAGTCTTGTTTTGCTCCCCATGAAGGGAGGAACTAAGACCACAGTGTAGCTAAGCTATCAAGCTGCACTACGGGGAAATTCTTAATATTGGCAGGGCAGGCATTAAGAGGAAAGACCACTGAAAGATTGCCTTTGGATGATTACTTTCGTTATATTGCAACTGTCTTAATGATGGGATGGCCCTCCCTTTTGAGACTGAAATCTCAGTGGCACTGTACGCACCTCTTGAACATTCATTAAAAACCCTGTGCCACAGAGAAGGCTGCCAGTTCCGCCAATTCCCTGAATGTGTCGTGTCTTTTCCTCAGTCCCTCTCACATACACAAGCCTGGAATCAAAAGCACCCTGTACAATGTACCACATTTACACAGGAGATATTCAGCTCACTGTACCAGTTGTATCCACAAACCACACCCCCTGGTTCACTTTGAAAGGTTGGAAGATTTTTTTGGGAGGGCATTGTTCCACAGCCTTAAACAATCTTAGGGAGCACTTTCCCCCATATCACCTTGTTAGTCACTGAAGATCAGTGAGAGACTCCCTTCTTGTCCTGCTACCATCTTGTAGACACCAGCAAGGGGGGAGCGTTATCTGTTTGAGTGCCTTTTCTAGGGAACAAGCTCCCCTCAGAGTTGTGGCAGGCGCCAACATTTCGGCCATTTTTATTTTCCCAACTGCCTATGCTGCCAGTTAATACCAGTTTGTTCTTCCTTTTCATGATTACTTTTGCATATGTGCTGGTTCCACTGGAATTTCATTTCTGACATTTTACACCACTTTGAGATTTTAATGAAGAATGATAAAAATAATTGAAATAAATAAAATTACAGTAGTGCCTTGGTTCTCGAACGGCTTGGCTCTCGAATAGATCGGCTCACAAACGCCGCAAACCTGGAAGTAAGTGTTCCAGTTTGTGGAGGTTTTTTGGAAGCTGAACGTCCAACACGGCTTCCGATTGAGTGCAGGAAGCTCCTGCAGCCAGTCAGAAGCCGTGCCTTGGTTTTCAAACGGTTCTGGGAGTCGAACGGACTCTAGGAACGGATTAAGTTTGACAACCAAGGTACCACTGTATATCTAGTGGTGTGTGGGAATTGATTGGGGTTGAGAGGGAGAGAGATAAGCCTTAATGTCAAAGACTATTTCGCCAAAAAAAAGCCCTCCACCTTTTGAACATTCAGAAAAGAAAGACTTGAAAACTCCAAACAGTTTCAGTACAGCCCCACCTTCCCTGGTTGTTTCCCCCTTCAACAACAAAATGCCTTTTCAAATGGGGAGGGGGGTAACTGGTGCCAGGAGGGGCTCACAGAGAGGCACCTGTCTGATTCTCAGTTGAAAACGATACGCCCAAGCATTGATATCACTTCCTTCAGAGCGACAAGCACCATGATTGCAGGAGGAACTGATATTCCTGAGAATGCTCAGGAGTGCCATTTTAATAGAAGCACCTGCATATGAGCTCCCCCTTTGCAAAGGTAAGGCATTTTTACTGGCAATGAGGGTAGAAACTGAAGGCTGGCGATGGCAGTGATGAATGATGAACCCCCTTTCCAATCTGTTCTAGTCTCCAAGTGGCTAGGGTCAACTGGAAATGGGGCATACCATTGTAAATGGTGGGAGTTTCAAAGCCTCTCCACATTTATCTAGCTCTATAAACCCTAACCAATGAACACTCCCCCAACCCAAACAAATGTTTCAATTATACTGGTGCTTTTATTGAAAAAGATTTGGTAACATTTTACTCGCTTCCTTACACCTTCAGAATGCAATAGGCCCAAACTTCCAAGTTCCACAATGCATTGCAAGATCATCTGCTCACTGTTGTTGCCTGGGTCTCACCTGTTGGGCCCACACAGCCTATGACCCAGCCTTTCCACATCATCATGGAGCAAAGACCTCCATTCCAAAGAAGACAGCTAAGGAACTCTGGCTAGGAGAGGGGGACAGATGTGAGGAAGCCACAAACTGTCCTATTGGCACCGCAACTGCCCTGTCCCAGTCCTTTCCACCATTTTCCCTTCTAGAATGGCTGGTGTCACCATGATGAGCAGCCAGGGATGTGACAGGAAGAAAAAAGCAGCCAGTTGAGCCACACCCCATTGCATGTACTGCTGGGCACGTCTCCCATTAAGCTACTAGACACGTATTGAGATCCAAGAGTGTACTAGGCACAGTCCCTTCCAATGTTGCTGCGTAGCCCCAGCCTCACTGCTGTCCCCACCCACCCCACTTGGCAAGGCAGCAGCTGTATTGCCTGTGTTAGAAGGCACGTCACTACTGAAAAACCTGATCCCTATCTAGTAGGCTTACATCCCTTTGTGTTGAGTACAGCACAAGCATAGTTTGGCGCTGTGTGAATCAACTTTCACTTAAGCAACCCTCAAAGACTTAGTTTCCCCCAATCTGTGTTGTGCGGAGTCTAAATTTGCTTAAAATAAACGTAAAATAATTTAAAACGAGAATGTTTGGCACCATGGAGCTTCTTCTGGTATGAGCACCTAGTTGAGTCCTGCGCAAAAGCTGTCTGACCTACACAGCTTTCAAAACGGTTAAGTGAGGGTGGGAGGCAAGGCTCAACATTTTCCCTTCGATTTTCTGACAACTGACCTGAAAGACAGCAACAACACTAGTAGTGTCTGGGAAAGGCTGAAAGAAACAGACGGGCTGTTTGGCCAATGCTTCATTTCTAAAGCAAGGCATGCTGGGTATTAGGATCCCATCTTCCAACAATAAGGCTCTTCTCCAGACCCAGGTCTCCAAATAATAATAATAATAATAATAATAATAATAATAATAATAATAATAACAATAATTTATTTATACCCTGCCCATCTGGCTGAGTCTCCCCAGCCACTCTGGGCGGCTCCCAATCAAGTGTTAAAAACAGTACAGCGTTAAATATTAAAAACTTCCCTGAACAGGGCTGCCTTCATTTGTCTTTTAAAGAGAAGATAGCTGCCTATTTCTTTCACATCTGAAGGGAGGGTGTTCCACAAGGTGGGTGCCACTACCGAGAAGGCCCTCTGTCTGGTTCCCTGTAACCTCACTTCTCGCAATGAGAGAACCACCAGAAGGCCCTCGGCGCTGGATCTCAGTGTCCGGGCTGAATGATGGGGGTGGAGATGCTCCTTCAGGTATACTGGACCGAGGCCGTTTAGGGCTTTAAATGTCAGCACCAACACTTTGAATTGTGCTCGGAAATGTACTGGGAGTACGGAACGTACTGGGAGTACTGGGATGTAAGGAAATAGCTCATGACTACTCTGTTGCAAAAGAAAGGCATTCTGAACATACTTAAAGGATTTCATTTCATTGTTCATCATTCAATATTCCTAATAATATTCCCTACCTTTTCAACTCATTTTTTTAATTAAAAAAATCAAAACACTTTGAAAACCTGAAATTTGGGGAGAAACTATGACAGACCTCCATATAAAAATAAAAAATTGACTTTGAATGATTAAGGCAACAACTATGTGTAAACTTGCCGACCATAAGGCCTATTGAACTTGGTGGAATTTACATCTGAGTAGATGTGCACATCTGAGTAGATGGTTTTTCCATAGTGAAAAAACACACACAGATAACTGCTGGCATGGACTTTCATGTCCAGCATCAAATTCATTGGCACTAGTGAATTTTTTGTTGCCTCTCCCTAAATATCCAACTGTTTTCATTCGAAAAATATTTCTCTTTTATTTTAAAGGGAATTCAGTCCAATATCCAAACAAACAGACCTCCCTCACATCACGTCAACATACAATTGGGACTCTCTGATGTCTGTGTTTCTATCAGCGGAAAATACAGTGTGCTTATTTGTATAACTGGCTCACGCTGCAAAATTTGTATTCTTGCCTCTTCAGTTATGGTCTGCAATTTTCTAGAGCGGAGCTAATACCGCAGACAAATGTTCCTATGTCAGTACTAGATATACGTTTGTTGTTTCAGCTTTGACTCAGAAAGCAAAGCAGGCAGCATCAATATGGTTAGGGCAAGCAAAAACAATTATGAGAAACATCAGCAGTATATACCTAACTGTTAAACAAAAATGTATTTTTCTCTTATTCAGAGAAATAACAAAGTGAGCCATTAGTTCAAATATGCCATTAATTTTGAACATTTATCTCCATGACTTTGTGAGTGTTCAGGTGAGCTTTCTTTATCTCTGTTATTTTTAATGTATTTTTATTAAAGATTTCTTGGTTTACAAAAGTACGCGCAATGTCTCTTTTTTTCAAGTTACATTTTCTACAGGTCAGTTTCATTTGTTGAGACATTAGTGTTCTGCCTTGCAGGACATAGGATGAACTGCTGTAATGTAATAGCTAAATCTGAGATCCTAGCCGTATTAACCTGCAAGTAAGTTCCACTGAACTCACTGGGACTTACTTCTGAGTAGACATGCATATAGGATTAGGCTACATGAGGCTGATCTATAAACTGGACAGGGTTGTTACTCTTAAAGGGTTGCATGCAAATTGTAATTTTAGAAATCAATCAATCAATCAATCAATCAATCAGAGCAGCCTCCAATTCAGACTTCTGCCATGAACATCTGCCATGAAATCATACTCCTCAACCATGCAGGCCTACCAATAGGCAGCCTTCCTCAACCTGACGCTCTCCAGATGTTGTGACTGCTGGCTGGCTGGGGCTGATGGGAGATGCAGTTTAACAACATACGCAGGTTGAAGGCTGAGGTAATGTGAGGCAACTACCTTAAGGCAGCTGACTCTGGGTATTGTGGAAGGCCAGTGAATTGTTACTTTTTGATTTATTCTTATTGTATTTTTAATCCCACAAGAAACATTTATGGAATTTTGTGCTGAGGGTGCCAAAATAGCCTGGACGGCCTTTCATGCTACGCACCTCGATCTGGAAAGGGGGCATTTTCTGTTCCACCTCAGGCAGCAAGATGTCGATCCTGCTATCTGCAGCAATATTACCACATGCCTGTTCCTTACAAGGCTGCTGCAAGGATTCCGATATAATATACATTAAGCATTTCAAGCATTCTCACTTACTATATAAATGACAAGGGTTTTAGTACATCCTCTTGCCAGGTTACCACACCCAAATCACAAGCACAGACTAGAAGGCCAACTTCCCTCAGAAACACTGAATGAATAGAAAACCTACTCTTTAGCCGTGCCCACCCAGATTTTGAGTACATATGGGGAGGTTAAAAAAAGAGGTAAAGGTAAAGGACCCCTCACAGTTAAGTCCAGTCGCAACTGACTCTGGGGTTGCGGCGCTCACCTCGCTTTACAGGCCGAGGGAGCCGGCATTTGTCCGCAGACAGTTTTTCCGGGTCATGTGGCCAGATGACTAAGCCACTTCTGGCACAACGGAACACCAAAACACCAGAGCAGCGCACGGAAATGCTGTTTACCTTCCTGCGTGCTTTTGAACTGCTAGGTTGGCAGGAGCTGGGACCGAGCAACAGGAGCTCACCCCGTCACGGGGATTCAAACCGCCGACCTTCTGATCAGCAAGCCCAAGAGGCTCAGTGGTTTAGACCACAGTGCCACCCACATGACTCTATGGGGAGGTTAAAGGGTGTTAAATAGTAATCCCAGGTAAGTGATCTTGAGTGTAAAATTAAGAGTATGATGATGAAAAGTTCAGAGCTATGCTTTTGTATTTATGTCTGCAAAAACAGTTTTATTGGGTTGTGTGGTTTTTTTAATGACACCCCTTTTTGAATTACTTAAGGAATTAAAGCAAAGCCCACCTTGGGAGTTCAAAGGATGTCCTTCTAGATGGGACCAATATAGGACAATATCTTTCTAACCTTGCACATTCTTCTGTTACAAAGGATTCCGATTCCACAAAAAAATATTATTATCAGATCGTCTGTCTCTCATGAAGTTGCTCCCTCTTTCAATTCAACTTCAACAGGTATTACATAAAGAGGATTTTCCCCAAGATATCTTTCATATCTTTTCAGCATTTTTACCCTATTTTAAAATTTGTCTATCATTTTTCATCTTTCTGGCTCTAGAAAGCTAATAAAAATTGATAGTCTCCCTGAGGAAAAACAGGTGAGGAGATAAGAAGAAGAAGAAAAAAACCTACATTATGTCATCCCCATAAATCTTTCCAAAATAAACAGTATTTCCCTTTCTTGTTAAATGCTTTTTAAAGATCAGATTCTGGTTTGTTTTATTAAGCATTCTTTCAGTGCTGTGGTAATCTGACAACGGTCCCGTCATTAACTACGGTACTTAGTCTGCTTGGTAGGTTACTTTCTAAAAGCAACACACAACGCAGGTTCTACAAGAAGCCAGCAACACACAAAGAGAACTGACAAATTTCTGAGCCAACAAATTGTGCCCGGAGAGGTTTCAAGGGTAGGCTTTGGTCGAATCCAATAAAAGCAACTCATAAAATTAAAGCTGCAATCAACAAACACTTTATCTGGGAGTGAATCTCATTAAATGCAGACTTACTTCTGAGAAGACATCTATGGGATTGTGCTGTAAATTAGGGCCAAGACTAGTAACAGAGCAAATGAAACAGATTCAGGGTCCTGTCACAGGTTAGGGTTCCAGGACCATATACTGTATTTATTATACTCCAGAATCTCAAGTGTGCTCTAATGCACAGAGCCCTTGCATGGAAATGGACTTCCCAGTTCACTGCAATTCATGTGAGATAACCAGCCTCATATAACCAACAAGCTTAAGTTGAATTAATGCATGAAGGAGTTAATACCATAGAATAAGCAGTCCTTTAGCTATGTACGTTTCTCTTATATTGGGAGGAAATGGGCAATTGAGTCTCTTGTGCACCCCAAACCTATAAATCTTTGTATACCCAAAGGTTTGCATGGACCAAGCAGACTTTGGATGTCTTTAAACTGAAGTCCTCACACCAAGTATCACAGTACACGTGGTTTTCATTTTTTTATTGGATTCTGTCTATGAATCGCTTCCTATAAAACACACCCCAAAGCGTTTTCACAGCAAAAACATCAACAATAAAAGCAGTTCCATATATACAAACAATTACAACAACTCTGCCTGTAAAAACATTTTCAAATCTAATAGAGATACAGATTGAGATAAAAAAATTCCACTTAGAAGACTTGCTGGAAAAAAGGAAAGCAACAGAGACAGTGCCTGTCTGACATGTAACAAGAGACAGTTTGGAAAAGTAGGTGTCATCACACTAAAGGTCTGGTCCATATAACTACCTGATGGGATGGTATCTGCAAGAGGCTCAGTGATTAGTTGAGCATATAAGGCGTGAGATGGTCTTTTAAAATTGTGTTAATTTTCAAAAGCAAATCACCCTGTGCCCTGGGATTTTCAGAGAAGGAGGGGAAAGAGGGGGGAAATCAAACACCTCACCAGGTAAACAGAGTTAATATCTGAATTGTCGTTTCACTCCTGATTAAATTTTCAGATGGAAACATGATATAATCTTAAGCAACGACTCCCAGGCAATTTTTGCCCTACAACTATAATATTTTGAAGGGATCAAAGCTAGAAATGAATGCATAACAGTGATCTCACGACAATTTACAAGACACCTGTGGGTGGTAATTCATGCCTTGATCAAATTTTGTTGTAAAAAAGAAAACTTTTACAGTGAATAACCTTGTCTTTCTATGGACTTTTTCTTCATGGTCTACCGCATTCAGAGTGAACCTAAATTGTCCTCCAAAAGTTTTCAGGGGAAAGAAACATGGCGCCTCCTATGCTTCCAATGGTGTTGTGGCTGACCAAATTCAAAAGAAGTATTCCACCCATCCTATGTGGTCCAGACAGGGGAATCTTTGTCAACGCAAGAGCCACATTCCCACATTGGAATCCTACCAGAGGCTGCAGGCCAGTGGTGGATCAATGGCAGCAAAACATCTTGAGGTGGTTCTGGCCTAGCAAAAAGGTATTTGTGACGGCTGATCCAAAAATATAGGCAATGCAAAACCACTCTCTTTGGATAGTCATTTGGAGCCAAGCCAACGTGTGCTTCTTTCAATAACACCCAATGTGAGGCAGATGGGATGGGGTAGCATGAAAATCTGAATCAACAAAACACAACACAACTGGACCAGCCAGTCTACAATTAGTATTCCTGTCCAGTCCTTTGAATGTGAAGTTTGTTTGCTTTTTACTGACATGAGATCAAAGTCTCCTAAAAAACAGCACCTCCAGCACTCAGCCATCATATAGCCCACATCAGATCTTTAATATACTTTTTGTCACTGCTTTTTAAAAATATTAAATTAACTCCCATGGCACTATCTCATCTCAACGTGACTGTAATTAAAACGGCACATGTGGTCCATAACACTGGCGATGAGTATTGCAGTTTTCTTTCCAGTCTTCCTGATGGAGAGTTTGGAAGACTTGTGTGCCATCACTGTGAAAACAAAGGCAATTTTTTTTTTTTTTGCCCTTGAGAGATGGGATCCAGTTGTCAATAATGAGCTTGCTTGCTTACGAAAGGAATGAAAATCATCACATCCCTGTGTCCCAGTCATATGCTCAAACTCGTTAGGGCTATGCAGTAACTGGAAACACACGGCTATTTTTAAAATAAAAATTTCACCATTGCCACTTGAGAGGTGGTAACCCACTGAGTATTTTCAGTTCCATAGAGAGAGCCTCTTAAGAAGTGATTGGTACCATGCAGGCCAACGGGCTAATGCATCTATATGCATTCTGATTGGTGCTTGCATATTTCTCTGCTAAGGTTCATTACATAGAAAGCTTCCCACCGTTTCCTCCAGAATCTCAAAGCCACATTATTTCTGTCCCACTGCCCCACAGCCCCAATCATATCCTTCTATTTCAACTTTAAAAGAAATGTCACCCAGGGGTCTTATCCCAGGGGTCAGCAACCTTTTTCAGCTGTGGGATGGTCCACTGTCCCTCAGACCATGTGGTGGGTTGGACTATTTTGGGGGGGGCGGGGGGATGAACAAATTCCTATGCCCCACAAATAACCCAGAGATGCATTTTAAATAAAAGCACACATTCTACTCATGTAAAAACACCAGGCAGGCCCCACAAATAAATAAAATAAATAAAAGGACATATTATACTCATGTATAAACACACTGATTCCCAGACCGTCCGCAGGCCAGATTGAGAAGGCAGTTGGGCCACATCCGGCCCCTGGGCCTTAGGTTGCCTAGTCCTGGTCTATCCCATTCTCTGGCCAATCAGCTCACTGCACTACTCAGGCAACCCCAATCCAAAAGTATTGCTATGACCGGGAAGTCTCTCTCATCCATCGCTGAGCATTTTACAGGCTCCATCTTTCCTGTTTTCAAGAGGGCAGTACACTCAATCAAGGCACAAGAATTAGCATAGATGGGAATCAGGAGCTGCAGAGAGAGTTATAATTCTTCCTAATCCTTAATTCTTCCTAATTCTTCCTGGCTGTGCAAATTATAATTGCAAAAGTAACACATACATAAGCAGAAGGTAAGGAATTCAGGACTGTCAGAATCCCATACCGTTTTCAGAACCAAGGTTAGAGAAATCCTCTAAAAAACAGGATGTGCATTTATCAAATGCATGGAAATGCCCCACAGGCCACACCAAACCAAACTGTTGGCCAACTCCAGAAGTAGCAATACCAGAATTGCATTTTAGCAGGCAAGAGTATCCTGCATAAAATTGCCTGAAACAGTTCCCAGGTTTGAGGGAACTCTCCTCCCAAGGCAGCCCTGTGAGACACAATCTGAAGTCCAGTAGGTTCCCTCCCCTCTGGAGAGGCTTTTCAGTGGGTACAAGGCACAGGAAGGCGGATAAAGGAAGATCCATAGCTCAGGCTCATCTTCCACTCCGGCAGTATCAGGAACAATCCTTTATTTTAGCATTTTATTTGCTCAGATATACTTGGGAGGGTTAAATATAATGGTGCTTAGTCTAAATTGGCACTCTAACTCAATGCAAACTAGTACAGCCCACAGGGTGTAAAAACTTTAATCAATAAATATAACTGTACTTAGATCACACTACATCCAGGAGGAGACTTTGCTGAACACCAGTAATGATTCTGCATATCTAGGCCAGCCTTGATTATATGCTGTAATAAACACTAGGGAGGAAAAGGAGCTAATTCTTGAGTTTAGTTACTCTTTACAGATTCATGGCTCCATAAACAGGCCTCCAGAGTTCAAACTTCAGGTGTTTGGCCTCACAAATAGTTTTATTTAGCACATGTCAGTCATACCACTCAAACCTTAACCACCTCCATGTCAAGAACTAGGGGCACTTAGAAATCAGAGTAATTGGTGCTCCTCCATCCTGAGATCAAAAAATTGCAACAGATGGAATAGGTACAGGTGGGGAAGAGAAGGAGGCATACAGAAAACAGAGGATACCTGAAAGAGGGTGGGGCTGATAATAGCCAAATAATGAACCAAACTAGCAAGCCCTAAAAAATGAAAACTGAATGTCTATTCACTCACACACAAATATAATATGAAGGATTTGAGATTCCTTGATGTTAAAAATCACGAGGAGCTGGCAAAACTAAACCATGGAAACTTCCGCTAGTCAGACTGCACTGAGATGGACAGGACACGTGTATTAGCATAAGTTTTTCCATTTGTTTCTATGGCGCAGCAGACTGCTCTGTGGGATTGTGCCCAGTTTGCATTTAGACTAGCAGAAGGCAAAGGCATTGTTGAATAATCAAAATGCTGAGAATATCCACAGTAATGTGACAAACAGTTCTGTGGAACCTCAAAGACTAACAAATTGCTTATGGCACATGCTCTCAGGGACTACAGTCCCCAAACTAACAAATGTGGTAGTCATGAGACTCTTTGTCGCTTTTGCTGCAACAGACTAACAAAGCTACCTTTCTGGAAATTGTTGCAATGGAAGAAATTGTTGCAATGGATTCCAGTGCAAGAGAGGTTCTTGCACCCATTCCCTCTCTGGCATTTCATACCTGAACTTATATGAAGCAGTAAATATGTTTGAGAAAACTGATTTTTGTGTATTACAATGTGAACTGGCCTGCCCTTCATCTCCAGAACTAATGTACTGGTCAGAAAATACCAGTAATTATCTGTTCTATTTTGCACTTCTCCAACATTTTATGATATAGATGTAAAAGGAAATGAACCACAGTGTGTTGAAATTCACATTTTAGGATAAAATGTTTATAAATATACATATTTGAAAAGATATTTTATACATGTTTAAATATATATTGTACCAGAAAATATCAGTATTTGAATGTGTATTTTCAGGTTTTTTAAAACAATGCAAATTAATGTGGAATTGGGACAGAAAAGAATTGACATGAATGAATATCTGTGAAGTTAGCATGGACCAGATATAGACTGATCAATCCACCCCTAAATGAAAATCAATTTAGATCTTTCTGTTCTATTTGAAATTAGCACACCTCTCCAAAGAGATCACTCCAAAGCATGGAAGAGTGTTGAGCCCCACCCCCTCTTTTTCCTCTTCTTGTGAGAAGAGCTAGAAAATCTGTCTGCCAAATTGTAGTCATATAACCTCATTTCTTTTATTCCATACCACCTGCAAAGGGTACAAATGACACCAAAGCAACTTTTTAAAAATAATAATAATCAAGTTCCCAATTATCAGATGGCATGGAATACAGGGAACTGCTAAACTGTAATACTATGTTGCAAAATTTCACTGCACGGCCCCAGCCTAATTTTTAATATGACAACTGTGTTTTATTGCTGACTTCCATATTTCTATTACCAGAAGGCCGAGCCTACTGCAGTCCTATGCTGTTGCTTCTAACAAATGGATTGTGACGGCATTAGAAGATAGACAATAATCAGCTTTTTAATAATAATAATAAGAAGAAGAAGAAGAAGAAGAAATTCAATTCAGACCACATTGTTAATTTGCAACCTTTTTAATGGATTGAGCCCAACAACCCCATTCTGTGTTCACCTTATCACCTTGTACCAGTGCAATGATATAGCCTGAATCCCTGACTTACAATAGCCAACAGAACTTGTATATTCATGTTCAGAAGCAGAGCAACTGTGTCATGAAAGGGTCTTCAGAAGGGGAGAGGGGAGAGAGCAGACTTAGAGGAAACCAGCGGTAGCATATCCATATGTCACAGGGATATGCTGTAGCCCTGATACGAGCAGAAGGTTGCACATACAAAACCTACACAAATCTAAGCAAGAGATTTCTATTGACTTTTTGATGCCAAGTATGTGCGAAAGAGAACTACACTGGGCCAAGTGAGGCAGAACGACTTCACAGCGTAAGAGCCAACAGTATCATAAGCCAAGGGTTGTAATGAAAATAATGGTGGTTAGATGTATCATTCATTTTTTAAAACCTTTCAATAAGCCCTGACTAGAAGGAAAATGTTACTGTTCCACCTGTTACAAATGTAAAGATCTGACTATAACAACAAAACTATATCAGAGAGTTTATATTTCATCATGTTTGCATGCAGCATTAAACCATAGTTTAGTGCCATGTGAATGAGCCTTCATCAACCAGAGCCAAGTACTGGGCTTGCTTCCTCCCCTCCCAATCTCTCCTCTTCCTGGGCAGTTGGGAGGACAGTCTGCTAAGTTTACTTTCAAAGAATCTCAGCTTAGCACTAATAGGCGAAGCAGAAATTCTGTTTTTAATCAAACAATGGAGAGTTGCAAAACCATGGGTTATGAAAATAAACATCTGCCAATATTCCTGCTGTGCAGATCCAAGGGGCCTTTCAGTTCCATGTTGTCCACACCAGCAGAGAACTATGCCCCAGGTTTTCAGAGATTCCTGGGTGAAAAGCAAACATGACAGATTTTAAGTGGGGTGGAAGTGGTTGGCTTACATATTCTCCTCATTGAGTCAAGTGGGTTTCCAGGACAGAAACTGTGCCTTCAAAATATTCCACACACTTATAATGCTACACATCTTCCTTCAGCCCAACAGTGGTAGGAGACCAAGAGGGGACACTGCACCAGCCAGACATTCCCATTGTCCCCCAACACACACAGTCCTGACTTCAAGATCCACTGCCGTCAGATGCTTGAAGAGTGAACTGCTACAGATGACACAAACAGGTAAATGAAAACACATACTACAGGAAAGTGCTTGGGGAGAGTGGCAGGGAGCTTGCTAGACCATGGAGGTTGCTTCAGCAGAGGTTGTCGCTGCTTGCACCACCATGACCAGTGCAGATGTACATTGTACAGGATGCCCAGTACAGCACTCGTAAGTAAATATTCCCTTACAGTCTACCATACTCATTAATTATAATCAGATTCTAAGCACATTTCCACGCAACTGAATGAAGCTGATGAATGATTCTCCCAACTAAGCACGCTTAAACTCACAATAGTAGGCAATCATTGCTAGGGAGAAAATTCTATTGAATTCACCAGGGTCTACTTTCCGGTAAAGAAGGTGGTTAGAAATACAAATCTAAGCTTACACAAAACATATTTTTCCCTTAAAAGACACCTGATTACCACTTGATTTCCATTCACAGCTGCTTTTTCTCCAATAACTTTGATAAAACAAAGTTTAACAACGTGACAAACTGAGTGCCTAACTGGTATTACACTGGTAGCAAGATCTGCAAACATGTGGTGAGGTTTTTCTTAAATTCTGTATCAGGCAAGTGGGGGGTGGGTTGTCCACATCAAGCTGCGATCTTGCAATATCTCCCCCACTACACAACTAGCTTTATTGTGGAGGAGGAAAGACTCTCATTGGCACTAATGTGGTTTTTGCCTAATGCTAATTGCTGCAGGGGGGGCGGCGGCAGCAGACATATTTAATGAAATCATGGCTGGAGACAAAGGACTTAAGACTCCCCTCCCCATGCCCTGTGGCGTAGACAATGACACCCACCAAACACATCCTTGGTGTTTAATATTAGACAACTCATGTGAATGCTAACCACGTCAGTTAACATAATATGTAGCTGGGCCCCCTAAGACGAACAGAAGAATAACTATCGGGGAAGCTAACTATTAGCTCAAGAGATGGGGCACTCTGCATGCAAAGTTCTAAGTTCAATTTCTGGCATATCTAGTTAAAAGGAGCAGGTAAGCTGGTGGTGAAAGTCTGAAATCCCAGGGAGCTGCTACCAATCAGAGTTGGCAATGCTAGACTACAAAAGTGAAACAGTTCAAGGTAAGGTGGCTTCCCACTTAACAGGTGACACTGCAGCCCCACATACTGGGATGAGCAGAGGGTAGATTAGAATCTGTTGGTAGATCTTGGTTTGATTTGCAGTAGATCGGCAAGGGTCTCCGACTCCTAGTTGTTTAACAACAGCAAAGCAACTTTTTCTTCCTTAATCAGGCTACTGAAATGAAGAAAGCTAACTTTCGTGGGAAAGGGATGTGACCTCAGTTCAGTTCTGTGACAGAATATAAACTCCCAGGCTCAGAGCCATCCTGTTGTTTTCAGCTCTTAACTGTGGGCATGCAGTTGGTCACTCCTCGTTGGTAGATCTTGGGTTTCTAGTCAAAACAAAGTAGATCCAGCAACACTTAACTCTCGTCTACCCCTTCTATGTGTGTCTACTCAGCAATACGTTCAATTCCATTGAGTTCTGTGGGACTTACTGATAGATAAGTGGGCATAGCACTGCAGTCTCAATATACCGTATTTTTCGTCCCATAGGACGCTCCGTCCCATAGGACGCACCTAGTTTTTTTGGGGGGAAATAAAGGAACAATTTCCCCCCCCAAAAAAAAAAATCCCCCCCCAAAAGCAGGTCGGGGGAACCTAACCAGGTCGAGGAACAGCGGGATGGCGGCGCTGTGCCTCCCTGCTGTCCCCCGAGCTTGTGGGGCTGGCCGATGTCTGCCCGGCACGCGGGGTGCTCTGTTTCAGGGTGCCCCGCCTGGCGGGCGGCAGGCTGCTATCCGCAGCGTGGGGAGCCCTGCGGGGAACTCCTGCAGGGCTCCCCACGCTGCGGATGTCTGTCCGGCGCATGGGGCGCTCTGCTTTAGGGCGTCCTGCCTGCTGGGCGGCAGGCTGCTATCCACAGCGTGGGGAGCCCTGTGGGGATCTCCCGCAGGGCTCCCCACGCTGCGGATGTGTTCCCGAAGCGCCGGGCACTCTGCTTTCAGGGCGCCTGACGCTCCGGGAAGCAGGCTGCTATCCGCAGCCTAGACAGCCCTGCGGGATCTCCCACAGGGCTGCCTAGGCTGCGGATGTCTTCCTGAAGCCTGGAGAGCCAGAGGGGTCGGTGGGCACCGACCCCTCTCGCTCTCCACGCTTCAGCGAAAGCCTGCACTCACCCCATAGGACGCACCCAGATTTCCCCTTCATTTTTGGAGGGGGAAAAGTGCGTCCTATAGGGCGAAAAATACGGTAACTGTCCTACATGACCATGTGAAGTTCCAAGTTAAAACATGGTCCACATGCACCTACTTAGTTGCTCTGAAATATTTCAAGTATATATACATATTTGCTACGAACCAAATTAACTATCAGCAAAACACTATTTTTGACATACAGAAACGCTGTGACTTGCCCTTTCTCTGCACATTATACGCTTATAATTTCCTTACATTTTCACTCATCTCCCCTTGAACACATAGGAATTTGTGTATAAAATTCCAAATCTTGAGGCAATTAGAAACACTGCTAATCTTGCTTCATGCTAATTACATCAAAGGGATCAAAGACCGCATCATGCGCAGCCTATCTACCACTCAGATACGCTGAGAGAGTTCATCTTCTCCATTTAATAGCTTGGGTTTAATAGCTGGTGCAGTTCCAGTGGAAAGTTTTTATACTGACATTTGGTTAGAGGATATAAAAGCACAGCTTTTGGGAAAGAAGCCTGCCTTAAAAAAAAAAAGTTGATAGAATCAATTGCATTTGCTCTTCTTTAGACATCATAACATGGCCATCAAATATTGCCATGGGAGTGGTAATCCCGACAGTTGTCAGATGTCATCATTGGACAGGCCATAAAAACGGGTGGAGCAAGGAGATCTGGGCAGCCAGGCTCATTACAGTCTCCAGAGCAGTAAGGAATGTGTTTGGAATAGCACAAACAGGCTCTAAGAGACAGTGCAACGTGTTCCCCGAGAATGGGAATTGTTTCTGCTCCACTCACGGCATGGCAAGATGCTTTAGAAACTCACTGGCAATCTGCAACGGAGGCTGCAATTTGAAAAGAGGGGTAGCAGAAACTCCACAGGGCTAGCACAAGTCCCTTTCATGAGTCAACACAGTTCTTTAGGTTCAAAATCACAGCTTCTCATTTGGGAAACTCTTCCATTTTTCTGAACACAACTCCTCCCCCCCCCACCTTACATCATCCTATTCTTTCACAGAGCTGAAGTGATTTGTTACGCCCATTCCTTTCTCACCCACACCTTTGCATACCTATGTTAAGGGCCAGACAGAATCTAATCCTTGGAATATAAATCACAAGACAGACTATGCAAGAAATGTCAACAAAATCCGATTCACTTGAACAAGAGCAGAGTTTGAAAGGCATAATTACGTTTTATATTCACAATTTCCCCCCAAATAGTCCATTCCTTCAGCCCCAGCTCATACTAAACAATAGTTTTTTGAAATATTCCAGACATTTCTCCTTTCCAATTTCTCCCAAAAAAGTCAAACTAAAGCATTTATTATTTAGAAAAAGGCATCCCACCAACGTAGTGTGTTACGTCACATTTTTCCTGTATAAAAATAATCTCATTGTAGAAAGGGAGGGAGAGTCTCGGTTCATGCAAACTATGTGTGAAAATAATCCCAAAGCCTATTTTGCTCTATTAGCAACAACATAGCAATCACATGATAACTTGCACACTACATTTTCTCACCCTGAGATTATTTATCTCTAAACTGTCTTGTAAATGAATCATACTGGGAGAGACAGAAATAAGAAGAGATATTATGAAAACAATTTATAACATGCATGTTCATGCATATTAGTCTTAATCGCTTTTTACAGCAGCCATAAATCATATAGAAATCATATTTCCAACAGTCAAAAGGAATTTAAATTCTGCTCTAATTCTGCTGAATTGTTCCCTGTACATACATTATAAATGATTATACATGCAACTTTATGGAAAATTTTCATTAAGAATATCCGGTCGAAATTCAGTATCCCGCTGAAGGAATCACCTCGGTAAAGGCAGTTCCAAAATCATTTTTCCATATGCATCTGCTCATGGGATTATCATGTGCCGTACCACAGCACATTTCTCACTTACATTGGTATGAAGCAGTGACAGGTTCTTATAACACTACGGGCTGAAGCATAAAGCCCAAAGCATCTTCACAAATTATGTCCCAACCTGACTATTGTCATTTTAATGCTCCTGGCAATGTAGAAGACAGGAAAATGTCAGTCGGTATAACCCAAGATCCACAGCATTCCCAAATAAGCAGCAACTCTGTGGTCATAATTCTGAAAATCACCATGGGCTATAACTAGGGACACGCTGGGTGACATATTTCATCCTCAGGGTTTGTGTCCCTGCAGGAGTTGCAGAACACATTGTGGAGGCTTAGGCCATGGGAAAGTTAGCAGAGCAAGAGAAATCCCATGAGTATTTATTTCTTAATCCAGCAACAACAGCAAAACAGAGAGAAACTTGCTCAGCAAAGTATTGCAGGTTATAACATTTTCACACAGTTCTGCTCCTATAAAAACAATGAAGGTTTTTACCTAGCTCCTTCAGGCTGTTTCACACATCACTTTGTAGGAGGACACACATGACAGACACATATGGCAACTAAAACATTTCAAGCAGCTACAGTCTGCACCCTCTTCTTCTTTTGACTGTGTACAGGTATCCTCCCCACCCCCGACCATGTATACATGCGGTGCCTGGAAATTAAATCAAACCAGGAAATGGCGGGAGATACCTCATGGCTCACAAGGAGACCCTCCTGGAGCCTCAAGGGGACTTGTGAAGGTGGAAAAGGCCCTGAAGAGACCAGAGGCGCAGTGGGGTTTAGTTTAGGCTGCTCAGCCTCCTCATCTAACAGCTAATGCATGCGGTAGCGCAGCAGCAGCAGCAGTAGCCACTTTCCCACACGGCCTCCAGCTGACCTCAGTTCTAGATGCTTTGGTCTGGGTTGGTGAGAGGGTATCAATAAACCTTAGTGCCCACTTCAGAAAATCTTAACACTGCCAGCATTAAGCCGGAAAGTTGGCAAGCAAGACTTCAATATGTGCAAAAATGCAAACCTTCATTTAAAAAGAATTATGGTAACAACATGTGCTTGGGCAGAAAGCCTCACAGACACAAAACCCTGCTTCCCCCACCCCACCCCCGCGTCTGCATGAGGTCGGATGGAAATACGTCTTTCTCCTGCTCCGGATCAATAACCTTTCCCCATGTCTTTCAGGTTTAATCTTCTGGCTCAGAAGAGTCCAGTGGATTTTCCAAATTCTTAATATAAAAGAAGGGAAGCTGCTTCAGTACAAAAGGAAAGTTCAAGTTTAAATGGAAAAATAAACAAACAAGCTAAACCTGCCATGAGTTCTTTATGAGGTTTTGTCTGTTACAGGAAAGACAAGGCTGGAAAGAAAATCGTAGCATTAAGTTTACATTGTTATGCTAGGAGGCTTTATCTTGTCAGTTTTTAAAATTAATTAAATCCAACTCTGGTAGTTTGGTATTACAGCTATGTTCTTCATTTGGATGTTTTGTAAGTAATCCTCAAGTCACTTTCACAGGCCTGAAACCTGCCCCAGGCCAGCCTAACCCAGCCAAAGTAAATGTGGAATAAGGAGGATTTTGAAACTACCTAGCAAAATGACAGGAATAAGTTTTGTCCAAAAACATTCTCCAGCGAATTTCTCACTTTGTAACTCTTTAACTGACAATATCATTGTTTATTTACTGCGTACAAAAGAGACAAATTCTGTCCAGGCTGCGTTACAGAATGCAACTCAGGAAAAGAAATAGAGATGCTCTTCAATCATTAACTGGCTACACTAGTATCATCCTATTTGCATGAACACTTTCACAATGTTTTGGGGCATGATCCCTCTCCAGCTTCAGCTACAGCCGACTTGGATCAAGACACTAAATACAAGACAGAGAGGCATGCATATAAATCAGGCATCCTCAATGACTGACAGCATCTCCTCCATTTGACCCAGGAATGACCTAGGTCAGGTGGATACCATTTCATGAATGGAGGTTATGAACTGCAGAAGGGCCATGGATGTTTATTGCCCAATGCTCCAAGAGTTATACTGTCAGCTGAACTGGCTAAGACTCTCAGAATAATGTCTTTGCTCTAATCTTTGTTGTTGTGCTCCTTAATCTTCACCGTGTGACAGGGTCATAAGTATCTACTCTCCCATCCAAATTGCTGTCACTGCAAGCCACATTTACTGCATTGCCACAAAGTGCTGAAGGGGGTCTGGAACCTTTTACTACCAAGCATGAGAATGGACCAGGGAAGGGGACTGTATCAGCATCAGTCTTAAGGGGGTATCTTCTACATGTATAAGGTTGTCTCCAAAGAGAGAGAAAGTCTAATGGATCAGGTTTACCATCCCCATATTGGAAAGCTTATGCATGTAGAAGTAGTCTCTTTCTGAATGACACCAATAACGCATCAATTGGAGTGCACTTGCTGGTGCTTGGGGTAATGTTGAGGGAATAGGGCTAAGTCCAAACATTCCCAGGGGCTCCTTCATGGATGCTAAATATGTAAATAGCGGCTGGTCTACACAGGGAGCAGAATCGCTTGATGTTTCTCAACAGGGCCATTCAGCCTTCAAGTAAGTTTGGCTAGCAAACACGGTTTGTTTGTCCACCCACCAAAGTAAAATAAAATTAAAATACTTCCTGTGAACAAAATTCACACATGTCATGGAGAATATGGTTTGAGCCTAGCCTCTTTCTTTCAGACATCCTAGTTTTCTATGATCACAGATTTGTTTTTAGTTGTCTCCTGCTGTCAGTCTGATATATTATGGTCCGGGGTGGGGGTGGGAAATCACTGTACTATGGAATTGTTCTTCATGTATAGATCAGTACTAAAACGAGTGTTGAGTTGTATTTATTCTGAAACCATCTTGCTAGTGCTTCACTACTGGCTGAACCACCTACCCATGGATCAAGCCAACTCATTTTTCACGTGACAAGTTAATCTCCCATTCCCCCCCCCCAAAAAAAACCCTGTTCCTACTTAGAAGTTCAGTGTAAGAATGCTCAGAGACAGAAGCTGTGTACATGCTATAAGCTTTTAAACACAGCTATCTATCATTCTTTTTCTCAGTTTGAATCAAAGCTGGTTTGGAGGGAAATGCATCCAAACACACTATCTCCTAAGAAACAACAGGCTAGATATGGAATGTGGCTAATGTCATGGTTATGCTGCTTGCCAAACCAGCAGTGGGAACACAATGGATGAGGAGTACCTTAAATGGGAGTGTGTACACAGCCTAGATTTCCCATTTTAGGGAAGAGGGCACATCTAGGAGGGATGCACTGCAAGAGCAGGACCTCTCCTCCGACTGGGGCCACACTCCATTGCTTACTTAGCACAATGGTGAATCCGCATGTGGCTGGAGACAAGACCCAGCTGTGCACTGAAAAAGAGAGCATGGCACCGTGTCCCTTTGCTTTCTTTCCGTGTCAGCCATTTGGATGGGCAGCCACTGGGAGGATTAAAGGAAAGGCAGCCCTAATACTCTGACCGGTAAATAAATTAGGTCAAGCCAATTCTTGACGGGCTTGCTATGACAATATAATGACAGCTAGATGCATGCTCTCCCTTTGACCAAACAGAGCTAGTTATTTCTAATTTCTATAGAATTAGTTCAGCATGGAGGGGAGCAGCAGTTAGAAGTCGCATTAAGCTATGTTGTACTGTCCTTCAGTGAAACAACTGGTGCAGGTAGGGAAAGGAAGAGTTAGGTCAAAGCTATTATTTCTGTGTCAATATAATCACGGACGGGTTCCATTTCAAGGTCGCTTGCCTTTTGCCTGGATGGGGTGTTACCGAGGAAGCATCATTTTGAGCTTGCCGTGAAAATCTCAATTCTGAAATCTAGCCTCACCCCCACCCCAAAATCCACACACAGAGAGACACAGGTTTGCATGGGAGTGTATGGCTAAGGAAAAACTTAGGCTCAAAGTGCCCGTGCCAACCTCTACCTACAGCAGCCTTTGCCAACCTGGTGCTCTCCACACCAGGACCACCATTTTGGACCACAACTGTCATCAGAGCCAACCAGCACCAGACTGGCAAAGGCTGACCTACATCAGTCAAAAGGAGGGACTCTGGCCAGTTAGGCACAGTAGCCCAAGACTCCCAAGACTTCCTCTTTACCTGCTTCCTAACCTAATTAAACCCTTCCAGGAACATTATTCAGAACCCTACCAGAGGAGACTCTACGCTTGATATACTGCAAGCCAGCAGTACACACATCGTAGAAATACGTGTGAACATCCATTACATCCATATGATGCACACTGCAGCTTTTGAACTCCACATTTCTGCACTCAGAAACCATGGGAAGAAAGCTTAGGTCCACTAATATTCCAGGCATCTTATCCATCTTCTCTTTTTTGTTCGCTCTGGAAGAAAACCCTCCCTTGAATACAAAGCCTCCAAGAGTTTTCTCTTCAAAACCTTCAGCGTTCAGTCCTACCATAGCCAAGCCCGGTTCATTCAGTCATGGTGAACAGGAGGCTGGTCTGTTTCCTCCCTCCTAGTTAGCTCAGCTGCTGTTCCTACTTTCTTCCCCTAGTGATCCCTTCCATCTTCTACATCTTTGCTATTTTCTTACATGTTTCAAGTTAGGACACAAAGCATTCGAAGCAGTTTTGTACCATACTGAGCTCCAGGAAGCCTATGAGGTATCCTCAGCCTTCCATCACAGCCTTTCCCCCAATTGTTCACCAACAAGGCACCTTGTTCTCCAAGAACCAGGCTTGGGAAGTCGCAGGGAGCAGCTCCAAGCAACCACCAGTGTCAGAGTGTTGAGGGCAACTGCTGATTCACTGCAGCCACCTGAAGACAAGCCTTTCCCCACTCCTCTTGCCTTGGAATAGGCAATATCTGCACCTGGTTCTTCTCTTTCACTTCTCATGCAGGTACCTGTGCTGCTTTGCAGCAGTGTGTACTTACACCCCAAATTTCCTTACCTAGCCTGGTTCAGTTCCACACCTAACCTATCGAGCACCCATCATCCTCTCCTCCCTATATTTAGTAACATGACCATTGTGTAATTCTCACTGCCTGCATTTAGCCAAATAATTGCTGCCCCAGTACTGAGCAGGCCTTTGTAATTCATCTTTCTGTTTTGTGAGAAACAGCATACCGCTTCTGAACTCCGATCTGTTGTTGTGTTGCTCATCTGCCCCTTGTTTAAGGGTATAATTCGTCCCATCTCACACTGTAACTCAAACTAAAGATCTGAACAAGTGTTCGTCTCGTACATGTGCATTCCTCAACATGCGTGGACAAGGACACACAGTAATAAGAATTAATTTTTCCTAATTAAATCTTTCTAACTACATACTCAGTATGAGAGGGAGGGGGCTCAGATATAGCATTACTAGATTTCTAAGTATCCTCAGCAGCACTGCTGGTTTTTTAAAAAAATATCCTCAGCTCCCTGTGCTGCAGTTGGGAGTGAAATTGCACCAATTGTCTTTACAGCAACAGTGACAATCTAATGACTTAATAACACATTTTTAAAAATATGGGGGGAGTGGAGAAGGGTGTGTGTGTGTGTGTTTGCAGTTTCAATTAAAAACATTATTCCTCAGTGCCTTGGGAAATATAACCAAACAACTTTATAGTACAGGACGTTCAGCGGGAAACATGCTTTTAGTGGCGATTTGGAAATATACCACATTTTTCCATGTATAACACGACCCCATGTAGAAGACAAACCCTACTTTGGGGAGCCCAAAATTAAGAAATCAGTATTTTAAAGTTGTTCAGTTTTTTAGGGAAATCAGCCAAAGAGTTGAGTTTTGGGGGGGTTTTGGGGGGAAATCGCAAAAAAAAGTTGTTGAGCTTTTGTGTGATCCTCTGTGTTTTGGCACAGCAGGTGAGAGCTGATGGAACCGTGACCAGGTTCCCTCCTCGTTGGCACCATCTTGCCTCTCCAACCAGCTCCACAGCGCTGGTGACTCAGGAGCCACCAGTTCACCCAAGACTTACTGTATAAATCCACGTATAAGACGACCCCCAATTTTTGGCAAAAAAATGGGGGGAAATCAACATCTTGTACAAGGAAAAATGTGTGTGCGTCTAGGGCAGTCTTACCAGTTGGATGCCCTTCAGATGTTTTGGACTGCAATTCCCATCAGTTTCACCCAGTACAAATGTGCTGGCTGCAGCTGATAGGTGTAGTCATTCTAAACATCTGGAGTGTTCCACTGGTTGGGACCAATGACATTATAAGCCATAACATCTGGAGGGCACCAGGATGGCAAAGGCTGGCCTAGGGTGTCCTTAAAGGGAGGATATGGCAGTGCTTCCTTCCCAGCTGTACTGCTGGTGAGACATGATTCATTTCCATTTTCCTTGGCCCATCATGACCCATGCTACATGTGCCAGAAGAATCAGGTTTGAATACAGTCACTTCACAGCATGTTCTGGTTGCCTCCCATTTGTGATACTTAAAAATGGATGCGGTGTTGCCATGTATGTTTCTACCACAGTCAATAAAAAAAAGAGTTCTTCTCCAGGTTGGAGAGTTGGGAACCCTTCCATTTGTGGTGTAACTCCATTATGACACAAAGGAGGCAGCTCACTCCATCCCCAAAATGGTGTGTGCCTGCAATTAAACACCAGTGTAGTGCAATAGTTGGAGCAGAGGTTCTCAAACTGTTTTCTCTGGGCCACACTTTCAGAATAAATATTTGCTCTTGCCAAATTTTTAATTGATAAGAAATACATTGGGAAAACACACACAAAAAACTTCTGGCGGTTGTTCTATTTATTCTACAAATTAAAAAAAAAAATTTTTGATACTATAATATACTATTCTGAAATGTTTAATTGTTTCTTTGATTGTCCTTGAATATTCCCCACCACACTTGCCATCCTCTCCTGCCACACCCTTTGAGAACCACTGGCTTAGAGTGTTGGATTGTGGCCCAGGAGACCATGGGCTATTCTAGTTCAGTGTTGTCCACACTGACTGATAGAGGCTCTCCAGGGTTACAGACAATGCTCTCTCCCAGCCCTACCTGGAGAATTCAGGGATTGAACCTGGGACCTTCCACATGCAATGCTCTACCACTGAGTTGGAGCCTAAACTGGATATGAAAATCAGTCACTCTGCCCAGGGGACCTTGGAACCATAGTTCTGGAACAGACATCTTCAGCAGAGAAGGTTCAGATCTTTGGGGGAAGCAACACCATTCGAACTGGTATGAAATCAACCTAAGTTTGTTGTGCACATATACATTTCCTGCAAAGACTTTAGGTGGCACTACAAAGAGCTAAAAAAAAAAATAAGGCTAGTTCTCATTTGTTATGGTACCACATTGCAAGACTACAAAGCAGAGCCTGAAGCTCTAATCAACTTGCACAGCTTATCTGCCTTACATTAATGCTCAATTATATTCTGCTGATTAGCACACAAAGAACCTGCACTTCCTCAGATCATGCTGGTTGATGTTTCAGGTCAGGAAAAGCCCCGTGAACAGTTGATGTTAGTGAGAGGGTTTCTTTCTCTCTCTGTAAGCTTTTGCTTTCACTGAATGGCCACAAACTGCCTGTGGCCACCGAGTGGAAGGTGTGGGGCTGTTGGCCAGGAAAGCAGCCCTGGAACGCAAGTACAGATTTCTGTACCTCTCAGGCCCGTCTTACCCATAGACACGAGTGGTGCAGGGTGCCGGGGCACCACGTTCTGGAGGGCACCAGGCAAGAGTCTGGGGAACACCAAATGAGTGTGCTGAGTGAGCCAGGGTGCATGCGCCACTCCCACTGAGCGTCAGCTTGGTTTTTTCCCTTTTAGCCTGCAGGCGCCGAATTCTGCGGGGCGCCAGAAGGCTAAAAGGGAATAAACTGAGCCGACCCTTGGTAGGAGTGGCGCACGCTCAGTGTGTTCGCTCACCCAAGGGGTTGAGGCACAGGCACGCATGGCGCCCCTCCTGCTAGCCATCTTCATCTTCAAGCAAGGCATCAGGCACCATGGAGCTCCATGGGACCGGCTTCCCCGGCTCGCTCGCCACCCTTGCCTGCCTCCATCATGCTGCACCAAAGCAGCGCCACACCTGGAGCCTCTGCCTGCCGTGGCCACCACGGCACAAAGTGGCCAGTTGAGCCTGCCTCCTCCAGCCCCCGCAAAGCTGGGCATGTCGCCAGTAGCGCCATCCCGTCCCAAGAGGCTTCCTCTGCCGCTGCTGGTGTTCCCTCCCTTAAAAAAAGGTTGACAACTCTGGGAAATGGGAAGGGGACTGGAGGGATCTTTGCACCACAGTGCTGGATATGCTTAAGACGGCCCTGGTACCTCTCAGTGGAGACTCATTTCCTGTGTTTCATCACAATGGCTGTAGACATTTACAAGAGCAAGAGCGACAATCATCTAGCCCAGATCATCATTCTGCTGCTATGCTCCTTTACAAAAGTGGGTGGGTAGGAAGTCATTGTTTTCTGTGTATAACATTGACCCAAAGCTTGCTCTATAAAGATAAAACCACTAGCATGAAATTGCTGCAAAGGAGGATCCACAATAAGGACCCAACCTCCAGGCATCAATTGTTCTGCAAGCCACATCCAGATGTTGGCAACGGCTGGAGGTCCTGTGCCTGCCTTTTGCTCTTGTCGCTGTGAACGATGAGCACATATGTTGGGAGCCTCCAGCTCACTTGAAAACAACATCAGAGATCCCTCCTTAAGGCAGCTTAAAGAGGGTGGTGGAGAAGGGTATTTCGTGGGGGAATCTAAGCGGGAGGGGAATCAGAGAGAGAGATGCAGAGACGTGCCTGAGGAATCCCTCAAAGCTGCCCCACCCCCTCCATCATCGCCTCCTTGAAGGCACTTCAAGACACCGATCAGGCAGGCAACCTCCCAGAAAAACCACGAAGAGCTGCCTCAGAAGGCGAAGCGGGAAGCCAAGTAACGAGGGACGGAGATCAGCTTTGGTAATGGTCACCTTACGTGTCCATTCTGTACACAGGAGAAAAAACGCTTTTGGAGACTCACGCCTTCACGCACAGGCAGAAGGAGCTAGCCTGCTGCGAAGGAGCCCCCTCCCTTAAGTCTCCAGCATCAGCAAGAAAAGTGGGTCAGGCAGATCGCTCGTTGCACAGGGAGTAGTCGCGAGCTGGAAAATGCCTGCTCCCCCCGCCCGGACCCCTTTGCTTATCCTCCAGCGCTGGATCCCCTCCTCCGCTCCTCTTTCACCTTCCCAATGCGATTAGGTATCGATTCCCGCCTTCCCTGCCCGACCCCTATATCGGACCAGGCGCCTTCGCCTTATCCGCCGCTCAGCCATTCCACCTGCAGAAAACCACTCGGGTTGGCGCGATCCTGCTCGGTAAAGTCACATCCTGGGCCCCGGGCTCGCGGGAATGTGGATCCCGAGGCAGGTAGGGAGGGAGGAGGAAGGCGAGAGCAGGCTTGGAAGAGGCGATCCATCGCGGCTCCTCTCCGTACCACCCACGGCGTTTTAACAAGGAAATCGCTTCTCCAACCAAAACAACCGCGAAGGCGCCTTCCACACCAGTAGCGCGTCCTGGAAAAAGCCTCTCCAAACGCGCACACCCCTAAACTTTACGCACAGTTCAATCCGCAACCTCCCGCCCTACTTACTCCCACCTACCCCCCCAAAAAAAACCCCCACACACCCCACCTAGGAATATCCTTCCCTTTGCTTTACATTCCCCCGGAGAGGGGTAAAAAGTTCGGTACACACTGCAGCTTCACGGACAGCTATAAACACTGGGAGGGGTGTGTGTGTCTTGTATATACACTCGACAACCTCCATTTCTGTCAGGGCCACACCTCCAAAGTGTGCTACAATTTTGGGGATCACCCCTCTTCCTTGCCAGCAATCTCGCCACCTCAAGCAAATCGCCACTCCGCCCTCCTCCCCAAAAAGGCCACTCAGAGATCCATTCTCCTTTTTAACACCCCCCATCTCTCCCATCAGGCCCGTCTTGATGCGAAACTGGCCAGAGGTCAAGGTGAACCATCGCTAAGGTCGCACCAAGGGGAACGAAGGAAGGAGAGAGGCGCATCTAGAGCTCTATAGACGGAGAGAGATAGAGAGAGAGAAATGTTCCACTTACGCACTGCCTCCTGCTTGGGATCCAGGCTGTGTATAACCCCTTGGACGCCGCCGATCCTGCCATGCAGCGCCCGGACCCTGCGCTGGGTGATCTGGATCTCGCCCTCGATCTCCTGAAAGAGGGCGCACGCATGCCGGGCCACATCGGAGAGCTGCCGGAGGATCCGCGACAGAGCCACGTTGCTGAGCGAGCACAGGTCCAGCACCATCAGCGCCGCCGCCTCCTTCTCCTGCCCATCAGCCGGCAGCACCACCGCCAGACCCGCGGCTTCTTCCTCCGGCTCGTCTGTGGCAGCCGACGCCGCTGCCGCTTCGCCCGGCTCCTCTCTCGGGCTGCTCCCCGGCTGAGGAGGAGCAGGAGGCGGCGGCGGCGGCGGCTCGCCTCCCGCGCCCTCGTCCAGCACCGAGGCGATGGGCTGCCGGCGGCACAACCACTGCGGCTCCACGATCCGCTTGGCGAAAGGCATGGCTGGGGAGAGAGTCTGGGCGAGCGCCGCGCTTCGCCCTCCGAAGAAGCCGCTGCCGCCCTCGCGTCCCCGGCGCCGAGTGTCTCTCTCCGGGCTCTTTCCAAACTCGCCTGGCTTCCTCCTCCGCCCGAGCGCCCGTCACTTGCTAGCAGCCGGCATGGGAAGGCGCCGGGTCCCCCATGATCTCTCTCCGCGCGGGCTCCGGGGAAGCGGCCGCGGCCACCTTCGCTTCTGCTGCTGCTGCTGCTCAGTTCCTTCCTTCCTTCCCACCCGCCTCTTCTGCCGCCGCCTCGCTCTCCTCCTCCTTCTCCTTCTCCAGCTGCTGCTCCCGGCAAGCTCCCTCCTCTGCCGCGCGCCCCTTGCTTCGCTACGCAGCCCAAGCCTTCGGCGCGAGAGGTGGATTTTAACAGGGCGCCTTGAATACCCGGAGAAAGGAACGCGCGCCGCTCTTTTGTGAGGAGGAGCAGAGCAGGCAGGCAGGGAGAGACACCCACTCGGCGCAGGGAAGGAGGCGGCGGCGGGCACGGAAAGGCATTCCCCCTCGCGACCGCGAGGGGACACTGCAGGCTCCGCGCAGCGCCTGGTTGGCTGGCTGGCTAGCGGACTACCACCATCAGTGGATGAGAACTTGGGAGCTGGAGGGAGGATTTTGGAAGTTTGGCAGCCCAAGGAAAACATCGCCTTCGAGATGCGCCCAGAGAGAGGAGAGGAGAGGTGTGCGCTGGGCCAGGGGGTTTCGAAAAGCAGAAAGGAGTTCCTTCCTTAGTAATGCCACTGTGTTAATTAAGGCTGCAGTCTTTTTTTTTTTCCAGGGAGGAAGCGCAGACCAAGTTTGACAGCATTTGACAACTCGGTGCCCTCCTAATGTTTTGGAGTTCCCATGTTCCTGGCTTCCAAAGGGTCACAAGCTGGAGAGACCAGTCAAGTCCCATCTCTCTTCCATGGAGTCAGTGAGTGGCGTTTGGCAAACGGGCTAGTTTCACAAGAACAGGGTGAGCAACACTTTGCAAAGTAACAGCACAGTGTCAATAATCAGTAGCCAGGGATTGCTTGGAAAGCGCTCAGCCCTGGGACTCCAAAAGACCTTCTCCAGAAGGACAAGAGCATCTAAGAGCATAATTCAGAATGGATAATTTAGTAAGTTTAACGCAGTGTAGGAATTACAAGTGATGTCCTTTGACATTGGACAAGCACGTAGGAGATAAAATGCAAAGCTATTTCAGCTTCCCCTAAATGCATTCTGGCTACCACCCTTTATTGGCCTATTTTGCAGGAAGAGGCTGCTGACTTTGGTGCTCAGGGATCCCCTGGTCCTCACTTGGCTGTTGCCTTGTTTGATGCAGTTCATAAACAAGTTAAAGCCAATGAAATAACTGGATTGAAGGTTCTAATCCTGAATGCAAGCCCTGCAGTAATTACACTAGGGACCAGTCTCCAGGTTACGGTCAAAACATGGCAACAGTTTGAAACAAACTCTTTCTGGCAGGTGGGCCATAGATCTGCAGAGACAAAATGGGCAAATGATCATCAGTTTTTGCACAGTCCCCTCTTTATGCACACACACATAGATGCACCTGTGGGCATTTGGCATTGCTTTCTTGCTGAAGCTATGCAGGTCTTGGTCTGGTTAGTACCTAACTTTGATGGGAGATTGTCTTGGGAACCCCTGTACACATACAGTGGATTTAATGACTGAGGAAAGGCAAGCTATAATATAAATGTGGAAAATAAATGCAACACTAGGTATGCACTCATAATAGTCTCTTTCTCTGGGCGGTCTGTATCCTTTGCACAGATCCTGCAGGCCCAGCCCTATCACTGGCAGAGCATGGCAAGTACTTCAGGTAGCAGATGCTGGGAGCAGGAGATGTAGGGAAGGTCTAGGAGGACAGAGCTGTCAGCTGTGCATGTGCTATACAGTCTGCCCTTTGGACAAGCCTGACCAAGTAAGATTCAACTCCCAGTTGGTTGGGCTCAAAGGAGACGGGCTCACCATCTTGTCAATTTCCCTTGATGCAGCAAAAGGTCAGGAGTCAACCCTGCATGTTACAGAGGTTATCTTTGCACCTCTTGGCAAAGGACCATAACTCAGTGGTAAGGGTGGAAGATCCCAGATTCCAGGTACGGAGAGACTCCTACCTGAAATCCCAGAAGGCCACTACTAGTCAATACAGACAAAGCTGAGCTAGAAGGACTGCACAGCCAATGGAGGGTTAAATTCTGCCCTCCCACCCATCAGCTATGTCAGCTGGTGGGTGTGATTTAAGAAAAATTGAGCTGCAGGCCAAACTGGATCCCCCGGCAGGCCAAAACTGCCCCACAGGCTGAAGGAATCTACCCCTGCCCTAAATGGACCATCTTATGCACCACATTCTGATTCCCACAATGGCTAACCCCCTGTTTCCAGAAAGTCCACACACAGGGCTTGAAGTTTCACTCGCACACACTCCTGCCATTGCCCCCAGCATCCTGCCACTGAACAGAGATGCTTCCTTTAACTATATGACTATACTAATAAGGGCAGGGAGGAAAGAGGTAACTTCTGTTATTGCTTCTATTACGATTACTTGCTAACCAAAACAGTAGCCTCCTTAGGGAAGCTGTATATCTCCCAAATCCAAACATAATTGCTCAGGCAAGCACCTGGAAAAATCATCTAATGCCTTTTGGCTTAAAAACTGTAGCATTTACCTCAGAAGCCTTTGCTTTTTCAGTTTCATGTGTACATATTTTCTTATGTAATATTCATATTTTCTTAGGTGGGGCATTACCCACCCTGGAATTTCATTTCCTCCTCCTCCTGTGCATATAAGTTAAGGTGGTAGTTGCCCCTCCCTCACCCTCCCAAAATGTTCAATATCTTTTTTTTTAGAAAACCAGCAGTTAAACAAGTCCGATTTGGACCATTTTGGCCTCTTAGGACTACAGTAAATTGGAATCATTATTTAAAATGAATGCATTCTGAAAGGCTGTGTTTTTCTATACTTTCTTTAGGCATGGTTTTGATTTAGTTTCTTTAATGAACTGAGCACCAGCTGTTTAATTTGGTAATGTTCCTCATTGCTCTCTGAGCTCTCCAACTCATCACCAAGGCCTGACTCATTTATTAAGGCAGGAATAGGAAACCAGTGCTCTAGCCAGATAGTGTTGAACTCCAAATCCCATTAGCCCCAGCCAGTGGCTCCAATGATCAGGGGTGATGGAAGTTGTAGTCCAGCAACTTACTTGAAGCCTACAGCTTCCCCATCTCTACCATGTTTTGGTTCTTACTTAAGGATTCACATGTATTCATGATCTGAGTATCTCAAATGTGTTTGTTATGGCCAAGAAACAGATTTGTACTCACAGAAGCTTCTCCAGTTCAAGGTATTTCTGTTTACGAAACAACAAATTGATACAGGACACTCTGTAAAGCAAAATGTAGTAATATATTAACACATTTGATAATTTGGTGCTATTTTATAATACATTTCCCACCTACTTTGCTCTAGAAAAGGAACAGCCCTAGATAGAAGACCATTAACTTTACTATTTGGAAGAAATTTGCTACAATATAGCTGCCTGGGTAGAGAACCCAAGAGAGATTTAAGTGAGGCAGAGGAAATGGAGTGCTGTGGTCTTTCTTAAAGGTAAAGGCACATGTATCACATGCAATAATCACTTCCTTATGGCCTGGTCCTACATCACCTTGGTAAAGTTAGTAAAGGAGCAGTCAGTGACTACTAAAGGTAGATTCTTGGCTATTTCAAGTTAGAGCATTCATTCATTCACACTGAGGTCCAGCTCCGAGGGCCTTCTGGCAGTTTCCTCCCTGCAAGAAGCGAAGTTACAGGGAACCAGACAGAGGGCCTTCTCGGTTGTGGCTCCTGCCCTGTGGAATGCCCTCCCATCAGATGTCAAGGAAATAAACAACTATCTGACTTTTAGAAGAACATCTGAAGGCAGCTCTGTTTAGGGAAGTTTTTTTTTATTTCTGACGTTTTATTGTATTTTTAATATTTTGTTGGAAGCCGCCCAAAGTGGGGTATTAATAATAAATTATTTATTATTATTATTATTATTATTATTATTATTATTATTATTATCAATTCATTCCTTGAAAGTAGTTCAATGAGAATTAATCAGAAAAACACCACCAGACTTTCCTAATTTTTTTCAACGTGGGCCTATACCTGTTGATGGATATAAAGCCAAAGATGTTGAAGTCTTGATGGGTCTTTGGATAGGAAGTCACCATTCTTTTCCATCACAAGAGGGTAATCAAGGTCAGGGTGCTTGTGCCAATTGTGATAAGAATGTAAGTCCTGCTGACTGTAAGCCCATCTAGTCCAGCATCCTTTCTCACGTTGGCCAACCAGGTGCCCATGAGAAACCCAGAAGCAGGTCCCAAGTAGAACATTGCCATCATGGATGGTAGCCAATGAAAGCCTTTTCTAAGTACAGTGGTACCTCGAGTTAAAAACTTAATTCGTTCCGGAGGTCCGTTCTTAACCTGAAACTGTTCTTAACCTGAAGCACCACTTTAGCTAATGGGACCTCCTGCTGTGCCACCGGAGCACGATTTCTGTTCCCATCCTGAAGCAAAGTTCTTAACCCGAGGTACTATTTCTGGGTTAATGGAGTCTGTAACCTGAAGCGTCTGTACCCGAGGTACCACTGTATTCTAATATTATGAGAGAGGAACAATAATTGTTCTCTAGGTCAACATACTCTTCAAGCCATCCACTATGGCCCCAAGGTCTTTTTTCTGATCAGTCACTCCTAGTTCAGATTCCATGAGCACATTTATGAAATTAGGATTATTATATTTTTGCTCCAATATACACCACTTTACACCGGCTTATACTGAATTGCATTTGGACATTCACCCAGTCCGGAGAATGTTGTAAAAACAGAGAACTTGACTATCTCACTGCTGACTCCTAACTCCAGATCATTTATGAACAAGGTAAAAGGCACTGGTCCCCTTGGGTACTCTACTTCCTACATTCCACTTCTATTGGGAGAACTGTCCATTTAATCCTAGGACCGGTCCTAATATCCTTGTTATTGTGCATTTGTGATTATCGGTGCTCATCATGTTATTGGGAAGTCCATACAAAACTCTTGACTTCAGTACTCCTGGTGCCTGCAAATTATTTCTGCTTCATTTCCAAGCAAATTACATCCTGTAAACTGCTGAAATCTTGTGACTTTTCAGAGCACAAGTGTACTGGGTTGTTGGGTTTTTTCAGTCCTGCTTTTGTTACACTATAGCCCTCCTGTGGTAGCACTGGTGAAGCATTGCAGAACAAGTGATCAATGTTTTGACAATCCAATATGCATCTACCATTAATGCACTGTTACTGTGTTTAGAACATGCTGCTGAATATATCTGCAAAGAAAAATCACCAATCTGGAGAGGGTCCTACTCTTGACTTCCTGTTTCTAAATAGTTACTGATCTGTACTGGATCTTTCCTCTTATTCCATGACTCTTAAGCTTAATCAAGAATCTTTAGCAAGGTACTCTGTCAAAACTTTTTGAAAGTCTAAGTACTACACATTGTCAATTGGATCAGCTCTGTCTATAAACTTGTTTATACTGTCAGAGAACTCCAAAATATTAGTGAGCCTACGTCTCCATTTATCCTTTCAAACATCTGGGATTTGGTTATCATTTCCTGCCTTTGCCTGTATGAAGCACTCTGTCAATCACTGTTATTGTTTAAGCTATATATGACCTTCTACTTCCCTGCCCCGGACCTCCGTATGTTCCTGAACCTCTACCTTACCAAAATCCATTGACAGCTGCTGTAGGTTTAGTTTTCTGTAAGGATCCCAACTTTCTGCCCAACAGTTTAGGACAGGCTTCCTCAACCTCGGCCCTCCAGATGTTTTGAGACTACAATTCCCATCATCCCTGACCACTGGTCCTGCTAGCTAGGGATCATGGGAGTTGTAGGCCAAAAACATATGGAGGGCCAAGGTTGAGGAAGCCTGGTTTAGGAGATGCAGAAGCACTCCAAGCAGATGGACCATAAATAGACACCAGCAGATGTTAAGTCTGTTGATACTTGGGATCAAATGGTGTTTTTTAATCAGTTCCTATTTTACAGCTTAAATAATACAGCTTGATAATGTATATATCCCACATTCCCCCCATTTCTGCCACAGAAAGAGATTCTGGCCTCTAAGATGTTTAAACTTCCACTCATCTCCCACGGTCTTCAAGTTATCCCTGGGGAAGGGTTTTAAAAGCAATAAGGGTGCTCAGGTCAGGAGAGCAGAACTGTTCTCTTTCATTCTGCCTCCCCTTTCTTTAGTCACTTTCTTCCTACCGGACTTTGACATTAGAACTGATCCTGATGGAAAGAACAACACTTGGGAGAAAAAGAGTGCGGGGAGGGAGATGCCATTCAAAAGGTTCTTTTCACCTGTACATGCCTTTGCTTTTAAAATTGTGAAATAATACAGGTTATATATATGTTGTTAGAACATTAGCCACGTGTTGCCTGTTACTGCTTAAGTTTGGTGTTTAAAAATGGAAGCGCACTTTTAAAAACAAACTTCCATGATCACGCTGGTTTGGCCTCTTGAAGGAGAGTTGAATGGACCTTACTACCTGCCTACAGCAGTAATAGGGAATCTGTCCTCCCCTCCCCCCACACTGTTGGACTCCAACTCCCATCAGCCCCAGCCAGCATGATCAATGGTCAGGAATGATGGGAGTTGTAGTTCAGCAACATTATTTTTGTTATAAACTTACCTGTTACTTCTTCAGTTTTAAAAAGCTCCATATTTTTGTGTGAGAAGCTGAATGCTCTCTACCACACACACAAAATTCTTAAAATTTCCTCATGAAATCTGACAACACATTATGTGGGAGGGAGAATTTTAACAGTGCAGCTTTTCTCCTACCATAAGGAGAGGCTGCACTAACCAAACTTTGCCCTTTTATGCATTTACCAGGGAGAAGTCAAGTCACAGGGATTCTCACCCAAATGAAACCTGACAAGTCCTGCAAATGATGTTTCCCCCTCTTTTAATTAACTGCATGGTCAAAGGATTATGCAGTAAAAATATATCCAGAAATACACAATATAGGAAAAACTTGTCAGCATTTGATATTTTACTAGAGCATTGTATTTGCTAGAAGTCTCCAAATGATGCTTACCAAAATGCAAAAGTAACTTATAGGTAAGTCCTCTTGAGTTCAATAGGACTTAGTTCGAAGTAAGTGGGTTTAGAATTGCAACTATTTAACTATTTCATATTTCCAGTGGTGCTTGCTGCAAGTAGCTATAGAAGTGCAGACTAAAGAATGATTTCAAATTTCCAGAGCACTTTCAAGGTATGCAAGGCTTTATAAATGGTACCTTCATAATAACCCTTTGAAAGTAGGACATTATTATTTCCATTTTGCAGGTGGAATTGAAACTGAGAGACAGTGACTTCCGCAAGGCCATCCAAGTTCAGACTGAGCAGCAATTTGAAACAGAACCTCTCTCAAGGCCAAGGCCAACTCTCAAAGCTGCCATGGCTCTCAAATTATGAGATGACGCATCCATTATTTTCCAGTATCATTCTCAACAGACTGAAGGTAACATTCTAGAAAATGCATAAGTAATCTATCTATTGAAAGAATGCTGTGCTCAAGGCAAATCTTCCCATCTTCTTTTTATACATTGTGGTCCTCAGCAGAATCTTCACTTGCACAATAATTGCAGGATAGTTCCCCCCCCCATAGGGCAGACTTTATTGGAAGTGTTGAGCCAGTGCTATTTCACAGGTGATCACTGGTTTACAATGTGTGTTCTTAGGAATGCACTTTCACGCTGATTTCCTGTAATTTAGCATATGCTAGTACTTGCAGGTTTCCTGCTTTTCTGTCAATCTAGCTGTTCCTTTTATTTGCATTCCCATAAACATGAGAAAGGCAGGAAGTGGTACAAGATTACCAGTCCACCCGCCTGCAGCTCTCTCCATTGGCACACCAGGTATTATTGCATAACTCAAAATCAGGTAGCTGCAGTTGTTGTTTTTTCTAAATACAGTCTCCTACAGCACATTGGTTGCAGTGAATTTAAAACAACACATGCCTTATTTTCTCCCACCCCAGCCATAAACATCATCAACACCAAAGCTTAAAATAGAATAATACAGTGGTACACCGGGTTACAGACGCTTCAGGTTACAGACTCCGCTAACCCAGAAGTAGTACCTCGGGTTAAGAACTTTGCTTCAGGATGAGAACAGAAATCATACAGCAGCGGCGCGGCGGCAGCGGAAGGCCCCATTGGCTAAAGTGGTACCTCAGGTTAAGAACAGTTTCAGGTTAACAACGGACCTCCAGAATGAATTAAGTTCTTAACCCAATGTACCACTGTAATACATTTGTGATTGTGCATTTATACAACTGTGACTAATGAGGTGGCTAATTGGCATCTACCTACCTACTTATCTGTAAGAAGCATTGGTGCTGGTGTTAGACCAGGGTTTGCAAGAGCATCACATAGAACGAAATGTGCCTTGTTTGATTTCTTGGGCAGTGGAAAGGTCTGCATGATGAGCTTCATGTGTAACCCCAAAAATTTCAGGTGCCTGGTTTCACATTACTTCCTCCATGTAAGGGATATGTGCCCCCTCCAGAAGAGGTTTGGAGAGTGGCAACATGAGAACGGGGCTCTTTAATGGTGGTTCCCCACTTGCAGAATGCTCCCCCCAGGGAAACTTGCCTTGCACCATCACTGCACACCTTTAGGGGCAACCGGTCTTTATTTTCCACCACGCCTTTAGCTTTTGATTATCTGTGGCCTCTAAGTGGGTGGGATGTTTTAATTCTGCCTTTTAAAAATACGACGGTTGTTTAGATTTTTGCTTTCTTTTGTTTTCTGCTAGTTTTAATGTAGGTGTTTGCTTATTTATTATTCTATGTTGCCTTTGGGTTGCTTTTGCAAGAAAATCAATTAATATTTTCAAATAGATACCGGTAAATTAATAGTATTGCATGGAATCTGAATCCAGATATCAATTAGCTACAACCCCTATTGACTTGTATCACCATGACCAGCAAAATCAACTCACTCTTGGGGAAAGAGCCACTAATTATTCTTGTGTTCTTAAAATGCTGCACATTAAGACAGTATGATAATGTGATTACCATTCCAAAGGCAAACATGCTTTATAGGGGCACAATTAGTCATTGGCTCATAAAGAAAGTGGATGAGCATGTACACTGGAATTACATAGAGATTTCTGTTAAAGAAAAATAAATAGATGTGGAAATATGTTGAGCAATGAAATGCTACTAGGCTTGTTACCTTTTCCCTGTGGCCATGTTTTACTCTGTTTTGCCTAATGAGATCCTTTGCTTGTATTTCAGACCAAGCAGACCAACCTTTTCCTGTTTACTGTTGAGGCAATATTCAATTCAGCATAATGATTTGAGATCTTGCGCGCGGTAACTCTGTCTGCTGGCAAGAGAAGAGCCCTCTCATGTTATGTAATTATGGCTTAGGGCTGCAGTAATGAAGAAGCTGTGCAGGCTGGAGCCTGTTTTCTGTTGTCTGGAGGCGTCGACAGCAAGCTTGTGGTTGTGGTCACATGGCGTTTGAAAAAGACTTGGCTCACCAGTCAAAACAGCAGGAAGGCTAGAGTATACCGTTCACTCCATTCCAAGTGGCTAGAACATCCTTGTTGGGCAAATACTCAGACAGGCGATATTAAGGAGGACTTAGGGATTTACAGTGTGACCAAAAAGGGTATTTCCTTCCTTTTTTCTCACCCAAGTGTGTTTTTATGTCTTGTACGCAGTTGCCAAATATGTGTCAAGAGAGGCCTGTGCCTGGTTTCCTGTCTTCTTCTTATGTGGCCACCATATTGGGTTTCACGGAGTACCACAGCTCTTTCCAAAGAAATCCAAAGGGGAATTCTTCATGCTTAAACAAACAGTTCCTGGTAGGTAGACATCCTTTACATTTTTTGTTGGTGTGGCTATGTGTCCTATTTAAAGGAGTTCTCTGTTTGAAAGGCTATCTGATCTAAACCCAGCTTAAAGTAAGGTTACCAGATTTTTTCCCCAATGAATCCAGGGACACTTCATTGAAATGAGTCGGAATGATAGGATTTTGTCAGGGGACTGATTTGTAAATCTGGGGACTGTCCCCGGGAAACGGGGATGTCTGGCAACCTTAGCTTAAAGATAAAGGATCCTAAGAAGGAAAAGCAAGAGGAGCCTTGAAGTTTCCCATCAACAGTTAGCAGCCTGAGCAGGCACATGGTCACAGTCTTCAGCCTGGTCCATACAGGAAGTTAATATTGGTTCTGTTCCTTCCTGGAGAGGAAAAACCAAGGTGGTGGTGCTGGGGCACTCCTAGCTTGGCCTCTACACTGTGGAGTCCCTCAGGGCTCTGTTCTGCCCCCATGCTAGTCAACATTTACCACTGAGAAAGGTTATTTGGAGTTTTTTGTGGTTCAATACCACCAGTATGCTAATACCACCAGCTCTCTCTCTCCTTAATCTCAGGGTTATGGGTTTATTCCACCAGGAGGTGAAGACCATTTTATTTTGGCAGGCGTTTGGGAACTGACTGCTTTTAAGGAAAGGTGCCTTAATAGTGTGCTGTACTGTTGTTTTTGTGTGTGTGTGTTTTGCCTTTCTAGCTGCGCTTTAATAGATACCCTTTTGCGTTGTTTTAATTCCATCATTAGCTTAATCACTTTTTAGTAATACTTTTTTTTCCTTTTTAGTTGTTTGTGTTTTATTTGTATTTGTGAGCCAGTTTTATTTGTATTTGTGAGATATAATAAATAAATGGGCATTATATCAGGCTGCACAGCTGTACTAATTTTTCAGCCTGCAATGAGCTGAAGGACTTCTTTCCACACACTGTCACCCAAATCTATCTGCCCATGCTTCCCTGTGCTCAGTGTAATGGATGCAGATAGAGATTGATATATAACTAAATTGTCTAATATGCCATTTGCAGCTCCTAGTATCCAACCCAAACATCCCAGACAGCACTTTTTTCTGGTTAGACTTTGTCTTTGAAGAAACCATGCCATGACCAGATTTTAGGCAAGACACGTTATCTGGTGCCTTGTGAGCTATGCTTCAGTGCTCATCCGTCTGCCTTGGCCATAGCAAAGCCAAGGAGGACTATTTATATACAAACAATAAGAAAATTCAGTTTTGTTACATTCAAGTGATACTATCTATATAACTATGCTAAACATGATGAGCTCTGTTTTAGGTTTTGGCAATAAAGTGAAGTATGGTATTATACATATACTGCCTCATCTATGTTTAAATAATAGCTACGAGAGAGAATAATTTTCATTTCCCCTCTGTTTTCACACTAAGCCTGAGGATATCTATTTCTTTCAGCAAGCTATCATCTCTCCCCACCCCCTGAAGTTATTTCCCCCCTAAGCCTGATAAACTGCCATTCTTTCACCTGTAGGCTACTTATTCCAATTACAAGACTACTGAACAAGTCAGCACCAGCCTTGTCCCATCCTGTTCTGTTCAGATGAACTCAAATATTGCCTACATTGCCTGCGTCTTAAATCCCAATTGTCTCACAATGACAGTTTCCCACCAAGACTTCCTTTTAAAATTTGAGATGCCCAAAATTGTATCCTGCTGTTTCCTTGGAAACCAGCTGCTGGAAGTCAGATAAGTGGAACGAGATGCTTCCAAAGGTTTGCAACGCAGAGAAGGGAGGGACAGGATAAAGCAATAAAATCAAGGTTCTGCAAAGGAAGCCACAGCTTGCTTCTACATATGTTCGAGTCTACATTCAGTATTCACTGCAAATGGTGGCTCTTATACAAATTTCTCAAATGTTTGAGTGTGCTTTAAAAAAACTGATTTAGTCCATATATACATGCATGAAATGGAATCTGATGGAACACGGAAGAACAGTAAGGAAACATAGGAGAGAAGAGCTGCTTGAATAATTCATAACTCAAAGGAGTTCAGGATGGCAGTCTTAAAGCTATGGCTTTCCCAGTAGTGATATATGGAAGTGAGAGCTGGACCATAAAGAAGGCTGATCGCCGAAGAATTGATGCTTTTGAATTATGGTGCTGGAGGAGACTCTTGAGAGTCCCATGGACTGCAAGAAGATCAAACCTATCCATTCTGAAGGAAATCAGCCCTGAGTGCTCACCGGAAGGACAGATCCTGAAGCTGAGGCTCCAATACTTTGGCCACCTCATGAGAAGAGAAGACTCCCTGGAAAAGACCCTGATGCTGGGAAAAATTGAGGGCACAAGGAGAAGGGGACAACAGAGGACGAGATGGTTGCATAGTGTTCTCGAAGCTACCAGCGTGAGTTTGACCAAACTGCGGGAGGCAGTGGAAGACAGGAGTGCCTGGCCTGCTCTGGTCCATGGGGTCATGAAGAGTCGGACACGACTGAACGACTAAACAACAACAACCCTGCCCCATTTTATTCTCATAAGGCTCAGTGGGGATTTGAGTCTAGGCCCCCACACTCAACGGACAACCCTCTAATCATTACATCACACTGGCTACAGGTGCATGCAATGAGAAATGCAATGGTGTTTTGTAAAATAGCAACAAATGGCTACCCGTATATGTTTTTTCTCACCATGAATGTGGGATTGTGGTGGGGATAGAGATGACATGTGAAGAAAGCATGCCTAGTACAGGACTCTGTCCTCCTGGCTTTGAGGTGCTTTGGAGAATCAGAGGAAAGGGGAATAAATGGAAGGGAGGGCATATGACTGGTGGGACATGGAGAGACCTTTTGCTACTGCTTATATTATATGGACTGCAATATTTCTTTCAGCTGCATTTCACTCTAATGCATACAACTTTTCACCTTCAAATAAATATAAACAGTAGCCGTTTATTAATACAGGATTAATGCTGTTCAGTATGTTTTCATCATTCGTGACTGAATATCTACAGGTGACTTTTGAATGATTGCCAGAACAGCAGCTTATGCAGCACAGTTCAGGAATTGTTGAGAATATTTTTTTTAAAAAAAGATTTTAATGGCATCGCACCAGTGTTTATATTTCAGGCTGACACATGCAATATGCTCTCCTTCAGCACATGCAAGTTTAGTGCTAGCTAAAATTGTTTCCTTGTCATAGCAAGCTAACCATTTTAAGATCCCCTACACTGTTGCCACATTTTTTCCTGGAAATGATTTTACGACGGAGGACTATTCCTTTGCAGAAATTACCAGCTTTAAAACTGACCCAATAGAAAACTGGCATAGCAAAGAGCAAATTGACTTAGAACCCCTTTATAGGGTTACTGTTGTTTTTAATTGCAGGTAGGATGTCTTTGTTTTCCACATGGGGGACTTCCAAAAATGGTATCCCTCACCTGAAGTGGTACATATTCAGAGGAAACTGAAACTGATGTGACATTGAACACCTGGGTGCATTATCAACTGGAAATTAAAATAAGGCTGAAAGCCTACGTATGCTTGCTGGAAAGTTAACTCCATCAAATCAAAAGGACTTTACTTCAGAGAAAATAGCCTGAGGATGAAGCGTTGATGTGAAATATACTTTCATTTCTATTTCAGAAATCTAACATGGGGCAAAGCTTCCCACCACCAAAATACGCTTTAACCCTCAAAAAATGAGCCTCTTCTGCTGTGTCTGTGACCCTCCATTTATTTTCAGGGACATATGTTCCCTTGGAGAAAATGTTAGTCTTATCATGGAAATTGCTGCTGGTGGGGAAGATGTAGCTGTATCCACGGATGGTCCATTCACAGGTTTGGTTCTCCATATGGAGTGCATCCCCGGGAATTTCAAGGATACGGTGGTACCTTGGTTTAAGAACACCTTAGTTTATGAACAATTTGGATGAAGAACGCTGCAAACCTGGAAGTAGTTGTTTTGGTTTGTGAACTTTGCCTTGGAATGAGAACATGTCCCACTTCCTGTTGAGTGTGTTCCATTTGTAAATTGAGTCCCCTGCTGCTATGGAAAAGCACGCCTTGGTTTAAGAATGCTTTGATTTAAGAACGGACTTAAGGAACAGATTAAGTTCATAAACCAAGGTACCACTGTACATAGGAGCCATCCCTAAATTTTTAATATAAATTACATTCAAAATAGTAAACTTTTAAAAGTTCATTACAGTCTATATTTTAAAAATGCAAATACCAACAAGAGTTCCTTTTTCTAGACAGATTAGCAGCGGGGAAGGGGGGGGGAGAGCATGCAACATGGTCAAATTGTCCTGTTTGTATTCTGTATGATAGCACAGTATATTTATCAAAATTGAGATTTTCTATATATGTCACTAATAAGTATTTCAGTATGCAGATAAGTTGGGACCAGTGAGTCATGATCAGTATATTTCTTTATAGAGGTCCCTCATTCTCCCAAATGCCTGAGTGTCTCTAATTTCCTTTAAGTAATTTATATTTGTCAAAACATAAGTTTTTATATTAATTTTCCAATTTTACAGGTAGCATAGCAAAATTGAAAATAAATTTCGTTTTGAGTGGTAAATATACTAAAAGCTGCAAGAGCAATATGGAATACATTAAAGCTTTAAGTAAAAACAGGAGAGAACTTGACATTGTGCACTTAGAAAGTCTGCCTGTAATTAAACATATTCAGTAGCTTGAATACTTTATGGTTAATATTTGCCTAGATTCATTGGTAGTAATAGTGAAATGTTATGGACTATGAGCCACTTAAAATTTTATGCCTTTCCTGCTCATGAAAGCACTTCCCAGTAGGAACAAGCATGAAAACCATGCATAGAAAGTCATATGAATGTATACATATTATGCTACAAGTCTATGGACAGATACTTAAATGAACATAGAGCTTAGTGAATATTACAGGACTCACTTTTTGAATAACTGGACACCCTCAACACTTGTATGAATAATTGCAGTTAAAGGGGAACAGATACAGCACACTGAGGACAGAAATCTTTGAAAAGGCCCTTTGAATTCTATATTTTCAGTTTTGAAAATTGAAAATTGACTCTGAAACCAAAGAGAAGCCAATCCATTAGGTTTAGATACAATTTAGCCTTATCTCACCATAGCATAGTCCTCTGAAGCCTAATGGAAGAGACAAATTCTGAGAGGAATTAACAGCCTGCAAAACCATCTAGCAAAAGCTGCTTCACTATCTGGGATGCTTTACGATACACTTTAGATCAGCTTCTCAGCATTATACAGTTCTACTAGTATAAACCTAGAATAATTCCACACATTTAAACAGATTTGCAGCCTGATCTTATGAGCAGCTACACCAGCCAATAATGCCCGATTCGTACAACACCCTAATTCCTGCAGAAGGTGGAACAGCAAACATGGGATTCCCAACCTGATATGCAAACAGAGATGGGTGGTTGACATGAATTCAAGTCAGAGTACAACATAAGAAATAAAAGAAGCCATAAAATACAATTTTAAAAACCACAAAAGGAATGTTTAATGCCGAAATGCTATGAACCACCTGATGAAGCTTGCAGAACCACAGTTTGGGAACGCCTGCCCTAAGCCATCTAGGATGGTGGCCATCACTATTACCTTGTAGTAGAGAATCCCATCATTTAACTATGAACTGCATGAAGAAGTTCCTCCTTTTGTCAGCCCAGAATCTCCCTCTGTTCAGCTTCACTAGATGACCCCAGGTTCTCATAGTATGAGAGAGGATGAAAAACCATCTCCTACCCTCTTTTGTGCATACCATGTGAATCTGGTTACCAAAACACTTGATGTTTGTTTGTTTGTTGAAAAAAATTCAGCCTAGCTAATAAGTGTGTAAGGGTAAAGGTAAAGGGACCCCTGACCATTAGGTCCAGTCGTGGCCGACTCTGGGGTTGCGGCACTCATCTCGCTTTACTGGCCGAGGGAGCCAGCGTACAGCTTCCGGGGCATGTGGCCAGCATGACTAAGCCGCTTCTGGTGAACCAGAGCAGCACACGGAAACGCCGTTTACCTTCCCGCCGGAGCAGTACCTATTTATCTACTTGCACTTTTATGTGCTTTTGAACTGCTAGGTTGGCAGGAGCAGGGACCGAGCAATGGGAGCTCACCCCATCGCGGGGATTCAAACCGCTGACCTTCTGATCGGCAAGTCCTAGGCTCTGTGGTTTAACCCACAGTGCCACCCGCGTCCCTATAATAAGTGTGTAATATAGCACAAATATAGCACTCAAAGCCTGGAGATTATAAACAACAACATTAAAACAAACTGCATTGTCATTCCACAACCCATTCAAAAGCCACATGTGAAGCACACCAAAACTTAATTTATACAGCTTTGGTCACATGCAAGGTTTTTGGGGTGAGATGAAATCATCTGCTACATCGCTATTGCTACTGAAACCACTTATCTTTAATATCTTACATTGCATAATTAATATATTTTGAAGATGGCAAGGTTAACTCGGTTAACTCTCTGGAGAGAGGGCTATTATGGCGTAACAGCCTCTAATTTTTCTTTAACAAAGTGTCCAACCTTCTCTCATAGCACAGAAAATAAATTTCATAAAGGTGGGTGCCAATACATTAAGGAGCAATTAGGACCATTTATGAAAGCTGCCAAAGACTGTGGGACGGGTCAAAGAAAGGAGTCTTCGTGCTGCTAATGCTTTCTCTTTGTAAAAACAGCAAGATGGGAACAACAGGAGGGCAGGTATAAAAGTCAAAGGAAGTCCAGGTGCACCTGCAGATGTTTCCAGCCATAGATTAAACATTCCCTTGAACAAATAACAGAAAACAACAACTGTATGGTACAGTTCACACATATTTTACAAACAGGGGAATAAGTCAGGAAAATGGCGATGCAAGAAAATATATGCATGGATAAAGATACAGAGGAGAGGGTGTGAGAGAGAAAAGAGACAGTGAGAGAAAGAGCTCTTGGTTTCTGCTTCTTAAAATGGCTGAAGACAGGTTTGGAGTTCTGTGTGTGACCATTGACATGAGAGCTGTCAGAAGCAAGGCAAATAGGGGAGGGAAAGGAAACAGATGGATGACCTAGTTCCTCAAACATGGACCAGACAACTGCAAAGAGAAAAAGTTGAACTCTCGACCTGAATCCCACAAACAGGACTTTTGGAACTAAAAACAACCCTGGCAGGACCCCTCACCAAATTTCGCCCTGGTAGGACTCCTCACCCCCTTCAAGAAGCAAAGAACCATGTCAGCATGGAAAAGAGAGTGATCAAGATGTAGCTAGAACTGGAGGGCAGAGGTCATCAGGCTTCAAAAACAGATTCCAGACACTCCGGAGAAGATTTGGAGATGCAAAAAGGAGAGAAGACAGAGAAGTCTCATCATATTTGCTTGCTGAGCATTATATATTATCACATTAGACTAATATGCTCAAAAGCCATTGAGGTTCCCATTCCAAATTTAAGGTTGTGCACAGTGTGTATATTCAAAAAATAAATATCCCTATCCTCAGGAACATTACCGTTCCTGACGTACTTCAACAGTCATGACGTACTTCAACAGTCAGGTATATAAAATGCACTATTAATGCTCATCATGATACAACGATTAATCTGTGAAACCCCCAGGAGGTGTTATACAATCTGTCCAAGATCAGCATCTGGCAACCTACAAATATATACCAAAAATTTAAATAAGCACTCCAATATCTTGATAAATAGATTCAGCAATCTGATGCTTGCCTGATATAAACTGCTGTTGCTTTTCATACCCCAGTCAGATCTGGAGGACAAAATTTATATTCATTTAAGAGAGACTAGAAAATCTAGTTAAACTGATACAGGAGTAAAAGACATGGAGACTATGCTCAGCACATCTCTCAGCACATCAGATCTGCCCCATCTTTCAGCAAAAGGCATCCATCTACACTGAATAATTGTTTTTAAAACTGTTTGCTTTCAGCAATGACTCCACAATAACCCCTGTGTGATGCGGAAGGTTCTGGGGAATATTTCTGGGTTATAAAATTAGTTCAGACAGGAGGGGCTGGTTAGGCTACATTGCACCAAATGCAGTCGTACTGCTATGCATTTCAGGGAAATACTTTGATGAACCCTAGATGGGTCGCCAAAGGAATCCCACATTTCCTCAGAACACAGTTTGGACACCACTTTTGTGCCATCATGGCAGAAAGCACAGTCTACCAGAGTTTTGAAGTTGCTTCTCTACTGGAAATGGAATATGGATAGATAGATCTCTGATACAAACCCAATAGTTATTCATTTTTTTAATCACCAAGAAAAACAAGCTAAAAATATCTCCATTGCTGCCCTGCTGAGGAAAGGAGAGGAGAATTAAGATATTTTTAAATTGTTGCTTTCATAAACAGGAATGGTAGGAGCGCTGTGGACCCTTTATCAACACAAAATTAGATTCATAGGACACTATCCAACCAAATTAAGCACTAAAGTACCACTGTTTTTAATGGGAGAGTTGAGCACACCCTTAACTCTCTTGAACTGAAATCCATTTGGTTTATAAGCGTTTACTTTTAGCTAGACTGTGTCCACAGTCATACAATAAAGGTTTATAATTTGGGTGGTGCAGTTTCATTATTTTGCACACAAACACGTCAGCTGTGGGACTTGCCACCGAGCCGCGTTCTCAAGAGAAACCTAAAAGACCCCTGCCACTTACATAGAAGGCCTCTTCTTTATAAGGTCAAACAAAAGATGGGTTTGGGATTGCAGTACTTTTGGTTGCTTGCCAAAGTGAAATTTAAACTTAGATAGCAATAAAGGAGCTTTATTTTAAATCCAGCTAATCCTGAAATGGTGATTGGTACATGACACAGAAGTAAGCTGCATAAGCTTAAGAGTTTGACCAGAAAGAATGTATAGCTATTGTTCATATTAGGGGTCATAAGAGAACTACTTTCTCATTGCCAGTCCTTGAAAGCGACTTTCTCCCAGAGTAATGGAAAGATATGAATAAATTCCAAGGCATAGTATATATTTTATGAAATGGCGGTATAAAAATATTTTTATAGATAAAATAAAAAGTATTTGATTCTTTCTACTCTTGCTGCAACATGAACCTGTAGACTTTTCAACACCTGGGAGAGGAGAATGGATGCAACACAGCATCAAGAACGGACAAAAAAAATTGGTTGCCCAGTCTTCTGCTCAACATGGAACACTTTGAGTAGTGTTTCTATATCTATATGTAATGTTTCTGAAGAATGAACATTAAGGTTGGTTCAGAATTGATGTTTTGGGTGTACTGGACCCCACAGTGTCTTTATGAGATGGAACTGGCTAGTTGTAATGTAATGCTTGTGATGTACTGCTGACAGGACCTCTTGGAGGCATATGATGGGCCCGTGTTCTGTAGTGTCTTCCTTTTAGTCAGAAAATGTTGTTCATGTTAAGTTTGTTTTGGAAAATCCTTCCGATGTTCACACGCTTTTAAATTATATTACTGCGATGCTATTCAATGGACAGCAAAAGTGGATCCTGCAAGATCTTGATGCACTTTCTATATTTGAACATGTAATTTATCATTGTCAATCTCATTTGGCTTTCTATTTGGACACAGGGACTGCTTGTACTAATAATGTACATAGGTTTAAATTAAGACAGATGGGTTATTATTGTTTATGTGAGCTGACATTTCTTTTTTCTATCTGTTATAGTTGCAATAAAAACAATTCTTTTTTGTTTTTTTAATAAAATAGTAGCATGAGATGACGAAGCCATCTGCTTGTTTTCGTTTCGATTCAGGGCTCTGATGTTTTGATTGCATTAAGTTGTGTGTGTTTTGGGTTCGTTTAACTTCTTTATAAGCTGTTCTGGAAGTTTTATTTATTTATTTAGGAGGCAATCCTAAATTCCCTGGAAGGGTGACTGAGAGATTGTAGGATGTAATGGAGCTCTTTTTTTCTTTGTGGATAGAGAAAGAAGCCCAAAGTCTCCAATTGCAGAAGTGAAAAGGTCTGCCTTCATTCCTCCTCTGCCACTGTTGCCCTGTTGGTGGTAGGGACTGGAAAGGGGAATGTCCGGGTCAGATCAGTCTTTAGCTGGCACAGTTACTAAAATCCCAACCCTTCCAGTCAATGGGATGAAAATTAGGAAACAACTGTATTTGGCAGGGAGAGGAGGAACAACCTGTTCCCTTCCCAGTTGGCAGAAGCTAGCAGACCTCAGGAACTGGTGGCTTTCCATCAAGAACACAACCACCCTGATATCCATAGGATCTTGCCTGACCAAAACAAGAAGATGTAATTTACACAGAGATTCAAATACTCTACAAATTTGAGGAGTTATGGTTCATAAGTGTAATAAAACAGTACCAGACTTAGGAAAAATTGTCCACCAATATATTCCTTTGGGTAAGCATAGTGCAGTTTCCCATCATTTGTGATTCGAAAGGTCTACCATGAATGGGCTTGAGAACTTCCATGCCTTTGGCACAAGCATATAGGTGACTCAAGGTGTGTCCACACTAAGGCATTAATGCAAATGTGGGTCAATTTTTCCATGTGCAAATCTGTGCACCTTTTCCCACACATGAATGCTTTCAGTTTTATGTCTCAAAATCCATCACATTTCCCCCCGTCCTCATTAGTAGGTGGGGTTTGACAGGATGAATTCCTGCTGTGTGTTGTCCCCTACCCTAAATTGTTACTTGCCCACCCACCATAAGTCCCAGAAACCCAAGGTTTCTTTTGGGCATGCAGGCAAGTATTTGTTTACCCGCCTGTACCTTTTAATTTTCATTTAAAGAAAAAAATAAACACAGGTTTTCTGATATAGCAGATAGCCACAAAAGAGCAGTCAACAAGCAATTCTTCAAAGTGTTCATCTCTGCCAAGTGATGAAACTTGAGATCCCTTATAGGACTGCATGCAAGTATTTGTTTACCTGTATATGCACTTCTTAATTTTTGGAAATACAAGTTTTCCGATAAACCAGATTTGCACATAAGTGCACTAAAAAAGAAGAAGGGTGTGTTACTCCAAATAGAGTATTTGGAATCACTCAGCTGTTCCAACAAGGTTCAGACCTACACTACAAACCTAACCATTCTTGAAAGTAATATTCAGCATGCCACAAGCGATGTAGGCACATGTTAAAAATGTATCTTATGAAATAGTCCTTACTCCAAGACCACCCAGTGAGTGGAGGGTGGTGGGATTTAAACCCCAGACTCTAAGTTCCAATACAATATTTTATCCACTGAACCTCATTGGGTGTTTTACTTGCAACTGAGGTGGTCAGTACCCAGGATGCATTTTTCCTTTCCACACAACTGTGTGTGGATTATGGGTATCTTGGACTTCTTATCACCTAATGTCCTGATTTTACTGGGCTTGCACTTCTGAGAGTTACTATAAAACCTATTATTTATGTCAGACCCCAATGATCTCTAAATGTTTTTAAGGATAAGGTTTCCAAAGAGTTCTCTCTTCATTGTGGTTTATAGCACAGCTGTTTTTAATTTCACTGGGGTTGGTGTGTGTGTGTGTGTGTGTGTGTGTGTGCGCACAATTCCATTTGGAATCAGCACTTCATAATAAATAAGGAAGAGTTAGATCAAATGAACGGTATCTCCTGTGTATAATTCTGATTTTATTCTTTAGCAACAAAAAACCGTAGGAGAAAGGGGGTTCTATGTTTTGATGAAGCCAAAGGCGGCCAACACAGGCCTGGCTTGCAAAGGTATATAATATGTCCCTTTCATGTATTTTCAGCCTCCCCAGCCCTTTTATTTAATATAAATGAGATAACGTAACTTTCTTACATATACAAAAACAAAAGCAAGCACTCTGAAAATTTATATGTCATTTAAAAAACCTTAAAAGTAAGGCTCTCCTGCTTTTGTTTATGGGAGATATAAGACAACAAATGCTCAGTATTCCATCTAGTTGTATAGTAAAAAAGGAAGCCCTGCCTACACTTTCCAGTGTTCCAGCCAGTAAGTGTAAAGGTTTTGGAATGAAGGACCTGTGACATTTCTGTTTTTCAGCTGTTTGATATAACCCCTGGAAGCACACTCCACTGTCTCTTGAGGCAGATGGATGTCAACAAGAAATTGCTTTATTTTATTAGGGTACATGCTGTTGTTGTTTAGTCATTTAGTCGTGTCCGACTCTTCGTGACCCCATGGACCAGAGCACGCCAGGCACTTCTGTCTTCATTAGGGTACATAGTGTTTAACAATCGGTGTTCAATACCTCATGTTACATTTGCTTCAGGTTGAACATTTTCAGGTTGCGTCCCGCGGCAACCTGGAAGTACCTGAAAGGGTTACTTCTGGGTTTCACCGCTCTTCGCTGCTTGAGCAGATGCACAAAATGACGTCACGCGCATGCGCAGAAGTGGCGAATCGTGACCCGTGGACACGCAGATGCGGGTTGCATTCTGTTCATGTTGCGAATGGGCCTCCAGAACAGATCCCGTTCGCAACCAGAGGTACCATTGTACTGATTTTATTTCATCATTTTCAAGAGTTTGAAAGCCTTTGGGAAAGTGGCAGAAGGGCTCTTGGACCCCGCCATCGGAGCATCAGGACTTCCTCCCTAAGCTGGACAGAAGCTTCCTGGGCTTTGGAAAAGAGGCGCCAGGCTTTAATACTCTAATTTACCGGGAACATTTAGGTGACTAGCCTAGTTCCCCGAGTCCACTGGCCGCACACCACTGCTTATTTTTGCTTATTGTTTTGCTGGTTGTTCAAAAGCGAGACAGAGGTTGTAGCTTTTTTCCTTTTTGCAAAATGGAGGGATGAACAGCATCAAGGAAAACGCTAACTTGCAATGGCCGAACTACAAATGGACTACTTTTTAGTGGGAATCCATCACACTTTGGGGTCCCTTTTGAAAAGCAGGCACCACCAGATTAGTTTGGGAAAGGGTGGGTTCTTTTCGGCTGGCAGGCATATTTTCTATTTATTAGCTATACAGAAGCTTTTAGCGACAAGATGCATGACTGTTCTGCAAGAGCAAGCCACAAAGATACCATTTTGCTCATTAGAAAGGAAGTATTTAGGTATAAGCTTCAGATGTGGGGGCAGTGGGGGATAAAGTCCCTCCTCTAGTGCTGTAAGGGTACTATTACCCCAAATGAAAACTAAGCAATTGTAAAAGGATTGGGAAGCAATTAAGTACAGTGGATATTGCAATTTTCCTGTCTCAGAAAAGGCCCAGCTGGGAGGCAATAAATCTGGTTTCAAATGAAATGCACAAACCGCTCATTCTGGAGAAATCGTGGAGTAGTCCCAAGACTTCAAAGGGATTTTTCATGAGGCTACTTACAAGTAAGCGCTTCATAGATTACAGACTCTGTCTGGAATTGGATTTTAAACAAGAGCCAGTTCTCATGACCCTTCTTTGCATATTGAGATGTGGGTTGAATCCAGGCCAGCTGAAATTCACAAGATCAAACTGGAGTTGGCCGTGCTCATCGTAAAATGAGTAGGAGACTCTTCCAACAGAAGGGCAGCTTGCAACTTCATTCACATTTGCTATGCTAGCATGACACACCCACCCACTATGGCCCAGTGCTTGCCAAGCTTTAGGGCTTCCCACACTTCCCGTTGTTCTGCTGCTTTCCTCCGGGGAAAACCACTCTTTAGCATTCAATCAGAGCAAACGGCAATTCGGGTTTTCTCCAGATCGATGTTTGCTCCGATTTAGCACTAAACAGCAGGTTTTCCCTGGGAAGGAGTGGGGCACAAGGAAAACCACTTGGACCCATGCTTTCTAGGCACAGGGCAAGCAGAAGTGTGGATGGGCCCTTAGACTTGTACACAAAATACCCAGTGTAAAACAAAAAATGAAAAACCTTCACCTATAAAGCAAACTTGAAGAATCTAGGTTCCATATCTGACACTTTCCTAACTCCAAACAGAAAGATTTAGAACTGGATATATATAGAAGGCTTAGTTATTTGACATGTTATTTGAAAGCTTCCAAGCATTACTGGGGCACCATAAAAGCAGTTAACCAAAACCATACACTGATTAGGCATTGGGTTTTAATATGCATTCCCTTGCTACAATGAATTTGTGGCTATCTACTCCCCCTGCCCCTCTGCCAAAGCATTTGCCCTTATGTTGCTCACAATTAGTACTTTGCATGTATGAATAGAGAGTTCAATCATTAAGAATGCTCTAGTTATCACATTTTAGGTATTATGTTGCAATAAATATTTTCCGCTCTTAATCCTTAGTGCTTCTGAACATTTTGTAAAACCTGGACTGGAACCGCTTGAGACTCTGGTGAAGTGAAACACTTAAAACACTGTCTGGATTCCCTTAACATTTCAGCGATCAATGTCTGTTGGTTCTAAGGCTACTTGCTTCTGGGTGCCTATTCTGTCTCTTGGCATTTTGGTAAAAAAAAGGTAGCAATTACATGTATCATGAAAGGTTGCATCTAATGCTATTCCTACTAGACCCATTTTATGCAACAAAACTGCTGAAGAAAGCATGTATGAATACAGTGTTACCTCGGGTTACAAACACTTCAGGTTACAGACTCCGCTAACCCAGAAGTAGTACCTCAGTTTAAAAACTTTACCTCAGGATGAGAACAGAAATTGTGCGGTGGCAGCACAGTGGCAGCGGGAGGCCCCATTAGCCTAAAGTGGTACCTCAGGTTAAGAACAGTTTCAGGTTAAGAACGGACCTCCGGAACAAATTAAGTTTGTAACCAGAGGTACCACTGTATCTATGAATAGTTTACAATAGTTTTCATTCATTCTGCTCCTTTAAATAAAGTTCATTTTTGGGTGAAGGAAAGTATTTTCCTTTTTTAAAAACCTCTCACTATAGGTGCACATCATCTCATTAATTAGATATGAAAAGCTGTTTAATAATATAGCAGCAAAAATGATAACCCATGTTATTAACTAACCTATTCTTATGCATTTAGTTCTGTCATATTTTCACACAGAGACACATTAGTGTTTGTCCACACTTCCCTTGTTCTGTGCCTAGAAAGGCTGGGTCCAAGTGCTTTTCTGCTTTCTAGGCACAGGTCTGAGAAGTTTTTTGTTTGCCCCACAGCTTTCCCCAAGAAAACAGGTTCTTTAGCTCTGAATTGGAACAAACAGAAATCCATGGAAAACCCAATTGCTGCTTCATACAATTCAGCACTAAGCTGCGGGTTTTCTTAGGAGCAAACAGTAGGGCAAAGGGAAGTATGGAAGCAGCACTGTTCAGGTGACAAATAGAACCCTTTAAAAGGGCTGTGCACAGGGCCCCACAGACCATAATGCCTCACAGCATTTCAAGTTGAAGTGACTGTAAACTACGCAAGTCTCCCGAACCCCTGGCCTACCTGGCAGCAAGTCAGTATGTCAAGTCCAAAGTTCAATGTCCGGGGATCAATCCACACAACCAAAGTACAAAGGTCAGGAAACACAGTCCAGGGTCAACCCAAGTAGCCAGGTCTGAAGTCTGGCAATCAGGAGACAGTACAGAGTCAAGTCTGAAGCAGGTCCAGTACAGAGTCAAGAAGAAGCAGAAGAAGAAGAGTTTGGATTTGATATCCCGCCTTTCACTCCCCTTCAGGAGTCTCAAAGCGGCTAACAATCTCCTTTCCCTTCCTCCCCCACAACAAACACTCTGTGAGGTGAGTGGGGCTGAGAGACTTCAAAGAAGTGTGACTGGCCCAAGGTCACCCAGCAGCTGCATGTGGAGGAGCGGAGACGCGAACCCGGTTCCCCAGATTATGTGACTACCACTCCTAACCACTACACCACACTGGCTCTCAAGCCTTCTAGAGGTCCAGGAGCATCCAAACCAAGGCCCACCAACATGAGCAGCTGAGCAGACACAGCCCCTCAGCTTTGCTTCCCTTTTGTACTTTGCATGCTGATTGCAGCATCTGGGCTTGATGAGGCAGGTGACCCTCACCTGTTCCAAGCCTACTCCAGCTGAGGAATCACACACTTCCTCCCAGAGCTAGCTAGCAAGCCCCACCTGGCTAGCTAGGGAGCTGGGCTGTGAGTCCTTGCCTCCTAGAGCACCTCTCCTGCTGCTCCCTGTGCCTCAGAGCCCACCATGTTTGTGGAGACAGGTGCCCCTCTGGCTCTGGTGATGCGTCCTGCTGCTCTGGTTCCCATGCATTCACCCCCAGTGGCAGAGGGTGCGCAAACCCCACCCAGGGCTCACACACAGGGTGGCCCCCAAGGGAAGCAGGGCATGAGGCGCAGAGGGACCCCACTGTGGCTCCCCTCACAAAGTGCACCCAGGGCGCACCTGGGAGCAGAACTGTGGCCAGGCACAAGGAAGTTGCACAGCTTCCTCGCACCCCACAGCACTGGAGAGTGGCACTGCTGCTGTGGCCAAGCACAAGGAAGCTACAACTTCCTCGCCCGCCACAGCCTCTCTCTGGAGCTGCCACAGCCGGGCGCAAGCCAGTCTATGATGACACAGCCTGTCGGTGGGGGTGGCTGGTCGTGCCCCCTCAAAAAATACACCTGGGGCCACAGCTCCCCCAGCCCCATCACGCTACGCCACTGTTCACCCCATCCTCTCACCATCCTCTGTCACTCTGAGTACTTTCTTCACCATCCCCTGTTGCTCCAATCCTGGCTACACTGCTTGCCGGGATTCTCTTCCTCCTCTCTGTGGTCCTGCCAGTTCATGACAGCAAGAGCTAAACTTAAATTGCTTTCAAACCTTTAGTGAAACATTCCACCAGAGATGCTTATGTTTAGCCTCGGAACTGACACCCATGTTTTGAAATCTGTAAAAACACTGTTGGCACTATATTGTCTTATGGATTCTAGACGTGGTGAATCACAAACTCTGGATCCCTTTCCTACGGATGTCTATGTGAGACCATGTGTCTTTTATTCCAGTGTATCATTTCAACACAATGTAAGACATGGCTGCGTCTCCTGAGACGGGACCTGTGACTTTCAAAGGTAACCTGAGGGGCAGCCTGCTGTTTTGAACAGCAACATTAAAAAAAAATACCCATGAACAAAATGCATACTTAATGGTATTTCTTTGGCTATATATTTATATGAGGCATTTCACATTGTAGGAAAGAGAACTTTAATGCTGTTGTGGAAGGATATTATGCAATGCTCTATTACATAATATTGATAAGGTAACAGACAATTTAAAGATTTGGGAGGAGCAGCTAAGGTCAAACAAAGTGATTATAGTGTAGACGGGGACATTTTTAGTGTATATTGCAGGATACCTGCAGAATAAACTGGATTATCATAAATGACTTGTTCATTAAAAAAATACCTAATATTATAAACATTTATTCCACCTTATCCATTTCAAATGTATAATTATATCACACCGTCAGTTAATGGAAGACAGCCAGTGTCTGATGTTGCCATGAATATAAATCCCATTTCAACTAGGAGGGCCACCTATTTTTGCAAATGGACTTGACCTGCTTTAACTTTAATCCTCTTGTGCCAGAAACTTGCTCCCTGAGCACATATAGAAGTGACCATTTTGCTCTCGCCATTTGCATTCCTATTCAAAGCTTCCTTCTGAAGCAAGATGCTTTCAAAAATGCTATTTTCTTTTCAACCCTGTTCATGAAATATGAACTCAAGAGATCACTGGGTACGGATTATAGCTTTTCAGGGGCTTAAGATGGTATAATATTTTCATGTGGCCTATGTCAGTCTATGTCCCCCCCTTTGGTCTTGTCAAACAGGTTTCTGCAGTGCTTCAGAAGTGGATCATAGAGTCATATCCCACAGAATCATATGTCTGAGGTAAATTCTTGTTCAACTTTCTGCCAATCCACCCTCATCTTATAAACTTCTAATGAAGGAAAGTCTGACATCTCCTGAGGTAGTCAGATCCTGTTCTAATCTCAAAGAAACTTGTACCATGAGGAAGCTAAGGACCTACAAACATAGAACATAAGATGAGTCCTGGTGGTTTGGACCAAAGGCCTATCTAGTCCAGTTTCCTGTTCTCTTAGTGGCAAATCATCTTGAGTCCCTGTCAGAGAAAAAGTGAGGTATAAATAAGAGAAGGAGGAGGAGGAGGAGGAGGAGAACCTGAACATTCAACGTATTTCACCATTCACTTTCACCAACAGACAGGCTGTGTACATACTACCACTTGCTCCATATGCAACACACTCCCACCACTGGCAATTGAAGCCCAAGTGCACATGACATTAGCCACAATCCATAGGTATTCTATAGCTTCTTGAGAAATACTCTTGCCTGATGTGTTTCCCCTCAATCCAGCTTCCATCCTATTTGAAAATGGAAGCCATGGTTAAGCTGAGGCGTGTACATTTCAGGTGGGTGTTGCACATGCACAGTTAATAGCGCATGTGCAGACGACAGCTTCAGTGAATTGTAGTTTGTCGCAGGGAAACAAATTGGGTAATGGGCATTGAGTGAGGACGCCCACCCACCCGATCTGTATATCAATGTAGGAATGAGATTTGAAATGCAGTGAGTGAGTGGGGCTGGGGAAGACAACTTCAATGTGTGCGTTGCCTCAGATATCGTGAGAGCTGTAGTCTGGCAGTATCTGGAGGGCAACAGGTGTTCCCTCCCTGCCTCACCATCACATGGCTGGCCAATATCTATCTCTTCATTCCCTGTGTTACTGCTTCCCATTATCTAACATGAAATGGTTATGTCCTACAAGAAAAAAACCCTGTCCTTTTCTTTGTGCGATAGAACTATCCACTGGTTTTAATAATAAAAACATGGGATTATCATGCAGCTGGGCACTTTTGAAATCTGAGAAAAGAAAAGGAGATCAAGGGAAAGGAGCATGCTCAGAGAAAAAGGAGAAATATTATCTAATGGCTGCAGCCAGGCCTTGTTTTTGTGAACTACTTGCTCCAGTTCAAATTAAATATGAATGATCAAAATGATATAAGAAAGTTCAAATCCCCAGGCAATGACTTTTCTCATTTTGGGGTTATGCCTAATTAAAATAATAATAATGGGACAGGAATATTTAAGCTTAAGTTTAAGTAAGCTTTAAGTCAACATCCTATGTTGAAATAAAATTCCCCAAAATTCCCAGGAGAGCCTGAACTGATTCTATAAAATCCAACTGCATAATCCAACATAAGCCTGCATGTCAAAAAAAGTTTGAGATTTTCCTGTTTACCTCATGAAGCTAAGGAATATTATTTCTCACGTCCATTTTGGGTGCAGCAAAGATACCACGTGGATTTTGCCTTGTGAGGTCTAAAGATGGTTTTCAGTCTACCTTTTATACTCAGGTTTGAATACCCAATGACCTTGGAGCCTGTACAATGGACGCATGCTGTTCATTTAAGTCCCACAATGCAGCAGGAGGCAAGACTTCTCCTACCTATTCAGTTCACTCTGCATTGAGTCATCTACCTCCCTGTCCCTGCTGTAGTGAGGAGAACTGTGTCGCAAGCCACATCATAGGTCTTGTTTCATTAGTTACATGTACAGTGGGACCTCGGGTTACAGACGCTTCAGGTTACAGACTCCACTAACCCAGAAATAGTACCTCAGGTTAAGAACAGTTTCAGGTTAAGAATGGACCTCCAGAGCGAATTACATTCTTAACCTGAGGTACCACTGTACAAGGAGCCTTAGAGTGCTTTTCACAGTTCTCCTCTCCATTTGCTCCTCACAACGACCCTGCGAGGCTGACAATGAGTAGCCAAAGGTCATGCAGAGAGATTAATGGCTGAGTAGGGATGAAAGGGCAGATAACAGTACTGTGGATGAAATTAATGAACTGGGGAATCTTCACGTTCATTTAAGACTGTAAAGACTCCACATACAAAATAAACTGCTTCCTGTCACTTCAGAATAACACCAATAAAGATATTTACATCACTTATTTGAGGAAAAACATACAGAAGTAGCCACAGAAAAAGGAATCTGACACCCTGGATCTTTGGGCAATATCCAACAAAGTGCTTTCACTAGCACATGGTGTTGTTGTTGTTGTTGTTGTTGTTGTTGTTGTTGTTGTTGTATACCTTCCCTCATCTGAAGATCACAGGGCAGTTTACAATATGGCTGCACCATGGAACTTCCCCTTGCTGTCCTTTGCCCCTAAATCTGTACTGGGGTTTCCCTCAACCCTCTGTAGGAACGTGGGTGAAGCTGTGGTCTAAACCACTGAGCCTCTTGGGCTTGCCGATCAGAAGGTCGGCAGTTTGAATCCCCACAGCGGAGTGAGCTCCCATTGCACTGTCCCAGCTCCTGCCAACCTAGAAGTTCAAAAGCACGCCAGTGCAGGTATATAAATAGGTTAATAATAATAATAATAATAATAATAATAATAATAATAATAATAATAGATTTTTATTTATATCCCAGCCTCCCCGGCCAAAGCTGGGCTCAGAGCGGCTAACAACAGTAAAAATAGCACAATTTACATAAAATGGTGTTTCCATGTGCTCTGGTTTCCGTCACAGTGTTCTGTTGCACCAGAAGCAGTTTAGTCATGCTGGCCGCATGACCCGGAAAGCTGTCTGTGGACAAATGCCGGCTCCCTCGGCCTGAAAGTGAGATGAGCGCTGCAACTCCATAGTTGCCTTTGACTGGACGTAACTGTCTAGGGGTTCTTTACCTTTTTACCTTTATATGCCATATGGTCCTGGCATCAGATTCCTCAAGATATAATAAATATCAAATCATAAAACATTTGAGCATTCAGAGTAAAGGCTTGCCATGAATAAAAACAATAGTGAAAAGTCACTTTGTGATGACTTTAGCTTAGCAAAGAGTAACGTGGGAATCAGACCGTTGTCAAGAATGACTGTCTACTTGCATATACAGGAAAGAAAAAGCAAAGAGTTCACTTGCAATATCATTTAGATATTACAGTGATATTTGGACAGATCGTTCTTGGCTGAGCTGAACATCCTCTGCATAACCTTTGAAAACTTCATTTCATCTTTGCTCTTACGTCAACCCAGCTGGAGAACTGGGTAAGAAATAAATAAGGAGTAGAAACTGGCTGCACACCAGATGTTTAATATGTGCTAATCCCTTCCAGGTAAATACTTTTATTTTATTTAAAAAAAACAGTAATTCTAAAAAGGAGGTTAGACTTACTACATGCTATTTTTCACATTTACTGCTGAGCTAGAGCCCATTTACTCCGAGACGATGAATATATTGGTGCCAGAAAATATGGTAAAGTTTCAAGGGGAAGCACCACCAACCCTTGTAGGGAATATTATCTGCCTGCCAAAGACAACACACAGGATAGCTTTATGTTCCACAAACCTTCCCAGTCTCTGTGGGCTAGGATCGAGTATCTAGCCAAGAAGCATATGAGGATCCAGCCTACCTAGGAGTCTGGGCTTTGTGAGGGATGGAGGGATGGAGGAAGTGAAGCCCTTGCCAACAGGGACCACCCGCCTTCGTCACCATGGTAAGCTGGCTCTTTGAACCCGTATCTGCAATTTCCCTTCCCCCTGGCAATATGACTTGTGTTGTGGTCATGTTGCCAAAAGGAAGGCAAGCTAAGCCGTAGCCCAAACTAACTGCTCAGGCTTGATTACATTCCTGATGCACCACAAAACTCATTTACAAAATAGTATTTTCAAGGGAAAGTTGAAAGTATGTTCCCAGAGGTGGAAGAAATGAAATCTTAGGGGGCTTTTTGTTCTGTTGATTTGCCCTCTAGCTAAACTATCTTGCCATTTGTGTTCATTTAGAGCTGCTTGGCAGGCTGAGTGTATGTCTGTGCGTGTGTATATGATTCATACGGAACTGTAAAGAAGAAATGTTGGCTAGTCAGTCTTATAAACCAAAGTTCGTTGTGGTTTATAAAAACTAAGCAGTTTGTCAATTATCATTTGCAAAGAATGGCACGTGCCAACTTTTTTCCTGCACTAGGACTCATTAGCCTTTGTTATGACATGCCAGGCAGTGAAGTTCACTAGATAAGAATTTTCTGTTCTGAGCAGTAGTTCTGTCCTGGTTTATACACTCAGCACCTCTGTAAGAAAAGCATACTAGACTGGAATCCTATACACAGACACTTAACCTGGGGGTAAGTCCTATTGAGTAGACAAGTATAGCATTGCACGGCACAATAGTGTACCATTTATCATTAAGGATGCCTCCATTTGACCTGTTCATTAACCAATCAACCTGAATTGTTTGTGTGGTGATTATATGCAACTCAGAACCTCAATACTTCAACGACTGTGTCTCCCCACATGAAATAACTTGGACCCTGAACATGGCATCTGAGACCCTTATCCATGTGTTCCACACTGAGGGAGGTTTGGAAGGTGGCCACATGACAGGCCTTCTCAGTGGTGGCTCCCCATTTATAAAATGCTCTCCCCATCAGTATCTGTTTCGGGCTCTGGGCAAAACCATTATTGTCCTCCCATGCTTTTCAATCTTAATTTACTTATCTTTTAGCAGAGTGGCGTGGAACTTGATCGGCTCCTTTATATTTATTACTGGTGTGTTTAAAGCTGTTTTTATGCTTGTTTTTAAGTGTTTTTTGTAAGTTGCTTTGATTAACTTTTCTGGAAAAAAAGCAACTTAATAATGATAACAGTGACTTCCCTTCAATTGATTGTTATCCCACACTTTCTAGCGGGTTTCCCCACCACTCTCCTTATTGCAAGACAAGAAGTCCATTCTCCTTGGCCCAGTATACCTGAAGGAGCATCTCCACCCCCATCGTTCTACCCAGACGCTGAGGTCCAGCGACAAGGGCCATCTGGCAGTTCCCTCACTGTGAGAAGCAAAGCTACAGGGAACCAGGCAGAGGGCCTTCTCGGTAGTGGCGCCCGCCCTGTGGAACGCCCTCCCATCAGATGTCAAAGAGATAAACAACTACCTGACATTCAAAAGACATCTTAAGGCAGCCCAGTTCAGGGAAGTTTTTAATGTGTGACATCTTAGTGTATTTTTGGTCTTTGTGGAAGCCACCCAGAGTGGCTGGGGAAACCCAGCCAGATGGGCGGAGTACAAATAATAAATTATTATTATTATTATTATTGCAAAAAATCCATTTTTTAAAAAATAAAAAGACTTGTTGTGGAAGAGTGCCAGAGCACTTTAATCCACTTCAATTGTACAAACCTAAACTTTTAAGTATGCAGTTGCATCTCTACTGCTAGATAGTGACAATTGGGAGGGGACCAGAGATGGCTGGAAAAAAGAAACGCTTAGATGAGCCCAACAGTTTCTACAGGTTAATGGGAGAATCTATCTTCTCAACGTTGTTTTGAGACCCCAAACATTCCCTGCCACACATCAATGCCTTTGCTGCATTCAACATTTACTTTCAATAACTTGTTAATATAAAACTCATCACTTTGGCTGCTGCCTGAGTACTACTTCTAACCTACCACGAATACAAGAGGCTGTTTGCTTGAACGGGTTCAAATGTCCTGCTTTGAACCCTCCTTTCTAGCTATATTTATTCATGTTATGTCAGAAAATCAGATTAGATTGGATGCTCAGAACATACTAAAACTGTATTTTAGCAGTTTTCTCCTTAATGACACAGTTTTGGATGTAGTCCAAATACGGACAGAATCAACAACATTTGCTTCAAAAAGCCCTGTAAGATCTTTCCTTGGAGAGATTTGTGTCACAGGAATGACAATCCCTTAATGGTCATCTCCGTTTACCGCAATATTTAAGGATTTTTAGCCAACCAAAAAAACATTCTGCTAAATCCAAAGTAACAGTCAGATGATATTATGCTGTTCATTTTCTAAAAAGGAAAACTGTATTATACTCTGCATTGAAGATGCATGTTTAACATTTTGCTAACAGAAGCATCACACAAAGCACAAGATTCTGAGATACCTCAACTGGGGTTTTTAACTGGAGTTGGTAGCTCAGTTCTTTGGACATGTTGTTAGTTTTATTTCTCACAAGAATGACACAGTTGTTCTTTGGCATCCAGATAACTTTACTAAAGATGCCCAGATCATTCTGTGGCACTATCCTGCCCCTGATCTCATGTTGTGTAGGGGTGAGGTAGAGTAATAATACCAGAACAGGCACAACAGACATTAAAAGATCAAGAATGAACATGGAAGAATGTTCAGAGACTGACAAACAAAGGGGATGTGGGGGTGACAGTGGCTGCAGAGGAGAAGAAGGTGAGGGGTATCTTCCTCTTATGAAAGAATATGGAAAAGGAGTCACAAGGCAGCCTAGAAAGAGAAGGGGAAGCAGTTCCAGAAAGCACTGCAGCTCATCTGCCTGGCATGCGGAAGGTCCCAGGGAACAACTCCTGCTAGAAATCCTAGCAAAATTCTGCCAGTCATTGTAGACAGCACTGACTTGGTATATGGCAGTTTCTCCTGTGTAGTAAATAGATGCAGGTTGCATTAGTCGTGCCATGAGCATGAGTTTGTGCAGCCCTTTTCCCTTCGAAAGTCATAGAAACAGCAACTGGGAAAGTTGGGGCTCTCACGCCATGCCCTTTGAAGGGGAAAATTGACACACAAATGCCCTTCACAACTAATGGAGCATACACATATCTTCACAAGATGGGAAAAGATATGAGGCGCTCATATCCACATTTTGAAAAACATAACATTGTATTTTGAAACAAATGCAGCAGCAAAATGGGTGTGCGCGCACACAAACAAATCAGCAATACAAGAGGACTACCGATTAAGGCGAAAGGAGGTAAGAAAACTCACAAATCAGGATTATCATCGGTAAGTTGTGGGCAACAGAGTGAAGCAGAATTTAGCTATGCAAATACGCTAACCTCATGCATCAGTGGCAAGCTTTTGCCAGAATATATGCAAAAGAGATTTTGAGGTGTGGAGACCTGCTGAGCACAACAAAAACTCTGCTAGTACTCAGCAAGTTCTGTCAGAAGTCAAACAATTCCTGCCTCCCTGCCCCATCTCAGTTCCGCTCTTTGTCACTGAAGCACTTCATGTAGGAACAAGCAATTACAGCTATCGGTGAAACAGTTGACTACCTCTCAAGGCTTCATAGCACATGATTTGATTTGTAATGGGCTAAACAGTATTATGTGCTCTTGATTATAAACTGGAATAATGTTGCCTTAATGTTCGCCTAAATCGAAAAAAGAGAAGTCGGGAGCGAAGACGATGTGCGGAATAATGGCGTATGCCTAATTACTCTTCTCAAGAGCAGGCTGTCTAGACAGCCAAGCAAGTTAGAACAAAGTAAGATGGAGGGTGAAAATTCAAAATATAACCATAGCAACAATAAAATAGTAAGAGAAGCAAGCAAATTATGTCTTATGCTAATTCTACAGGGAGCCTTAACAATGTGAAAGGAAAAGGAAACATAAAACAACCGACCGAATTCCCTCAAACACACACACACACACACATTTCTAGATGACAGAAACGAACTTTTGTGGACAGTTACAAGTATGTCACATGTCCTATTTAATGGGTAAAGGCAGGCTTGAAAAAAACAAATTCTTTAGATGGTGAACATTTACTATGTTTCGTTAATGGACCTCTCTGTGTTCCTGGCACAACAGGTTTGGGGTTGGGAGGGGAGGGGGCGTTGCTTGTTTTTACATCAAATCTGACTCTCAGATCTACATTGTGTGAAAACATCCAGGAGGGGAAGGGGAAAAGAAAGGCAAAGGATTGGCGAGGTCTGCAAACACAAAAATAATGAGAAGCAGATCCTACATAAACAGTCAGAAATTATTAGTCCAGATTTAATACAATACTAGGGAGTAACAGTCCCCTAAATAATTTATTTCAAACCAAAGGCCTTCAAAAAACATAAACATTTATAAGAACATGAGAAGTGCCTACTGGATCGAGCCAAGATCCAATCTAGTCCAGCAGCCTGATCTCATAGCGACCAATCAGATACTTGTGTGAAACCTGAAAGCAGGATTCGGACACAAGAGCACTTATCCCTTCCTGGGGTTTTCAGCAATTTTGGGTATTCAGAAGCTGTGGAGGCAAAGCATAGCCCTCATGGCTAATAGCCATCACTAGTCTCTTACCAATTTGTCTACAGTGATAAAAAAATAAAATAAGTAAAGGCAGTGCTGGGGTGGGGCAGGGAGAAGGGGGAACTCACCTGATTTGCATGGATCAGCTGAGAAGGGGAACTGTTTTGCCAGAATGTGTGTGAGAGCGTATGGAGTGGCCACACCCACTGCCAGCATGTGGACCTCAGAGGGTTGGTCAAGGGTGAATGTGGCCCATAGGCCAGAAAAAGGTTAACCACTCTTGCTTTAGGGTCATTCATATAAATGATTAGCCCCATCCCGCAACACCACATATATATCATTCCAACTACTAGAGCACATTATAGTCCAGCCTAACAGATATTTAAGTTACTTCTGCTTCCTATAAATACATCTAAAACGTGTGTTGTCTACCAATGAGTTACGTTGCAAACTGGATTCCAAATGGCTGATAATATGTAAACATACTTCCATACCCATGAAGTTGGCTCTAAGATTTGACATGCCATTCAGCAGAACCGGACTGCTTTCCAATACTTCTCAGTACTTCTTTGCACTAGCGGAATGCTATCACACAATCACTGACATTTATTTATGGGATTTGTAATTTACACTAGTGGAGAACACTGGCCCTTCTGGTACAAAAGAGCTTCCTGCAGGGCAGTACAAGAATGGGGTAACTGTAATTTGATGTCACACATACATAATGTTGTTGTTGCTGTTGTTTAGTCGTTTGGCGTGTCCGACTCTTCGTGACCCCATGGACCAGAGCACGCCAGGCACTCCTGTCTTCCACTGCCTCTCGCAGTTTGGTCAAACGCATGTTAGTAGCTTCGAGAACACTGTCCAACCATCTCGTCCTCTGTCATCCTCTTCTCCTTGTGCCCTCAATCTTTCCCAACATCGGTCTTTTCCAGGGAGTCTTCTCTTCTCATGAGGTGGCCAAAGTATTGGAGCCTCAGCTTCAGGATCTGTCCTTCCAGTGAGCACTCAGGACTGATTTCCTTAAGAATGGATAGGTTTGATCATCTTGCAGTCCATGGGACTCTCAAGAGTCTCCTCCAGCACCATAATTCAAAAGCATCAATTCTTCGGCAATCAACCTTCTTTATACATACATAATACAATGGCCAATTCAAAGGTTGTATGAAAATACAAAAGAGGCTAGTTGCTCCATCCATTGCTGGCGACCATCTGGAAAATGCTATATATTGGACAGCAGAACTAGGTTGCCTATCATTAATTCTAGATTACACTTCCTGCCCCTTAAATTTGCAAACTGTTCCCCCCCCCCCAATTTATTGCGCTCCATCATTCATATTTGTCTGAGCAACCCATGCAGAATGTCAGGCTTTGTCACTGTTGATGTATCACTTCGTATCTTCTCCGTTTTTTGAACATTCCTCCATTAATGTTTAACATCAGTGACCAAAGCAAGAAGCTAGTTTGGCAAGGAGTGTGGGCGTCGAGTGGCTTTTCTCAAGCAGTAGCATCCCATGCCTTGTGGGAAACGCTTTCGAAATCAAGAAGCATTCCAAAAAGCGGCGTCTGATAGGACATGGAGGGAGAGGCCAGCTGTTCAAAGAAGAAAGCCAAAACTGGGCTAGCACAAACCTAAATAGCTCTTCGGATCACAGCTTGTGTCAGCAAAACCATTTCTCTGAAATCCCTGTGAAACAGTACTATCTGGAATGGCTCTTACTAGCAGAAATTGTAGAGATTTGGTTGCAGTGGAATGCTGGAGTGGAAGCAGAGGCGTTGCTGTGTTGGCTAACGGATCTGTGATTAGGACCATGCATGTGCTTCAGAAACTGTGATGTCATGGAAATGATAGTCTTCGCCATGTGGTTCCTCAGCCACAGTTATGATAATTAAACCTGCTGACTCTGGGGTGTGGCTAAGTAAAGCTTGAATTCATGAGAGCAAGAACGGCTTTAGGATTTTTCATATTCACTCAGTTTCAGCTACAGATGGCTAGCCCAACTTCATTTTCTGCTGCTAATCTTCATTCTCCAGTGTTTGAATCTAGAAAACTCAATGGTGTGTAACTAGGGCTGCAATCTATACACACTTAGCTGAGAGTAAGTTCAATTGAATTCGGTGGGACTTATTTCTGAGTAGACACATATCCGATTGCACAGAATAGCAGCGCGAGCCAGCTTTATTTAGTCTTCACTGTGCTCATCACTGTCAGTGGGAAACCACAAAAGGAGAGAGTTAACCTGATTTTAGAAAGATTCAGATGTTGCTTTGTTTATGTAACTCCTTCCAGAATGAAATTTTAAAGTGAAAGCAAAATTGCTCCATTTCAGATAGCAGAAACCAAGTCTAGCTCATTAGTGTTTGGCATCTATATATCAGGAAGAAACTAAGAAATCAGAGACATCCTGGAGGTGTGTGCTTTACAAAAAAATCAGCCATATTGAATTTATTTTCAAATCTGAGAAGAGCTCATAAGTTTCTGATCCAATTTTCTTTAAAGCAAACAAAAAAACAAATGAAACTCTCATATATAATATAAATCTAAAACACTGTTCCAGATTTTCTAATTCACAGGCAGAAAAAAGCTTCCAGGAATAATTCTCCATTGCAGAATATTATTTTGTTTCTTGAGGAGTTCACTTTTAAAGCTTCCAAAAGTGTTATTTAAGTCTCCATTTAAAAATGCTAATAAAATAGAGACTGTTAAACTGTTCAGATAAAGGTCCAAAACTGGTGGCTTTTCTTATCATGGCTACATGGATGGTTGCTGCCCATCTGTGAAGTCAATGGAGAATCTTGGAGTTCTGAGAAACTACACTTTTGGAAAAGTTAACCAAACAACTCAGAGCTACAGGAGAAAATGCAGACAAGGAAAAATTACCATGAAATTTGGCTTGACCCCCCCCCCCATATAAATATTATAGATAGTTGACAACTCCCAGATTATCATGGGCTGCTTTGCAGAGATACTTTCAGTGTCATTAAGGCACTCAAATTAATCTGACATTTATGTATGAAATGAGATTGAGGCCGTTCCTCAGATTGCTTATTGCTTATTGTTTATTGTTCATTTTTATGTTGTTTCAGTTGTTCATTGTTATGGGAAAAGCCATTTACATAAATGAAAGTCAGAAAACAATCAAATGTGAATTGCCCATCCTCCATTTCTGCCTGCTATGAAACAATTCAAAAGTCAGATTACTGCCAGGAGATAGAGGCAGAGGGAGGGTGATGGGAACAGAACACAGCAGCAGTGCCAGAGAAGCCACAGCTGAATCTTCCTTTGCAGCTGTGAAGTTGTTACAAGATAGGGTGGTTTTCAAGGTTGGGACCTAGAAACCTCAGTTCACTGCGAAGGGTAGCATAAGTGGCAATACACTGCTAATTCAACACATGGCAAAAGTCTAAATGGTGATTTAAAAAACAAACAAAACCCTAACACTGTCACAATAACACTTGTATTGGCTTTGGACGTCACCTCTTTTTCTAGAAAATATAGCTCTGCTAGAATCCAATGATGAGCAAGTGTTTTATCTGATTGTATTTTATTTTGTTGTTAATTCGCTTTAAGAAATTTCTTTTTTCCTTTTTTTTGTATAAAAGGTAAAGAGACCCCTGACCATTAGGTCCAGTCGTGGACGACTCTGGGGTTGCGGCGCTCATCTCGCTTTACTGGCCGAGGGAGCCGACGTACAGCTTCTGGGTCATGTAGCCAGCATGACTAAGCTGCTTCTGGCGAACTAGAGCAGCGCATGGAAATGCAGTTTACCTTTCCACCACAGCGGTACCTATTTATCTACTTGCACTTTTGTGCTTTTGAACTGCTAGGTTGGTAGGAGTAACGGGAGCTCACCCCGTCGCAGGGATTCGAACCACCAACCTTCTGATTGGCAAGCCCTAGGCTCTGTGGTTTAACCCATAGTGCCACCCGCGTCCCAGTTTTTTGTTTTTTGTTTGTATAGTGACTAACAAATTATTATTTATGTCCTGTCCAACTGGCTGGGTTTCCCCAGCCACTCTATGTAATAAATAATAACAGTAACTGAACGTTCTTTTGTGTAACAGGACTTCACCTTCCTCTTCTCCCATTTCTCCCCAAACAAATCTGTTTTAGTTCTCTTAAGAGGAAAAGGAAGTTCTATTGCATGAGCAGAAATGCACTCCACATTCACAGACAAAAAGAAAACAAGAAAGTTATTCCCCTCACACATCTACAACACTGAAAACATTGAAAGAGTCAGGGCACAGGCCACTGCACAAATGTGCATAAAATCTGCATATGCTAATTTATATGCATAGCTAAAACTTTAGGTCTCTGATGGTGACTAGGGTCTCACAGCACTGAGCTTTTGTGCTGTGCTTTCTAGCAACCATGTAAGTAAGTGATAGGATTGTTGTTATTGTTGTCTAAAAAAGGAGTGAGGGAAAGAGGCAGGAAGACTGGGACTCTGGTAAAAAGACCTAGAGCTTACTCCCTAACAACGCCCTTAGTTCCTACAATGGAAAAGGCTGTGGAAACCACAATAGAAGTTTATCTCCCTTATATGTTATGTCTCTTTTTAAGAAAACCCACAAAGCAGTGCACTCAATGATCACAACACACACCTGAAAAGTGTCCAGACCTGGATGTATTGATGTTACTGATTAAACACACCAACCCTACAAGAACCCATGCCAGAACTCACCACAAACGCCTCCCTTGTTCTCTTATAATGGCAATGGCACCCACCTGAGAGGTTAGAAAAAGCCATGTGGATTCTGTCCATGTTTGCACAGATGGGTGAAAGCCACCCCCCCTCCTCAGATTGACACATAAATGAACCAATGTGCTTCCCTCTCCTAAAATGGGAAACAATGCAGTTTCATTTCCCAAAACAGTCTGATATAACAGTGAGGTGCTTCTAGTGGTGCAAGCCGCCATCTTAGATTATATCCTGTATGTTCCTCAGCTGTGAATTTGCTATAGCAGCCAAGGCGTTATGACCGAAATGTTCAAAAGCAACACATATTTGAACTAAGCAAAAATGACTGTTTCCTTAAGTGTTATAAACTTGAAGTCATTGACAGAAATATTTTAACATGATTTGGGGATGTGAAGCAAGGGAGGGTGAAGTTCCCATTAGAAAAGGACCCAGACCACAACAGTTGGAGCTGAGCTGAGATTTTCTTAGCATCTGGATAGTATTCAATTCTGGGGTTTTGGTCTGGCTGTTCTTACGAATTGAGACTAGCTACAAAGTTTGGAATTTTGACTATAGCTCTCCCAGAGGAGCCACAGACTTGAGTCAAACCCCTTCCAATTCATATGCCTCCAAATAATACAAGTTAAACTCTTTGAGCTATGTTTATTCTGAGCCTCATAAAGTGGGTGGTCTCATTTTTTCTTCTTTACCCACAATTTAAATAAAATACATCTTTGATAGGTGTCTCAGATTAATCATCACCACCACCCTTCTCCTTCATTCTTTCCTGTGCTGAACAGCAATTAAGAACATAAGAGATCTGCTGAATCAAATCATTGATCAATATTCATTGACCACCCACCTATGCAATGTCCTTTAAAAGGATCTCAAAACATCTACAGCACGATGACACAAGATTTCTTCACCATGGGAATACATGCATGCATTCTTCACTTGGCAGAAAAATGTATCTGTTCCACTGGGGAAGGAAAGATAAAGATTAATTAGTTCCATAACACACATAAGAAGGTTTGGATTAACTATTCATATTGGTTTAAATGGGACACAGCTCAACAAACTTAGATCTAACACGCTGTGTCCCAACTTGGCAATTTCATTCTTTGTCATTCTTGACCTTGTATGTTCTTGGTCATACAATGACCTTGGTCATTCACAGACTTTGTATATGTTTTATTAAAAATCCAAAATGATTGTGATCATCACAATTCTCTGCAATTCCGAACCCTTTGATTTATTTGTAAGTGGCTTGAATAGAAACTCTGTGCAGCCTCAACTGTTGATTTTAATAAACTTTTGAACCTTTTGTGTTTTCTATCAATAATTTTTAAAGTTTTTTTATATTGTTGCAAACTGCTTAGAAGTTTGGTGGTTTGGGGGTTTTTTTTACAAACAAATTTTATCTACATTTTATTAAATGTCTGGTTGTCTCTGTTTCCATAGATGGAGAATATTAGGAGTCCTACCAGGTTTGATTTTGGGTCAATGGCTTTAAAGGAATCCCCATCTCAGCTTGTCTGGTCTCCTTGAGGATCAGGTGGTCATTTCCTTTAAAAACTAGAACACCAAACACTATGAACCCTACCTTCCACCCAACCACCCCCAAAAATCCCTGCTAAGACTGCAGAATTGATTCACTCTGTTCCTTTCCCTCTTGCCTTGAATTGTCTTGAGGTGAAGAAAAGCAGCCAGTGCCCAGGCTTTATATCCCTAAAGCTAGAGCACAATACAAAGTTATAACTCTGCTTCGATCCTTTGTTTTGAAAAATTAAAGCATTGTGTGAGTCACAATGTTCATGTCTTTAGGTTCCTTTGTTTCAACATTTGTATCTATGGCATCTGTGTTCTATAATTATACATGAGTGACAAATGTCTGTTACTTGCTGCTCTCTATTACTAGGATCTACTGGTATTTCTCCTATGAACTTGGGAGTCCTAACTCAGTTGCTCACAATTTTGGGGGGCTGCACCCTGTAAATCCTGTCAGCAGCACCAGCCCCCACTGTCCCTGGAATCTCAATGTCCTTGAAGAGGTTTGTCTTCAACATCCTTCCTTCTAGCTCACATTTGGTGCCTGAGGCAGAACAGCAAATGGCACCCCCTTCAAAAAATATAAGCGACGGTACATAGTGCCAAGGTCAGCCAAGTTATTTTGGCACCTGAGGCAAGAAAATCCCACAATTACCTCTCACTCCCTCTGACAGTAATAACAAATAACAATTTGCTGTCCTTTGGTGACTCCCAAAATCTGCTGCCTGAGGCAGCTTCTCACTCTGCCTAATGGCAGGGCCATCCCTGGGCCTCTCTGCAATCGGGCCTCAGCCTTCACTTCCATGTGATTGTTTCTGCCTCTCAAAGTCCTAGAAGTTTCTGTCCAAGCTGCCTCTGCCTGCCTCTCTCTCTCTCTCTCTCTCTCTCTCTCTCTCTCTCTCTCATGCACTCACACAATCTCCAGAAAAGTATACACACTTCCACCCCAGGGTTGATAACCAGGAAGTTCTGGGTATGGTGTTCCTTTCCTTGGTCCATTTCCAACTTAGCTGGATGTGGAGACAGCTTGGGAGCAGTGGACTGCTTCCCCTCCAGCAGGGCTGAGTTTACAAAAGAGATTTCACACTATATAGAGTGGACTCTCTCAATAGGTCACCCAATATTGTGGGACTATGACTTCCATCATTCCTAGCTAGCACGATCAGGGGGGCTGTATTCTATAACATCTGGGGACCCAAAGTAGAGAAAGGCTGGTCCAGAGATAAATTATTACATTGGGGCCTCTTCCTCACCCAGCTTGTAAACCAGATGGTTGAGCTATTCCTGCTTGTTTAAGAAAGAAGGAAACAGCATGCTGAAACTGGCCTTCTTCACCTTTCTATATCAGCAGAACAAGCTGGTTACTGTCCTGCCTTGGCTACTCAGAAATTGTGAGATAAAAGTCTGGGGGTTGTGCAGCCTTAGCAAGTCCACATCAGGCTTGTGTTGAGGGGCATAGCATATAGCACAGCATTTCATGTCCCTCTAGGAACAGTTAATGAATCTATTATGGTTGCTTTCAGTCACCTGGGACCCTCTAGGTCAGGTATGTCCAAAGTCCGTTTCGGGTTGGTTACGGGTTGGTTTAATTCGACCCCTGTGGCAGTTTATTAGTTTATTTCCTGGGGGTAAAATTCTAAAAAAAGCTCAACAACTTTGGAGTAAAATAATAAAAAACAACTTTGGTTGGCCCTTTGGTCTGGCCCTTACGGTCCTTCACTTCATCAATTCTGGCCCTCTTTGAAAAAAGTTTGGACACCATTGCCTAGATGTTTTGGACTACAACTAGAGTGCAACTTCCTTTTTGCATCACATTTGAATTCATGCTAAATTTTCTCCAGCTTGATACAATCAACCCTTCCTAATCTAGGCCCATGTACACGAAACTATATTTCCTTCATGTTCAAGTTTTCCCATATAGCCAATAATGGTTTGTTCAGGTGGACATTAGCTTTTGAATTATTTCCATGTATCGTTCTGTTGAAAAAATGGAACAATAGGGAGAAGGGGAGGGGAGTATTTGCAATCTGCTGGTTTCTACCTCAAACTCCAACATTAACTGCATGGCTTTGCATTCTTAGGAAGGAGATTGGCCCCAAGAAACAACCAAGATGCTTATTTGATGTGGCACCGAGGACAGTTTACTGATGCTTTGTAACTGCAGGTTTAATTTAAGGACAAAGTTTTGCTCACTGTGAAATCTTTTCCTGTTCACCTGCCGCTGTCATACTGAGCAATTAAAGCGTCGTGCACTTCATTCCATGGGAAAAGCAAAGACAGAAGAGAATCATAGTTACAGTATTTCTGACCTAGCTAGGTCTCGATTAAAAATGTAGATTTGTTTATCCCAAATATCATTTAAATTTACCTTAAATGTGAACCTCGGTTTTATAAATGGTTCCCATTTCCAATTAGCCAAATTAAACAGAGAGCAAAGAAAATTAGGATTAGGTAGATTCCATGTGGGGTAGGCTCACTAGTACATCTAGTTTTTGTGTGCAATCTGTTATAGTTATGTATGTATTTATATATCACCCATCTGACTGGGTTGCCCCAGCCACTCTAGGTGTTTCCCAACAAAAAATAGTAAAAACACAATACAACACCACACACAAAAAACTTCCCTGAACAGGACTGCCTTCAGATGTCTTTTAAAAATCACATAGCTGTTTATCTTGAATATTGAATATCATTCAATATAGACAACATTTCATGATCTGCCACTTTTCATGTTCTCTTTCACCATCCATTTACTAGCCCTGTATGCACCAAAGCTTATTACTCAAACGTTTGTGCCACATTCACTAATACAACTACGACCCAATCCCTCTCTGACATTGGTCTCTGGCGTTTCAGAAAATCCATTTAATCCAATTTAAATATATGTCAAGTGGAGTTATAACCTGCAACCTTGTTCGATTCAAAGGCAACAACATGAATAGGTCTTACTTTCTTGGGTTATGTTACATCGCACCTTAATTTCATGAAGTCCTCTGCAGAACTGGAAGTACGTACAATTAGGAACTTGCAGCCTCGGGTCGTGTAGCCTTGGGTGAACCGGTGGAGGTGGTGGCATGAAGCCTGAAGTTTGTGCCAAGGAGCAAATGTAAATCAAGCTTGGCATTGAGATGAACTTTCTGGGGAATCTGGCCAGATCTGGCAATAAATCCAAAAGGTAAAGCAAAGTCACTGTTAGGGAACAAACTACAAAGTAAATCTCAGGGAATGATCAAAGAAACATGGTGCAGCTACCTTGCTGAAATAAAGCAAGTCTGAGTCTGGCTTCTGCTCGGATAGGAGACCACCTGTATTCCCCCTTGTAAAGTATATTGAACTCCTGAGGTGATACATAAAACAAATCTGCTATTAAGGCATCATAGCAACAAGCATGAATGCAAAAGCTGATTTTTACTATGTTGGTGGTGGTGGTCATGAGAGGCAAAGGGGCATTTTTGAAATTGCTTGTCTAATTAATGCATGAAGGGGTTAAGACCATAGAGTAAGCTGTCCTGCCAGGCTTAGCTCACCTTGGGAAGGATTGGGTAATCAAGACTTTGTCCCCTCCAGTCTACTCAATGTGTGCAGAGTTGGTCTAGTTTAGCTGCATGGCTCTCACAAGTCATTTGAGTGTTCCTATACTAACAATTTTGGAACTTTCACCACTTTGGATCTAAGTTACATTTTATTGCCTGTGCAACTTTTTAGAAAAGCACATGAACCTGGCCTTTGAAGAGTTTGTAAGGAAGCCAATTTTTAATTTACCAAATGTGTGCTCTCTTCGTGTGCTGAGGAAAGAGGGAAGTTTTGGAACACACAAGGGCATATTTTGTGAAGCTAAATCTCTGCTTGGGTTCTCTCAGCAAAGAGTGCTTGCCCCAAACTTGGATGGCATATCAGGAATTCTCCTTTTTATACCTTTTAAAAATTATTTGCACTGACAGAAATGATGTTGGCTTTTGGATGGAGATGGAGGAAGGAACAGTGACCTATTCCCCCCACCCCCAGTGCTTGATCCCTTAATTTCATCTGGTGGGGTGAGGGAAGATTAGTTTAGCTGAGAACTCTCATTGTGGGAAAGGCAGGCTACCTGTGAACCAGTGCTTGGAGTGCTGCGGAATGCCCTTGGGCACAGATAAAGCCCACAGATTAGCTAAATGGTATTTCTTATTTACCATTTTGAGAGAGATCAACAACACTGCAAATCCCAAGAACACAGAAGTGATGAAATCAGGAAGCAAAAGAGATAACCCCCCACCAAAACAAAAACCCCAAACCCACTGAACAATTAAGTCAAGTAACACAAAAGTATTCTATTCAGATGCGCATGGGGTGTGTGTGGAATTTTCATTATGTTTAATGCTTAAGAAACCCCAGTGTATTTGATGCATACAGGATAAAAGTAGTTGCCAGCTGTTTTCTGGCAGAGTTTCTAAACTTTTAACAGCTGTGTGGCGAGCAGGTTGATCCTCCCCACCCCCACCTGAATTATCAGGTTCCTTGTTTGGACAATGTAGTCAAGCCTCCATTCTCAAGGAGTTTACATACTGGGGAAGTAACAGGAGGATTAAAGGGAGAAAAGGATAGATGTCCTTGCCTTCTGCCCTACCAGTCCCAATGGGCACCAGCCACCACTGGTTGCTGGACTCCAACTCTCATCAGTCCCAGCCAGCACAGCCAACATCCCATCCACCAACATTTGGAGCACCAAAGGTTCACACTCTACCATACGGAAAACAGACGTTTGGAGGATAGTTGTGAAGGAAGGGAAAGAGGTGGCCCCAGGGGTGGTCAGAGGTGCTCTGTGAGAGGTCAAAATTTGGCAACCCACCACCTCTCACCTTCCGTTCTGCTCAATCCACTATGTCATGGTTGTGACGCCCTGCAGCACCCCCTAGGCTCGGCACCCAGTGCAGTGGGACCAATCCTGCTGCCCTAAATCCACCTCTGGGTGATCCAGTATTCCAGGTAAGGCAGGGAGACCTGCAGGGAGGGCAACCAGAGAGACTGTGCAGAATCACTTTAAGGAAAAGGAAATCTTAATTGACTTGCGAGCCGTAGTCAAAGCAGGGAACGGCCAAGACACAGCCAGAGTTTCATCAGCTAAGGAGACAAAGATGGATCATGGGGGGATTTCTGCCAAGTTGTGCAGGAAGAGCACAACCTAGGCTGTGTACACATTACCATTTACTCCGGCTCCAGTCATCTCCCAGGGCTGGTGCTTGAAGCCAAGTAAACATGGCAATAGGCATAATCCATCAGGACCCTGCAGTTCCTTGAGAAATACTGCTGTTTGATGCATTTCCCCTCAAACCAGCTTGCGTATGAATTGAAAATGCAAGCTGAAGTTTGTAGATCTGAGACAACTGCTGCACATGCGCAGCAGCTTCATTGAATAAGAGCTCAGGGACGTTGTAGGCTGGAGGAAACCAATCAGGGAATTCACATGAGGTGATAACATCCTCACCCTCCCTCTGGTGTGTCCAGCAATGGGACTTGAAACACATCAGGAGGAAATGACCTTGCTGTGTTTTAAGCTGCTGGTGTGTAAAAGGTTGAATGTGGGGAGCAAAGAAGATAAAAGAATCAAAGATGAAGCTGTGTGCGGGATCACTGGGGGTGAGTGCTGCTGTTGTTGTTAAGGGGTCAAGGAGAGCAAGCCTTGCGAGTAAATATAAGCAGTTCCATCTTGTCCATGTTGACTTTGAGTTGGTGATTAGACATCAGTCCGGTTGTAGCATTCACCTGCAAGCATTCTCAGAATGGGTGGAGGATGGGGAGAGGCAGCAGTGGATGTCGTGGTGGAGTTACACCACCCACCTGCCCTCCATCCAGCTGATTCACTGCAGCATATCAGGATGGAGGAGACGTGGGTCGTGACAAGAGGCAAACATCTTGGCAGAGTCAATCAGGTGCTCCTGCTAGCATGTTTGCCACCGCACTGACCTTGCCACTACACCTCTCCCTGTTGCCACAAAGTCAGCCAGATGGAGGTCAGGCACAACCTCATCATGCCGCCCTCTGCTGAAGCTAGGCCATGGTCTGCCCCTACATCCCTGGTTCTACTCCACATTGAGCAGGAAGATCTGAAGGGGGGGTGGAATCTATGCATGTTTGGCTGAATGTGCCTAGACTTTCTGTGTCATGAAAACCTTTTGGCATCACAGAATCAGCAGGGAGCCCACAGGAGTGGTCAGTAGTGTGTGTGTGTGTGTGTGTGTGTGAGAGAGAGAGAGAGAGAGAGAGAGAGAGAGAGAGAGAGAGAGAGCGCACACACTTACAGATTCTCACTGTACAGCATTTGGCATCACAGTGATGGATCTATGGGCACAGTCAGTTAAAACAATTTTTTTTTAAAAAAAGCAGAGGGCATGGGTTACAGTAACCTCTCATCATAGTGGGGGACCCATATAGACAATCCCTTTAAAAATTTTTTATTTATTTAAATGACAAATGGGAGATCTTGGGGCAAATGCTATGGATTAACCACCCCTGAAACAGTGAGAGAACCAGCTAAGGCAGGGTTCACCAATCATTTTGGACCAGTGGGCACCTTTTGAAATTTGAGAGAGTGCTGTGGGTGCCATTCACAAAATGGCTGCCATGGGAGTGTGGCGTAATGCAATATGGCTGCATAGGAGAGGGCATGGTATAGCACAAAATTAAGAGCATAGAAACATGGTGATGCCCTGTAGTGCCCCGTAGTGTAAATCTCCCAATGTTTTTCTCTGGCCATAAACCCATAGGTAGGATGAAGACCGCTGTAATTCTGTGTTCCCATTCCATAGAGCCTGTCCAAGAGAATACTGTGGCCAATGGACTGCCATGGCAGGAGCCAGTTTGCAGTCCCCCCCTGTCCTGCTCTCTGGAAAGGTCATCTGTCAGAATGACTGAGGCTGACTTAGTCCCATGGCCAGGCCTGAACCTAGATTGGAGCAGATCTAAGTAATCTGTGCCATCCACAAAATGTGCAGCTGTCTCACCAGAACTCTCTCTTCCACCTTCCCCACAACTGAGTATTTGCAACTGGTCAATAGTTATTCCAATCCAAGGAGTCTGGAGCCTTTTTCTTTTCTCCAAAGTCACTCTGTTGATCAAGAGAATAACCACAGTTGATGAATGGGCATTATAGCTAGTCTGGAAAGTTGTGCAACAGAGAACTTTTCATGGAACAGTGTAAGAAATAAGCCAAGAGTTTAGGAGTGGGAGAAGCCGTAGGTGGAGACCACAACGAGGAGGGAGTCAGCAGAAGTTGCAGAAGAGATAAGAGGGATAATGTTTCTGAGAAAGTCGGTGGACCGCAGGTCACAACAGGCGCAAGAAGCTGGAGTCACAAGGTAATGACCGGAGAGGGAAAATTCCATTAATAGAGCTAACACAGGGCAAGAGAAAACAAGATCAAATGAGTGAGTGGAGGAGTCACGCCAAGGCTGTAGGCCAAAGAAAATCAAAGAGAGGAGAGAAGCAGCAGTAACTATATTGGTGAGATTATCAGCATGAGCACTGAATTTATGCTTGTGCCTTTATTAAAGTTGCAGGAGTCTGCCCAAGAAAACACCAAGCCAAACCTGGCAACTTCAGGCTCAAGCTTTCATCTTTACGAAACAAAATGTAACGTGTTTCTTGCCTGGCCTTTTAAGTTAGCTATTCCCAAGTTAAAACTCTGTAAAGCTTTTGTGATTCATGAACATCCAGATTCCTCTGGGCTGTGGCCTTTCATATCAAGCTGATATTATGCACCAGTCATTGCTATCCATGTCAAAACCTAGACCAGCGTTTGAAACAGCAGCTACTCTTCTCTTCTATTTGCATGTTTACTTTGTAGCCTGACTGACATTTTCAGTCTCTGTATTCAGGCCCTGAGTGGAAAGGCCAGCTAGCAGAGCTTGATGAGATTTGTAGTCCAAAATATCTGGATGCAAAGCCACATTCCTCAGCAGAAGTGGCAATGCACTTGCAAATGGCTTTGCAAAATCAGAAGCTAACATGCTGAAGATCAGTTTACAGGGGAGTGGTCATTTTTAACCCCCGTCAGAAAGCAAAGCATCAAATATTCCTTGAGCTTTGTTGTTTGGGCAAGGTCAGAATGGTAGAATGGACAGGGTGTTGGATTTGGAACCGCACAATAAAGTTCAAATGAAGCCCAGCCCTGAAACTCTCAGCTGTTGAACTGTGAGAGACAGACCAAGCCTTCCAAGAAAAGGATCCACAAACCATTTATTTGGTTAACCCTCTTTAATTGGCTGGCTGTGAGGATTAAATGGGATAAGGAATAGAGCTACCACTGTTTTTTTGTATTCCAAAGAGCTTGTGCCTGCAACAGCTGCTTGACAGGCAGAAATTCAGCTGGTGCTGTTTTCCCCCATTACAGTTCCTAGGATTGTCAGACTGTGTGGGGTGTGTGTCTGTGCGTGCACTTTAAACTATCAATCCAAAAGCCCCCAGTTTGAATCTCACCTCTGCTATGAACTCACTAGGTGGTTTTAAGGCAAGCCCCTCTTTCTGTCAGTTTCAGCTTCCCAATTTGTAAAATAGGAATAATAAGATAACATCACAGTTGAAAATAATAATTGATCTGAAGGGCTTTGAATACTCTGATTGTATGTTACACATATTAGGTATGTTATCATTATCACCATTAACTAGATGAAACTCTTGTCAGATTAGCACTTTTGCTAATCTCCCTCCATTGCAGGGTGTGAAATAGCACCTTCCAATTCAGAAAGACTCCTGCAAACAACAGCAGCTGAGCTAGGAGGGCTTTCTGAGTCCCTTGCTTCTGTCTTTGAAGATAGTCAAGAGTTATATAGCCCTCTGGCTCTGCATAGGCATAGCAGAAGGCAGCAGTGATGCTATGAACAATGTTTTGAACTCCCTTTCATATAATACTTTCCCTCTTTGGCTGTTGTACAGGTTGTACCTCCTGGGTATATTCGCATGACTTCTTTTCCACAGTCAAGCATAGGAAAAAAGCTGCGTCTCGGCCAGCACTCTCGAAGTTTGTTTGATCTGTGCTGGGATGTAACTGTTTTTCTAACGGAGTCATGGCCTCGTCCAAGAAACAGGTGCAGATAGGAATTGCAGAATCTACTTACCAAAGTTATATAAAAGTTCAAAAACATGGAGGGAACGTGAAGAAACGTTTGTTAAACCTGAGACAAGAGAGGAAATATCGGATAGTGCAGCCTGCATGAGAAAAACCCAGGGAATGGCCCGAGAACTGCCAAGGAAATTTATTTTGTTGTGCAATCAACCTGGACTTGATTATGAGCTAGTCTGAAAGCCATTCCCCAAGGCTGTATTTGTAGTTCTTTGCCTCCCCTTCTAGCCACAAAGTAAACAAGCAGCACAGAACTAGCAAATGAAGTGGAAAGCCGCATTCACAAGCCATCAGCTGGCTGATATATCATAGGGCTCCCTTGCCCACTTGGGTTTTATTATGCTGCCACATGCCTCACCATTGCATCACAATTGCCACCGCAGTGCTGCGAGTTCATTGCAGTCAGGTTGTTGCTCTTGACTCAGTGCCTTTGGCTAAGCCACTCTGTGAATCCTTTTCCCAAAATGGGCAGGACTATCTTTCCTGTTAGCTCACGAAGATTCCGGCAAGGATCCTGCAGGACAGCTTGCAATTCGATGGGTAGAGCTTTTCCCAGCAGAGCAACATGGCAATGGGAAAAGGTTCTTATTCTGAATTACGTTTGTTGCATAACAGCTAAATACATGGGAGTTCTGGGTTAGGAGACTTCTAAAGGGGAGGAATTCTGGGGTTGGCATGGAAGGCATAGTTCATAGGATGAGAGGAAGGTTGCTCTGGGCACTTATGATTAGGATTATTATTTAGTAAGACAGTGGGTGGCATCTAACTGTTGCTATTTCAACAGATTGTCCCTTAAACTCTTGCAAAAAAAAAGAGGGGGGCTCCAGAGAGTTGAAGATTCTTCCTGAAGAGTGTAGGTGTCTGCAGGGAGAAATCATCAGCCTTCCATGAGTGGAGGTGTCAGGTGGATCAAAACACCTTCTACGAGGGCACCAATTAGATCCCCTCCTTTTTTCACCCGTGCCATTTCAAAGCTTTGCCTCTTCTTTTGCTTCCTCTTGTCCATAGAAGGAATGTAGCACCAACTCAAGTCTGGCCCAACATTTTGCTGCCTGACGTGAAGGACAAGATCTCTCTGCACCGCTGCCAACTGGTAATTGTATCTCACTTCAACACTGGTGATGGGATAGTGCCTTCTACAGCACCCAAAACAGCAGACTAGTTCAGGGGGGCTAAGACAGATCTCATAGCATGACTAGAGGAGGTCCTTAGGAAGGATAGCCAGGGGTGTGTGTGATTGTTGCTTCCACCCCACCTCCCAGCATGTGTCACCTGCGGTGGTTACTTCATTGGTAGGGGTGGCCCTGTATGAACAACATTACTCTGGATTAGCGTGGGAAGATAGTTTGCACAGAAAAGCTCAGACAAGCCTTGTCACCCAAGAAGGTATTATCACTTACTAAGCACTTTCTTCATTAGGTCCCATTCCACATACAGCCCTTGCCCAAAATCCTGGTTCACCTCCACACTCCTCTTACACCCCACAAGCCTTTGAGTCCTACTGTGAAATACTGAGGGTGAGTAACTTCTACGCATTTCCGTGAAGCTAACTAATAAAACCAGCTTGGTGAGAGGTGACAGAATGGGATCGGAATACGAGTAATTAGTTTTACAAAATTTGCTTCCAGTGTCACTGTAGGAATGGCACTCTTTAACAGTTGTTAAATCCCATAATCCCTGCTGAGGATTTGGCCTGTTGAGTTTTATACTGCACCTCGTGCTTTTCATCTTGATGATCCTGGGGAATAGAAGGGAAGGAAGGGCATTTCTTCAGCGAAACCTGCCAATGCATCAGAGAAGCAAGTACCGGTATGAAACACAAACTGCAGACTAGGACAAAACTGAAATGGAGAGGAACAATTCATTCATTTTGCTGAAGCAAAGCAGGTCTGTGCCTGGTTAGGGTCTGGATAAGAAATCACTTGGCAGCCCCACATATACTTCATGACGCAAAAAAAGATGGAAATAAACCTACCAAATTATATTTGGCAATAAAAACTAATAAAGCACAGAAGGAAAGCATCCAGGGAGAGAGCACTGGATCTTACCTGGCTAAAGCCCTCTAAACATGGCAGCTCTGTGTGAACATCTGTTGGAAAACAGATCAAACTGAACAGCTTAATGCCAGGGATATTTTTTATCACTGCATAGGTTTCTGTTCAGTGCAGAAGGAGCTGTTCAAGACAACCATGAAATGGTTAATATTAGGGGTGTTCATACATTACATTCAACCAGTGTATAGTCCTTTGTACCTGTGTACACAAATACTGTACATTCGGTACAGTTATGCACATGTAACATTCAATGAGTCTGTCAGGTCAGAGGCATTTCTGGGGAAATGAGGGCAGCAGGCTGCAGCACTTTAGAGCAGCCTTTCTCAGATTTGGGTCCCCAGATGTTGTTGGACTACAACTCCCATCATCCCTGACAACTGGTCTTGATAGCTAGGGACGATGGGAGCTGTAGTTTGGGGACCCAATTTGAGAAAGGCTGCTTTAGAGTGTCTGCTGTTCCTGCTGGTTTTCTCTCTCTCTCCACCCCTCTGCTTTTATCTGCTGTTCACTCTCTGGCATCTTTTGGACCCCCTTGGGCTCCGAAATCCACACCAGACAGAGCCATAGCGGGTTGGCAGGGAGCAGAACAGCCCTGCCAACCCCTCCAACATTTTGCTTAGTGGGAAAAATATTTGGGCATGTGGGTAGACAAGACACAGCCAAAAAGGGGGGGAAACCAACAGTAGGCCCCACATGTGCAAGCATGCATGTACTTCAAATCACTAGCAGGGAGTTACAACTCAGGCAGCGATTCTGCCTTTTCAAAGACCTAACAGGGACTTGGGACCGCAATCCTATATGCAATCTGGGGGTAAGTCCCACTGAACATGACAAGCCTTAAGGGATTGTGCTGCTGGTGTAGTTTGGTTCTGGTGTCTAAATCCAGTTTGGGGAGGTTGTGGAAAGTTCCCAAAATGGACCATGAGAATTGCTACTATAATGTAAAACAAGAATACCCCCACCAAAAGACAAAAACAACCCAAGATGCCCCATAGAGAGGATATAAATTACCAGGCAGCCGATGAAACTGGAAGCCACTGTTTTAATGTAAGTGACTAGGCTCCTCCAAGGCAAATCAGAGATTATGGATATCAGACACAGCCGAGGTCCTGTGCGTGTTGTTATCATAAGAGTAACAAAAAAGGAGAAAGGAATTTACGGTAAACAATGAAAGCTCTGTACCAGGCAAGGCAGGTACTGCCAAGTAACCACACCTTAAACCTATGGCAAACACAATGAAATGCCTGATTGTTTAAAACAAATCTGGTACGAAATAATTAGAATATTAAGTTGCTGGCCTCTTTCTACATCTCGGAGTTGGAGGTGCAATTTAATGGGGGGGTGCTAGTTATGTGTGCAAGAAGTGGGGGAATCAAGGGAAGCATTGTTTGCCTGTCTACCTAGGAAACATGAAGACTGTATCTTATCATTTTTGTGCTCTCCGATTTTCTCATAAGTATAGATGACAGAGAAAAAGCTGCATTTTCACCTGTAAGCCCTCAACATATAGGATGCATTTATATGCATTATACACTACACGCTGCTATTTTGCAAGTTTTTTCTGACCACTGTTCCTCCCCCCCCTTCTTTGGATGAAGATATAATTTAGTAGGCTTGATAATCTACGAAAAGGCTGGTTTTTGTCAGCCTCTAAGCACATTTTAACTAGATGTTTGTAGCTCAGAAACTCATTCACAACTCAGGTTAACCTTTCAGGATCTTTGGGAGACTTTCAGCTTTGAAACCTAAGGCAAAGGTCAGGAAAAAGCAACCTAGGAACTGATCCTCAATTTCTGGAGTTTAAATAAGTGAATCAGGAGCATGCAAAACACTTAGGACATGGTGCATTTAGGCAAACCTGGCAAGGTGTCTCACAGGATAATTTGCCATTGGCTGACGTAGCCTAACCCTTCCCAGGAGACTGCCTCTTCACAGCTGAGTGCTTTGCCCCTGAACATTATCCAAGTTATGCTTTATTAATCAGACCATTTTCATTGAGATTATGTTAATTACTTGGCAGATTAGGTGCTTATCTCAGAGAGTCACACTATAATCATTTACCAGGGTCTGAGCCTTTAGTGTAGAAGGCCTTGCCCTTCGGAACTCCTTGCCAATAGACGCTCAATAGGAGTCGTCCATATTCACTTGCAGACATCTTCTGTATTATTCAGACAGGCCTTTTGAACCTGAGATTCTTTGCCAACCAGCTTTTACTGATGTGTTTTGATGTGTTTATTGTAATCCTGTGCTTTTAGCCTGTATACTGCATTGCAATATTTTATATGAAAGTATGTTTTAAATGTTTAAATAAACAAGCAGTACTATATGTTTCCTTGTGTGTGGTCTGAGCGCAGAAGGCAGGAAAGGAAATATTACGGTACTTTCCATAAGTTGATTGAATTCACTAGGTCAAGGAAATTGCATTTGCCCTGCCTATGTGTTATGGTACTTAATAATAAACATTTTAATTTTAAACGTTACACCAAGTTTGTATGTTCTGGCCTCCAAAAGATTTCGCATGCATAGTATATAAACTACAGGTTTACTGCCTTATACTTCTGCAGTTGTGAAGACCATATATTTTCGATTGTGTATATGCTAACATATAGCAACATGAAGAAAACATAATAATGTTCCCAGTAATATTTTGAAAGTCAAAAAGTCAGTAGAGGAGCAAAACATATAACATAATTTTATTAACACAGTATCAACAAAATAACAGAACAAGGAAAACTTCAAATATATAATTTCTTCCCATCGTAGTCACTTGGGTTAACAATGTTCTAACAAAATAAATTATCTCTTATTTCATAGAATACACAGGCTCATTATCAGTCTTTCCTAATCAGATGTTTATCACACAAAATATTTATTTCTGAATGTGTGCACGTATGTGCAAAAAACTATAAAGATTTGGCAGTATTACTCCCTTCCTGAGGCTATTCAAGAATGGAGTAGTAGTTTTTTTGAACAAAACTTCTTCCATGGTCTACAAAATACTCACTTCTCAAGAACAAACTCAATAGCCAGAAAAAAAATATTTCATACTTTCTTCATGCTAATGTGGATCAACACTGACTCCAGAACAGTCCAATATAGAGATTAATTGCTGTATTGTGCATTTCCCAGATTTAATTTGTTTACAGTGGCAACAAAGCTATAAGAGCAAGGAGAGTTCACACTGAACTAATCTGGCGCAATTCTTCCTCAAACACTGTTTATACTTTTATAGAATAATCCTCCTACAGAAGGTAAACAAACTGATGAGAGTCCGTTCTGGAGTAATGTGACTATTAAGGTTCTACCATTAACATTTGAAGGATGTATATTCTGTATCTTAAACAGATAAGTTATGTAATAAGTACTATTGCCTTCCAGTGTGAATAAGATAGTATCCAAAACAATATCTGATCGTGCCATTCTAGTTATCTGAAATATTTGCAAATACTGTAGTAGAAATAATCCACCCAAGAAGTGTTTCAAAATGTATTTTTTAAAACTAAAAATTGAATGTTAAAATCAGGATTCCAAAATATGTAGGGAACAATCATGGGAATATTTAAGGCGTCATAAAAGTTACACTGTAAAATACTTGCCATTAGAATCTAATTTAATATTAAAACCAGGCAACAAGAAAATTTATAATATTTAAACAACTTCCATTTTTTTCATCCAGCTGTTTACTCTAGCAATTGAGTAGGATACCTGAAATAATCTCCCAATAAGAGTAACTAATGAGACGACAGTAGCTGATTACCACCAAAAATGGAAGGGGTGGCTTCCAACCTCATTTTCTCACTGGTACTATCATTTTGCAGAGGATTATCATTTAGTTAAGAAACTAACGGTTTGATTCTTTTATACGTAAGGATCCCTGTTTCAACCAATGTTTTATAAATACTAGCAAAGATGTTTTATTTCTTGTTAACTTTAAGTATATTTGCATTGATGGCATTCATATTGTGCAACTATTTTAAATTTTTAAGTAAACTGCAAGTAAATTATTTTCCTTTAATGTGTACACACTGTACAGCTGAGAAGCCATTATAACCCAGTCTTTAAAGTTCTATTGTCATGCTGCATAGCATACTTCAATATCAAAATAGAAGGGTGGAGAAGCTAGCAAACTAGCCCGAAATCTGTCAGCATATGCTAAAACGTTTATAGGCAGCTTCCTAATACTAAGTCAGACCGTCAAGCTCAGTTCTCTCTAAACTGGCAGCAGATCTCCAAAGTTTTAGTTGCACACGGAGATGCCAGGAATTGAGCACGGGGCATTTTGCATAAACTGCATGTGCTCTATCACTGAGCTACAGCTGAGAATCTGTAGAAATGACTAAGATTTTTACTATTCATTTAAGTTATTTATATACTGCTTAATCACCAAAGTTTCTAAGTGGTATACATGAAGAATTTTGTTTTATGAAAACCAGAGCACGATGTATTGGAGCATATTTTTGTCTGTCTAGTTCTGGGATAGAGAATCTGCGCTGGCTGCCCTTGTCTCTTTCAGCTAGCATGGCCAATGGTTTAGTGATGATGCAGTACAACATCATCTGGGAGGGCCACCCTGGTCTGGGCGAAGTAGAGAGGGTTTTCTGTCGCTTGACATTATTCTTACTTTGCAAGGCTATGGAATATTTTCAGGGAATGGTGTGGGTCATATAATGCAGGAAGAGCCCTACCAGATCACAGCAACATCCTGCTTTTAATAGTAGCCAGGTAGGTCTGTGCGAAGCCGACAAAAAGGCTTCAACGCAGTAGTCCTCTCCTTTTATTTTGCACCCAAACAACTGGTGCTCTCTGCCACACTGTCAGGAGAGGCTCCACATTGGTGCAATGGCCTAATAGCTGTTGATAGTCCTCTGTTCCAGGAATTTATCAAATCCTCATTTAAAGAGATCCAAGCTAGAGGACATCATCCATCTCGTAGATGATGCAGTGAGTGTGTTATGTTAAGGGATGACTTTCAGAAACATGAAACTTAAGGGAGGAAAACGAAGTTACATAAATTTACAGTGGTAAAAATATTTCCCTACCTGCAGCTTCCCCCAAAAGATCACTGTCCCCGTTGCCAG